>NC_133658.1:278158997-278468729 GCF_037893015.1 Macrotis lagotis | reverse complement strand
AGGGCCACTAGATAGGTTTACCCCACCCACCCACCCCAGTGCTGTTTTCTCTGTAAGGCACAGGGCATTTGGGCCCCAATGAGACAGAACTTGCCACTGTCAGATGCTAGGAACTATGAAGGACTATTTGTTTTCTCACCCATGCAGGGGCTGCTCCCCTAGATCAGGTGTGACTGCCTGCCCTTTTATACCCCAAGGATCAGACACAGAAACTTGAGATTAGGTTCAGTTCTAGTTTCCACCAGCCATGGATGGTGCCTATAGGGTGTGGGCTGCTCAGGTTTTAACCAACACTTTACTAGTTTCCCCATTTGAATTTTTTCAGGACTTTCAGTTGTTGCCATATAATTTTTTTTTATTTTTTTTTTAGGATTTTGCAAGGCAAAGAGGGTTAAGTGGCTTGCCCAAGGCCACACAGTTAGGTAATTATTAAGTGTCTGAGATCAGATTTGAACCCAGGTACTCCTGACTCCAAGGCCAGTGCTTTATCCACTACGCCACCTAGCCACCTAGCCACCTAGCCACCTAGCCACCCCTTTGCCACATAATTCTACTGATGAAATCTATCCTTCTCTTGCAAAGTTTTCTGGAATAGAAAGTTTTCTGAGTTTTCTGGGCAATAAGCATAGTTGAATCCAAAATCACTTAATGATCAATATAAACGATTGAGGAAATAAATTATTGGTATATGACATGTTAGTCTATATTTTTTCCTAAACTGTTTTTCAGTTTCCCCAGCAGTTTTTGTCTAATGTATGTCTCATCATTAATAATAATAGCATTTATAAAATGCTTAAAGATTTACAAAGTGATTTACAAATATTATTTCATTTGATCCTAACAACAATTCTGTTGTGTAGGTACTATGATTATCCTCATTTTACAGATGAGGAAATTGAAACAAGTGACTTACCCAGGGTCACATAGCTAGTGAATGTCTGAGGTAGGAATTGAACTCAGGTCTTTCTCACTCCATGACCATTGCTCCATCCACTGTACTAGCTAGTCTTTTCTGGGGCCACTGATTCTCTCTCTGGTTTCTTACCCTCAAATTAAAAAAATTTCTAGTTAATGACCTTTCAAAAGATTCTTCATATTTTATTTGACCTGAATGTCTCCATGACTTTGTAGCTGATCTACCAACACCTGTGCCTTTGTTTTCTGGCTTGAACCTGTTTCCACTTTAGGAGGGATGTTCCTTCCAAGTAGGAGCTTCTGGATTATTGCTTGTTAGCCAGGTTGGGTTTTTTCCTTACACCTGGTATTTTTGCTCCTGGGCACACATTTACACATTTAGCTTAGGCTTTCAACTAAAGCTGTTTAAATAGATTCCAGGCTTCCCGTGGGTCATTGTCTTTTAAACTCTGTCTTTTAGTTTCCCCAACTGTATCCCTAGCTCTCTTTTGTAAGGCTGAACTGTCTGGAGATAAGTTTCTTTGCTTGTCTCTCTCCCAGCAGGGGATGAAGGGAGTTGACTGTGTTCACTGTTGCTAGTTAGTTATGTCTGGTGCAAAGATCTAGTTTTTGGAGATCTTGGAGAATACTGGGTTAGAAGGGCAAAGGAGAGGAAAGGGAAGGAAATGGGAGGAATGTAGGATTTAGAACTAGAAGTGAGCCTAGAGGTCATCATTGTCCTGGCATATAGGGCAGAATTTGAGCCCAGGTCATCCCAATTCCAAGTTCAATTATCCACTACACCAACAGATGAGGTCTCTGAACCAGTTCCCCAAATCTGACAGAATCCCACTGGAGGGGGAAGGATTGCTGTAGCCAGTCAAGTGAGAAATCTAGGGTATTGGGTGATTACTGAAGAGGCAGCGACAATAGAAAGTGACTTGGAACCCCGGGTGGAACAAGGAAACTGGCATTACCATGGGGTGTTGATGGTCTTGGGGAGGAAAAGGGATCTGAATGACTAGAGACCTCACACAGTAGGTTCAAAATATTGGAGCCTGGGGAAGATGGGTATTAATGACATGTAAGGAAGAAATGGTAGTATTTTACAGAGGTAGAAAAAAATAATGAAATCCATATAAAACACTAAAAGTAAAAAAATTTATATATTAAGGAAAATAATGAATAAAGCAAGATTATTGTCTATATTACCTGAAATAGTTCTCAAACTCTACTGTAGAGCAGTAATTGTCAAAAACAGTTTGGTTAAAAAATAGAAAGGTTCAATTGAGGAGATTATGTCCAGACAAACATGGTGCTTCATGGTCCTACAGATCTCAGTCTCTAGAGTATATATGGACAAAAACGTCTGGGAAAACTGAAAAGCATTTAGGGGAAAAAAATATTTATAGACCCACATGTCACACCATATACCAAGATAAATGTAACTTAAGCAAAGTAGAGGAGAAAGGAAGAGGAGAAAGGAAGCAATTATCTTTCAGATCCATGGATAGGACAATAGTTCATGACTAAACAAGCAATAAAAAATCACAAAGGACAAAATGAAGAATTATAAATACAAAAAAAATCAGAAAATTTCTAACAAACAAGTTTAATGCTGTTAAAATTATAAGGGAAATTATCTAAGGGGAAAAATTCTTTGCTGATTAATGCCTTAGATCTAAGATTTATAAAAAATTTAACTGATTCAAATTTATAAGATGAAGAACTATTCCCAAATAGCTAAATGCTCAAGAGATATGAATAGGAAATTTTCAAAAGAAGAAATATGAAATAATGTTGCAAATCAGTACTGTTAAAGGATAACAGGAATGGATAAAACTTTATTAATAAATCTACCAGATGCTGATCGAAAAACACTTGAATATATTGTCTCATTTATTAATCATATTGATCATAATGATTAGGAAAATGAAAATTAAAGCAACTCTGAGGTTCTACCTGCTATACATCAAATTGGAAAAGATGACAAAAGAGAACAATGTCAAATGTTGGGGGTGCTGTGTGAAAATAGGCATTCTAAGTCACTTTTAAAAGAGCTATGAATTATTCTATCCATTCCAGAAAGCAACTTGAACTATGATCCAAAAGTTAGTAAATTGTGCATACATACTCTTCAACCTAGCTATACTACTATTAGACCTGTATCTACAAGAGATCCAAGAAAGAAGGAAAAATATTTGTAAGAGCTCTTTTCATAATAGACCAAAAAAAACCCTGGAAATTAAGGCAGTATTCACCTACTGAAAACAGTCAAATAAATTATGTTATTTAAGTGAAATGGAATGATTGTGTCATAAGAAAAGATAAAATAGATAGTTTCAAAGAAAACTAAGCTGAACTCAATGAATTGATGCAGAGAGAAATAATCACAACTGATTATATAATGACAACATTATTAAAAAAAAAATTACCAAAAGACGTTAGAATTCATGATAAATGTTAGAGGCCTGAAGATGAAAAACATACCACCCAATTCCTGCCAAAGAGGCAATGGATTTTAAAATGCAGAGAAAGATATACATTTTTGGACATGGTCAATTGTGGGAATTAGGTTAGACTGTTTTTTGGATGGCAAATAATTAGAAATTGAGGGGATGTTCATCAATTGAGGAATGAGTGAACAAGTGGTGTATCTGAATGTAGTGGAGTTCAATAAGAAATGATGAGCAGGCTTATTTCAGAAAAAATTGCAAGACGTACATAATGCTGAGTGAAATGACCAGAACCAGGAAAACAATGTATAAATAGCAATATATTGTATGATGATTAACTGTGAATGATTTAACTATTCTCAATAATACAATGATTCAAAACAACTCCAAAGGACTCATGATGAAAACTGCTATCCCCATCCAGAGAAAAAAACTGATGAAGTCTGAATGCAGATTGAAGTACATTATTTTTCACTTAATTTTCTTTTTCTTTTTTGGTCTGTAAATTCTTTAATAACAGGACTAACATGGAAATATGCTTTGCATGATTGCAATATCAAAATGTTTACTGACTCAAGGGAGAGGGAAAGAGAAGAAAAGCATTTAGAACTCAAAACTTTAAAAAAAATGAATGTTAAGAATTGCCTTTATATGTAACTGGGAGAAAATGTTATTTTTTTTTTTTTTTAGGTTTTTGCAAGGCAAACGGGGTTAAATGGCTTGCCCAAGGCCACACAGCTAGGTAATTATTAAGTGTCTGAGACTGGATTTGAACCCAGGTACTCCTGACTCCAGGGCCGGTGCTTTATCCACTATGCCACCTAGCCACTCCAGAAAATATTATTTTTTAAAAAGGTTTGTTAGACTGTAATATGTTAAAAAGGATTTTTTTAAAAAATTGTTCATAGGAAGGAGAAATATATGTAAAAAGTTTGTTAAAAAAAGAATAAACTTTCAAAAGTATTGAAAAGGTATGAAAGAATATGGAGGTGGGGTGCTGACTTATCAACAGCCAATTGATAAGCATTTAAGTGCTTACAATGTGCCAAATAGGTATTGAGCACAGGGGATATAAAGACAAAAGTAAAAACAGACTTTTACCCTCAAGAAGCATACATTCTAATGAGTGAGACTTGGAACATCTACTGAGAATAGTGAGACTCAAAGGAAATAACCTAAGTAGAGCTCTTTGCAAACCTTAAAGTGCAACATGAATGCTGTCTATTCTTACACAAAAGGGGAGAAAAGATCCCTGTTCTCTAGACACTTACATTCAAATGAGTTCCCTCACTGGAATGTAAGGTCATTGAGAGCAGGGAGCTTCCCTACTCCCACTTTGTAGAATAATAGGTAGCCATATATCACTTTAAGGTTTGCAAAATGCTCTACTTATGTTATTTCACTACCAATCTGTGTGATAGGTCCTTTTGTTATCCTCATTTTACAGATAAGGAAACCAGCTGCAAATAGGATTAAATGACTTACCCAGAGTCACATACCTAATGTCTGTGGCCATAGTTGAACTCATAAAAATGAGACTTCCTGATTCTAATCCCCAGCCTCTTTCCACTGCACCACCTACCTATTCAAAATTCTCACATTAGCTATGTTCAAAAATATGTTTCTCCTCACTTCTGTCAACAGATGAGTAATATTTTATAGTTCCTTTGGATAATCATTGTTTATCAGATTACTAAGTTTTTTCAAAACTGTTCATCACTACAATCTTTTTGCTATTATATAGTTTTTTTAGTTTTGCTCACTTCCCTCTGCATTAGTTCACACAAACTTCCCAGGTTTCTCTGACACTGCTTCTTTCATCATTTCTTATATGGAACAATAATATTCCATTAGGTTCAGATAATATAATTTGTTCAGTCATTCCCCAATTAATGGGCACTCCCTTAACTTTCAGCTCTTTGCCACCACATAACTACTATAAATATTTTTGTTCTATATAGGTTCTTCTACCCCATCTTTCCCCAAATGCATAAATTAGGCCTCTGCCATCACTACCCAGTTCTACCCTCTAGAGCCAAGCAAAACAAGTCTTAAAACAACTGAAGACTGCCAGCATGTTTTCTATTATGTTCTCTCTTCTACAGTCCCTGATAAGACTAATAAGTTATGTGAGGATTGGAGCTGGTGCTACAGACCCTGAACATCCAGTCTCATCCCCCAATCATTCTTCATACAGCATGCCTATGTCTTAATCCTTTGTATCCCCGGAGAAGGAAGAAATATGCAAGAACAAGGAAAAAGGTGCTGACATCATTCAGGAAGTTATCTTGGAGGGATTGCCTAGGGCAGAGATGTTCACTTAGGGTAGTAATAAACAGAGGGCATGAACCTATCTGCTCTGGAAAAAGATAAAAGACATTTCCCCTTAACTCCCATAAGGAGAGTCCCCCAAGATTTTATACTGCAAAAAAAATATAGAGTTCTGTAATATTTCTTTGTGCCCTGACCTTGGATATTCAAAGACTCATTCATCTTTCAAGGTGGCTCAAAGAGGACCCAATCCAACTGGTGCCAGGGTACCAAGTGTCCAACTGGATTCCAAAGGAACTGAACTCCACAAAATCTTCCACTCCCTTGAAAAACAACTTAACCCACTCCCAAATGAACAGAGAAAATCCTCTTGGTATTTGTGTGACCATAGGCCACAAAATATAGGCATTCACCCTCCCTGTCCCTGGAGCTTTATGATTGGGTGAGCAGGACATAATGCATTAAGATTGACTTCCATTGCACTAGGAGGTATCTAGAGTGTTTCTGGTCTTATTATTTAACATTGTACTAATCAGAGTTCTAGAGTCTTTCAGGGTTGTTTTTTTCCTCCAATAGTTTTTTTTTTTAGGTTTTTGCAAGGCAAATGGGGTTAAGTGGCTTGCCAAGGCCACACAGCTAGGTAATCATTAAGTGTCTGAGACTGGATTTGAACCCAGGTACTCCTGACTCCAAGGAGGGTGCTTTATCCACTACACCACCTAGCCGCCCCTGTTTTTTCTTATAAGGTAGTTGTCATTATATAAATTATTTTCCTAGTTCTGATCTCTTCTGTTGGCATCATTTCACTAAGGTCATCTCAATTTCCTTTGAGGCTGTATTTCAGGCTAATAGTCTCCTTTTACTGTGTTGCAGTGATCTGAGATGGTGCTACTTACTTCTCTGTGACTATGGCTGAAATTTCAGTCTGGGAAAAATTAGGTCTCAGTAGGCCTAGCAAACTATAAATGGAGATAGAGCATACTACAGAGAAAGACAAGTTGCCTTTGGCCCTGGTTTCTTCCCTATATTTACAATGTGGCATCCCAACCCACAATTGTCCCATACTCCCCAACAAGAAGTTTTAATTCAATTAGCTTAGCCTAATGAAAGTCAAAAAATAAGGTTAGAAACACAGAGTCACTCCTTTTTCTTGTCCACACTCTGTTTATTACAGCAGACAGCACAAAATATGGGTTTAATAAATGTTTGTGGATTGAATGAGTGGAGTGCTGGAATTTGAGAACTGAAAGAGATCTAGAAAAAAGCAAGAGTCAGTCTCTCCTCTCTATAATAGAGGCTAATCCTTGTGCTGAGAGCAGACACAGAAGAAGCATGCTCAGTTCTGCCATGTGGAATAGCCCTCTCTGAAAGCTGGAAACTCTCAAGTAGAAGAGGCACAAGAAGGTGAGGCAGCATGGTGGAGGGGAGAGAGTACTGAATTTGGAGTCAGAGGACCAGGTTTCAAATCCTAGATCCGAAACCAACTTGGGGCAAGTCACCTCGTGTTTGGGTCTCAATTTCTTCATCTATAAAATGGACTGGAGAAAGACATGCCAAACCACTCCCTGTACCCTAGCCAAAAAACTCTGAAACGGGGTCACAAAGAACCGGACACAAGTGAACAAGAGCAGAGGATGCGCACCTCGTGCAGCACTTTGAAGTCACAAAGGCTTACCCAAACTGAGCACAATGCTCTGTGAAAATGGGATGCAGCATCCCAGGCAGGGGAGAAGACGGTGGCCAAGAGAATGAAAAGAGGTAGGAGACAAGGACGGCTCTGCCCGTGTAACAGCCTTAGGAAAAGGGTTTCCAAGAAAAGAAAATGGGCCTGAAAGTTCTCATGCTGGAAATCTGGGGGGTTGTTATATTTTTCAAATTACGAGACCAGTTTTAGCCTAGATTAAAAAAAAAAGCTGTTGCGGCTGATGCAGGACTCGTGTTTCTTCACTATACATCTTTCTAACAGTTTGGTTTCCATCCTTTCTCAATGGGCGGGGAGGGGAAATGGGAGCGAAAAGGAAAACTGCAATAAAAGAAATGATGATGGAGCGAGAGGGGGCGCTGGGTGAGGCGGAGGCCCCGGCTCTTGCTCTTCTCCCCTTCGTGGCTGCGGTTACAGGAGCTTCTGAGTGCGTCACATGTCAGCACCCGGAGGGCGGCGGTGCGGCAGTCCGCGGCGCGGCGGCCCTCCTTCCCAAGCTGTCCTCCGCAGGCCGGGCCGCGCGCCTCAGCCTGGGCGCCTCCTCGGCCTCCCTCGGGGTCCCCGCGGAGCGCGGCCGGAGGGCGCGGCGGCGGCCCGGAGCTCCGCCCGTTCCGGGGAGGGGCTGGCGCGGCCCGGCCGCCCGGCTTCCTCTCCCGCGGGCGCCCATGCAGCGGCCCCGGGCGCCCCGGCCCCTGGGCCTCCTGCCGGGCGCCTCCGGCTCTGGCTCCCGCTACGTGTGCTTCTGCGAAGGCCCGGAGGCGCCCGGGGGCGGCGGCGCCTTCACCGTGTGGTGAGTGCCCGCGCGGCCGGCGCCTCCTCCCGAGAGCCGCGCCGCCCGCCGCCCCAAGGGCGCCGGGGGCCGCGGCCGCCGCCTGAGCCTGCTTCTCGTCCCCCAGGGTGACCGACGCCCTGGAGCTCTGGAAGACCTGCCTCACCCCGGAGAGCCTGCGGGAACATGTGGGTGACGCGCCGGCGCCCTGCCCCTCCTGCCGGAGCGCGTCCGGATAAGCCGGGGCCCTTCGTGCCGCCCTCAGTGCCCCGGCTGCCGTGCCACACCGCCGGGCCTCTGTCTCCATGCTGCCCCCATGCCACACCGCCGGGCCTCTGTCTCCATGCTGCCCCCATGCCACACCGCCGGGCCTCTGTCTCCATGCTGCCCCCATGCCACACCGCCGGGCCTCTGTCTCCATGCTGCCCCCATGCCACACCGCCGGGCCTCTGTGTCTCCATTCTTCCCCCATGCCACACCGCCGGCCCTCTGTGTCTCCATTCTGCCCCCCCATGCCACAGCACTGGGTCCTCTATGTCTACATTCTGCCCCCCATGCCACAGCACTGGGTCCTCTGTGTCTCCATTATGCCCCCACCATGCCACACCACCGGGTCCTCTATTTAGTCTCCTTTCTGTGCACCCCCACCACAATGCCATACCAAGCAAAGTGTCCAGCCTCTATCCACTCTCTACTCCCTACTCCCACTCCTTTGGAAGGTCTAGACAGCAGGTACTAAGGGCACCCAGGTTTCTCTCTTATTCCGCAGAAAGCCCAGCATGGTCTGGACAGGACTGAGGACTACTCAGCTTGGTTCAGGTGAGCATTCCTGGGGAGGTAAAACTAGGGATCCTGCTTGCCCAAGAAACAATATTAACCCTTCCCCTTCCCAATTCACAGGGTTGCCTGTGATCAGCAAGCAATATCTTTGACCTTGAAGGATGACAACAATGCTTACCTGACTATGTCCAGGGGATCCGAAATCCTTACTTTTGACCTTTCTAAGGTGCCCAACCCTGAAGCAGCCCCTCGACTCCAGGCATTGATGCTGGGTTTGGCAGAGCAAGTATACAAGTTGGAGAGGGAGCTGGCAGGTACAGCAGACCCAATGTCCCTGGTAGTCAGGCAATAAACAATGGGCTCTGGTGCCCTCTCCTAAGAAAGGGATGGGCCCCGGGCACAATTCTGGCCAAGATATTAGCATAAGTCCTGGGTCTGGCTACATGAGAGAGTTTGTTCCACTTGCTGACCCTAGAGATCAGAACCAGGAGAAATGGGTAAGGAGTTAAAACTTCAGATAAAGGGAAATTCCCTGCAGTTAAAATTGCTCCAAAGTGGAATGGGTTGCCTTGAGAGGTAGTGGGTGTCCTATCACCAGAAGGCCTAAAAGGTGGAGAATGGCTAGCCACTGATCAGGAATCTTGTCCTGTTCAAGGACTAGCTGGTCAAGATAACTGCTTTAGTTCTGATTCTGTAAAGCGTCTAAGGGTATCACCTGTAGTCCAGCCATGCCTAGAGTAAGTGATAGCAACAAAAGCTGCAATCTTCCTAGAATATGAAGTAAAATTCCCTGTGTGATCCCCAACCTCATGCTTATTTCTTTTCTCAGCTTTAAAGGATGAGACCTCCAGCCCCAGAAAGAAACCCCAGCCAAGTGGACAGCATCTCTTTCTGACAGGTAGGAAATAAGCCTGAAGGGAAGAAGAGTGAACAATATGGGCAGTGCTGACTCTCTAGGCTCCCCAAACTGTTTCCAACCTTCTCTAACCTTAGTCTGTTTAATAAAGAGGCTGAAGTCCAGCCTTCATATCTTAGCCCAGAAAGGGTCATGTGGGATAGATGGGGCAGGTGTGGAATAGATTTCCTCAGAAAATCCATCTTGAATGTGGGAGGGGGACTGAAGGATAGGATCTCTTGTGGTGATGGGGACTTTTTGCTTAGGGAGACTTTTTGCATATCCTAGATCCAGATTCTCGAAGAGGTACCTCAGGCCCTGTGACCAGGAAATGGATACCAGGAGAGTCACTCATCAATCCTGGCTTCAAGAGGTATGACCTGCCCTGTGCCTCTCCGTGAGTGAGGGGCCTTCTCCTCCCTCCCCCAGCCCAGACACAGCTTCTTCATTGTCTGATAGCTTTCTGTCTTTTCAGTAAGAAGCCAGCCAGTGGAGTGGACTTCGATGATGCCTAAAGTACCTCCTGCATGAGGCTCCTGTCTCCTGGAGAACAAGGACATCAGGAGCTTCGAGGCTCCAGAGAAACCAATAGAGCCCAGAGCCCAGCATGAAAGGCAAAGGGAAGGGCCAAGTTAAGTTGGCCCTGTCCAGAAAAGTGAGAGATTTATCAAGTCTGACAGCTGGTTCCCATATCAGCTGCTTTCCTAGAGTGAAGTAAAATAAATCTACAAATATTTATTGCCTAATACATGGAATACTCAAACTTTCCTTAGACTTATCTCAGCCTAGGGGAGTGGGCCTGGAAATCCTTAGATCACCCCTCCCCTTAGGGAAAAGCTTGGTTCCCTGGTACTGGGTTACTCTGGGGGGTGGGGGCCAAAAGATGTAAACAGATTGTGTCAGTTCACATCTCCAGCCAGGCCAAACTGCTTTATGAAGGCGGCTCCCTCTCCCTACAAGTTTCAGGGGTGGAGAGGAAAAGGTGGGGCAGGCCTAGGTTGACCAGGGTGAATCACTGATGAGGGTCTCACACCCTGTGATCAGGTACTATATTTTTCCTATTACAAATATCAAACGATAATATTCATAAAGCAGTTAACCCAGTATCTTGTACATAATAAGTATAGTTTTAATAAATATTGCTTCCTCTCCCCTATCCAAGCAGTCTCACTCTAGCCTGGATCCCATAGAGAGATACCTGGGAACTTGTGACTGAAGAGTCTGCAAAGGGGACCCCACATTTTCCCCAAATCAAGAAAGGATTGTAGCACACTCAAGATGTGCTACAAAAAGACACATATGATTGGATAACTATAATAGAATATTCACACAGATGTATCAATATATGAAGATATATGTATAGACAGTCATACAAATGTACAGTCTATAATTTCAGATACACAGATATGTAGACAGAAACAATTTGCATTTACAATAACAGCAATATTTCTATATTACTTTAAGGTTATGACTTTCTTTCCTCACATCAGCCCAGATTTGGATTATCCTTATTTGACAATTGAGTAAACAAAGGCTGAAACAACCTTTGAAGTGACCAAAGACAAAAAACTTAAATGACCAAGGCAGGATTTGAACCTGTGGTTCTAATTTTAGTAACATTGACAAGATCAGAGCCATACACACAGCAATTAAGTATCTGGTTCAGAATTTGAACTTGACTCTCCTGATTTTAGGTCTAAGAGTACACTGCCTAACCCAGTCAATGCAGACACACAGGTGTGCCCAAGTAGGTCTACTTCCCAGAGCTCCAAAAGGCTGGGAGCAGGGGATGGGGGGGGGGGGGGAGGCAAGGAAGGGATGGTGGTTGGGAGACCAAAGCTGGTTTAACTAATGGGAGAAGGGAGCCAGGGAATGTTGTCAGGCTGGCTGCAAACCTTTACAACCTCCCTCTTCTCACCCAACTCAGGGAGGTGGCCTTCCCACCCTACCCTGTCACCTTGCCTATCTAGACCTCTTCTGCTGTTCTCACTCCAACCCAACTGGTTGGAGGAGCAGTTCTTGTCTTCCAAGTCTCTGGGCAGAGCTACAAAAGGGGCTGAGCCTTCATTTCCCCGTGTCAGGGAGGGGCCTGCTGTTAGTCCCGGTGTGTGCCATCCTGAGGTATCATGGGCAGGGCCTGCGTGGAAGGCAGGACCAGAGGTCGTGGTGAGTGGAAAGGAATGGCTCCAAACTATGGAAGCCAGATCTGGGGTGGGATCAGAGACGGGGGTGCAGGCTGTGTGTGTGGTCAGGGAACTGGGCCCTGTTCACTTCCTCTGCCCTCAGGAAAATGAGTCACACCCGGCCATAGATGTGACCGGAGTATGTGTTTATGGGACACTCCTTGGAAGCAAATTAACAGTCCAAACCGATACAGGAGTGCAATGGTGACTAGAAGTAAGGAAGGTCAGTCCAGGAGGAGCCATCAGAGAGGAAATCCTGGAAGCAGTGACTCAGTGGAATTTAGAAGAAAAGCATGAAATTGGTAGAAGGAGGGGGAGTCCCATTGTGTGCTCGCAGAGGGGTTGGTGAAAGAGCGTGAAGGGGTGCCTGAGTCTGGTGTGGGGAGAAGCAGGTGAGAGCCAAAGAGGATGAATTCCGAGGGGTCAACGAGCTCGAGCCACTGAAGCATAGGCAGCCAGGATCTCTGAGCTTTGTGGACAGGTGTACTTGAACTCCTTCATCTGCCGTGCATTTTCCAGGTATCGGTGGATCCCTCGGAGCTCAGCAGGGATTGGTGCTTGTCGATAATGGGTGCACACCGTCTGTAGTAGATGGAGAAGGGGAGTCATTGATCCAGCTCATCCAATGAGCAGAGGTCTTAAACACTCTCCCAAAGCTTTGTGATGGTTCCAAACCGACCCTTCTACTCCTGCCCCGCCCCAGCCCCTTCCTCCCCACCCCCTCACGTTGACAATGTGCAGCTTGGGCAGGAGGTTGCAGTCCGCCAAGGTGAGCTCGTCACCATCTAAGAATCGACGCTGGGACTGCTTGAGCTCCGGGTCCAGGGTCAGCTCATGCTCCAGAGGTGTGGTCAGATAGCCATTGAGTTTCACCAGGGCCCGAAGCAGGGACCGATACAAGGCTGGAGAAGCAAGTAAGGGATTGGAGACGGGAGTAGAGGAGACTCCACATTCCACCTCATTTGAAATTCCACCTATTGAAATAGTCTCCATTACTGTCTTCTCCACCTCCTCTCCAGCCCCCATGAGTACTGGTAGAACCAAGCATTCACCTGGTGATTTAACCACTGCTCAGAAATCATCAGTGGCTCTATATTGCCTCCTGATTAAAGATCATTCTCTTCTCTTGGCCATTCAAGACCTTCCAAAACCTGGCAAAGCCCTACCTTTCCTGTCTTCTCTCATTCCTCACCTCCACACATCATGCTCAAGTCAAAGGAACCTATACTGCCTCCTCAAAGCCTGACATGCCCTCCCTACCTCTGCCTTTGCTCAGTGTTTCCTATGACTGAATCCTCTTCCTTCTCCATCAGACTTCCTATCTATCCTTTGAGCCCAGATGAAATGCTACTTCCTTCATGAAAAAACCTTTCCTGATAATCCTGAGTCAATAAAAAGCTCCTCCCCCAAAAGGGTCTCACAGAACTTTGTTTTAAAACTCTTTAATATATTTATTACGTAATAGTCTACCTGTATATGCATCTTATCTTTGTATCTAGACTAAAAACTCTGCAAAGACAGTGACAAGCAGTAGGCAAAGAATGCACTGGACTCACTCTCACACTCTTCTCCCCCAGGAAGGACACATCCTGACCCACCTAACCCAGCTTATCCCACCCCAGCATATGATCTGCCTGAAGATTCACCTTCATCCTGAGCAGGAGAAGTATTTTTGATGAAAGCTGAGAACTTGTGGAAGACATCATTCCCGGCTAGGTTAGATTCCTTATATCGAGGAACCAGGCTGGGGAAGCTAAAGGATGAAGGCAGGATTAGGAGGCAAATGGGAGAACCCATGGATCCTCCTGAAGACCATAGGCACTCTCACCTTGTTGGAAGGGGGTGGTTCTCCTCCCTTTCCTTTCTCCCATCAGTATCCCGGTTATCAAGCTTCAGACACACTCCCCTCCTCCCTTTATGCTCCTAATGTATTTGTAAAGTGCTCGGCACCATGGTATGTAAATGCTCTTTCCCTTCCTTGACCCTTCCCTTTAGCCACAGAGGAAAATTCAAGAAAACAATCTCTTGGGGAAGGTAAGAATTGCCCCTAGCCCCCTGGTCCTACTTGGGATCATCCCACTAGCAATTCCTATTTTCCCATCATATTTCCTTTTCAGACTTGAGGGAATATGAGAAATCTCACTCTCATCTCTCCAAATCATACCTACCTCACCTACTATGTCTATGACTCCTCCCTTGTCCCCAAGGGGAACCAATCTCCCTTGACTAAAGGTTTTGCCTCTTATTAAAGGATAGCCCCCCCACCCCACATGATTGAAGGGTGACTCAATGCTGTCCTCAGTAAAGAACTTGCCTTGGAAAAAAAGGATGATCAGATCCCTCCCTGAGAAGATTTGAATGGAGAAGGGGGAACCACTGAGTAGAAAGTAGCATGTTATAAAGTAAAGAGTATAGGGGACCTGAATTCAAATTCAGACTCTCTCCTTGACCACCCACCAACCTACCCTTAAGGGGTAGGGAGACTTTGGGTAAGTCTCTTCTTGCTGATCCCTGGTTTACTCCTCTGTAAGAAAAGTGAGTTGGACTTAATATGATCAGTGAAGACCATCCGGCTCTCTGACCACTGCTCTGTTGCTCACTGGTCCTGCTTCTTGGCTGTACTCTCATATACCCACCACTCAGGCTCTTACTTGGGTGGCCCCAGTGTCTGTTCCAGGAACTCTTCAATCTGAATGATATCCGTCTTGACTTCCCCATCATGTAGCAGAATAGGCAGCTGGGAGCCAGGGGCAAAGTCCTTCAGCACATCCAAGGACCTGTAATGTGGTAGCCAATGGGGGGCCAAATTTTTGTCACAGGAAAAGGAATCATGATAGGCACCCGGGCACAGGACAGGTAACCTCAGACAGAAATAGATTTTGCTGGAAGCTAAGGTGGGGTGTAGTTTTCCCTCACCCAGTTCCAGTGAGCCAGTCTTTACCTCTTGGTGTCCACAGTAGTGAGAGTGAAGGGGACATCTTTGAGAAGCAGGATCATGAAGAAACGATGGCAGAAGGGACAGTTCCCTACACTCTCACCATCTTCACTGGCCTGGGGGGGAGGCAGAAGAGAATTTACATAAGCCTCAGGGAGAGTAAAAGGATGGCAATAGGTATATCCAGTTTGGTAAGAGAGAATGCAGGAAACCAGGCCAACCTAAGCCATCAAGGAAGGGAATGTTTTCAGGCCTAGGCAATGCCCCTCACCCACATCTTTTAAAAGAGGACCTGGGATGCGGACAGCCTCTCAGAACCAACAGGGCTGGGTGGGGCTTCTTTCAAGGGGGAGGTGAGAGCCCTTAAGGGGTAGGGAGAATAACAGAGCCTGTGCTACTTGGAGCCTGGCACTGTGCCTACATGGGCTGTCATGGTGCCAGGGAAAAGGCCCCACCCCAAGGGGGGACACAACAATGGCACCAGGGAAATGGGCACATGCTGCTTCCCCATCAACTGAAGGTCCCTGGGCATCATCCCAGTGTTACCAGGCAGACGGGCTATACAGGGTGGGGCCCAGCCCAGCTCCTGACCAAACTGTTTTTTCAGTGATTCACCTCATGGCATCGGGCACTGCCAGTAGAACGTCATGGCAAGAATACACCCATTGGTGCCCACAGTGGAGCAAAGTCCAGACCAGGAGCCCCTAACCCAGGTTGCTTGGCTCAGATTCTGAGGAGCTGATGCTCTTGGCATTCCCACCTTCCCAGTACCCTCATCTGTGAATAAGTCCACCCTACCCCACAGTTCACTTGAGTGATGGTGGACACCCTTCAGGATCACCTGAGACATCATTCCCTTATCTTGAGGACAGGATGGACAGAGAATCTCTTTTGTGCAAGAATCATAGAAAACTCCCACCTACCCCGGGTCTGGGTGGCTAGCCAGGAAAGTTCCTTTCTATACAGGGTATCAGGCAATCTAGCTGCTTGCCCAGTCAGGATAATTGCCCCCTGCGGGCAGTGAGAGTCGGACTGGGGTTCAAGCCAAGGTCTTGAGCAAGGCCTCCTTATGGGGGAATCAGACTCCTGGGTTCTGGTATCGCTCTTCCCGCCGTTTCCTCTCAGAAAGTGTATGGAAATGGGCACAAAGCATGTCTCCAGCTGGCTGAGACCACTGGGTTTAGGCCTGCCTTTGGCAGAAATAGTCCCCAGCCCATGCGCCCGGGCAGTCAGCCCAGTCCCCCTCCCCTGCATCCCCATCCAGCGTCTCAAACGCTGCCAGTGCCCCGGACACTGCGGAGCCTGGGCTGGGGGGCCGGGGCCGCGGGCGTGAGAGCTGACCCCTTGGGAGCCTGTCCTGTCTGCTGGGCCCCCTCCCGGACAGTGGACCCCCGGGGCCCCCGGGCCACTCGGGCGAGGGGGGAGGGACGCGCGAGCCTCGGTCGCCCCTTCCAAAGAATCTGCAGCCAAAGGAAAGCAGCCCCGGCCCAGCCCGCCCCCAACCCAGCCCCGTTTCGTTCTCTCGGGCAGCCCCCCCCCCCCGCCCCGGCCCGGCCCGGCCCGGCCCGGCCCCCCGCACCTTGACAAACAACTGGAGCTTGGAGCTCGGCGAGGCCATGGTGTCCGGCAGGACCGCGGCGGCCGCCTGGGCTGGAGGCGGGGTCCGGGCTCTTTAAAGCTCCCGGCTGCCCCGCCCCGCGCCACCCCGCCCAGGAGGGCAGCTCTGCGGCCGGCCCGGCCCGGCCTGACTCGGGGCTCGAGGGAGGCCTCGAGGCTCCTGTCCCCAAGGGGCGCGGGGCCGGGCTGCGGGGGCCGGGCAGGCTGCGGCCGCTGGCCCACCTTGTAAGGGGATGTCGGGGCGCCGAGCGGGGGCCCCATCTTAGTTCTGGCGCCGGAGAGAGGGAGGGGGAGAGCGGGGGAGTCGGGGCGGGCCTCGGCCCCCCCACCCCGGCCCCCAACCAGATCCGGATCCCCAGAACGGGACCTGCCGGGCCTGGCAGCGCCAAGAACCTCCCCTCCCCGTCCCCCCCATGGCCGCCCGTCCACTCCAGCAGGGACCCCCAGGCGCGGCAGGCCCACTCCTGGAATGCTCCCCCGAGCCGGGAGAGCCAGGGAACCGGGCCACGTAGCCCGGCCTGGGCTCTCCTCTGCCCGCCCGGCCCTTAACCTCCCCCGAATGTGGACCCGACGACGCCCCCGGCGGCTCCCGAGCACGAGAGCCCGCGAGGACAGACACACAGACCCACGGAGTCGCGGACTGGCTTGATATTTTCCCTTTTTATTTAAAACAAACGTCTTTCCCGACCTGTTTCCCAGACTATGTACAAGGCCAGGCCCCAGCCGCCCTCGGGCAGGACCAGGGCTGGGGAGGGGAGGAGAAGGGAAGGGAGGGTCCCTCAGGACAGAATGGGCTGCAAGTCACCCCTCACTGCCGGCCCAACACCAAGCCTCCCCCCACCCGCCTCTTCTGGAGGCCACTCAGAGGCCTGGGCATTCGGAAGGCATCCACCCTCCTCCCTGTCCCACAGCCTTCAGTTCCCGTATGGAAACCCTAGAAGAAGCAGAAGGATGGAGGGGCGCTGCTCTCCCCTCCTTTCAGCTGTTGCCATTCTGTCAGTGTGTCCCTTCTACTCTATGTACATACTCTCCCTCCAACTTCCCCACCCCTGACAAGTGCTTCTTCCTATTGCAAAATAAATAGGTTAAAAAGAAAACAAACCCAACATCCCAACTAAACCCTGGCCAGAGTCAATGACTTTGGCCACGGTGGGCGGGTGGGCTGGCAGGCAGCCCATTTGGTGTCCAGCATTGGAGCCTCTGGATGGTGGCGGCATGGCAGCAATGGCGGCATTAGCGGAGGTGTTGTTAAAATTCAGGGGGTAGAAGAGTCCAATTTAAGGGGAAAGCAGTTATCTGCCCAGGACCCCCTTGAGGTCCCTGTCACCCCACTCCTACCCAGACCAGATGAGCCAGGAAAGCATTGTATTACACAGGCCCATCAGGATCATCTTCTGGAGGGTTAAGACCACAGAGGAGACCCATGCCCCTCTTCCTCCATCCACATAGCTTTCATGTTTTTCGCGCCTTCACTATGACCCCCAGGCATGATTCCTGGGCTTTCAAAATCCACTCTTTTTCTGGCCTTCAGTGCCGGTGGGGATTCTAGCCACAGGTAAGATGGGTGGCACTGACCATCAAAAGCAGAGCCAAGCAGGCCAGGCTGAGATCAGGGATAGGGATATCAGAGTCCAGGGAAGTGAGCAGAGTAGCTGGCCAGAGCTGCTGTGACTGTGAGGCAGAGCCACAGGAGTGCCCAGCCCACACCCTGGGGCACAGCAGGACTGTCCCTTTGGCACAATCATTGGTTGGAGATCCTGAGGATCACCGGGCAGGTTGGTCCCGGAGGGGCAGTGGCCGGGCCAGAGAAGGGAAAAAAATGGGTACAGTTTGTAGCATTCACTCCAGCCTGGGGTACCTGGAATATAATATAAGTTAGGAGATTCCCCATCCCTAAATCTGAGATCTCCCAGAGTGAAGAACTGCCCTTGTTCTCAGATCCAAGCCTTTTCCCCACTCTCCAAGGCTCTCCTAGGACCTTAGGGTGGTTTCTTGTGCCTAGCTCTTGGCACTGTCCACACCCACAGGTGTCCCCAACCCTACCTCCTTCTAAAACTAGCTCCAAGTTCGAGGCACTGAATTTGAGATGCACAATACATCGGCAATCCCTCCTCCCAACCCTCCTGGGTGGGGGAGCTGGGGGGGGGCAGTGCTAAGACCTCCCCCTCAGTGATCTGGCCTTGAATCTCTGCCCCAGCCCAAACAGGCCAGGGAATGTAGGGCTACTCGAAGGAGGTTTGAGGAAAGGGGCAAAGAAAGTTGATCATCCAGAAATGGAGAGCTGGAGCCTCCAAAGTTCCTTCAGCAGAGAGTGTCTGTGTTGAAGGAAAGCTGGGCCTGTTGGGAAGAGAACAGATGATCAGAGGCTTCCAGCCTGGGTTTGGGTCTTTTCCTCTGACTTTCCTCTTTTGTCTCTCTCTCTCTGTTAAATTATCACCAAAGCAATCTATTTCTCATTCTCAAATTCGGTTTGTCTTGATCTTTGGGTCCAGAAACTTGTTTCTGACCATGACTTGACCAATGACTTTGGATCCCTCTGAGCCCCTCTATCATTATCACTTGGTCTTTGTCTTCCTGTGTCTCTCTCCACCCCTTGTCTCTGGGAAGGGAGCTTCCTCAGCCACCAACTCTCTGGGGGTGAGAGTGCCTACAGAAATGTGAACCCCACCCATGGTACATCTGGCACAGGGCCCGAGCCTCACCCTCTCCTCCTCAAAACTGATAAGCCCTTCATCATCCGTGTCGAGGTCTTCCGGCTCATCTGTTACCAGAGCTCGGAGCTCTGTGGGTGCAGGACGGGGTCGGAGCAGACTGAGCAACCGAGCCAGGGGGGACTGGAGGGCACAACTTGGCTCTGTCTCTTGGGGTTCCAAGTTATCACTTTGCTTCTTGGCAAAGTTCACAAACACCTGGGTTGAACAAGAAAAGCAGACTGGGGCATGTTGCACTAATGATCACCAGAGTCCATCCCCTATGCTTCAGGCATCCATAGGCCCCCCATGGTAAAAAGTTGGTTGCGGGGTGGAGGAGAGGGAGGGTAGTACTTACATTGTCCAGTGTGGTCTGACTAACTGAGTAATCCTCGATACCCAGGACTTCCACCACCTGCTCCATCTTGCTGAATACCTGTGCCAGTGAGATGTGCTCAGATTTCAGCTGATACTGCACTTTGGTGTGGTGTCGTTCCTGGGGGTTGAAGAAATCAGAGGGTCATCTCCCCAAGTACCCCATCAACCTACTAGCCAGAGGGTACCTGAACCAAGCACTTTCCAACCCACATGCTCAAAGTATCTCTAAGAATTCTCCTATCCCCCTGTAGAAGACTTGAAAGCTATCCCTAACCCTCTTAAGAGTCCCCTTATTCCCTTTAAATCCCCTAAGGCCTGCTAAGAGCTCTTCCTCACTCCTGAATTTCCTTAGATTCCTCCTGCTCTCCTCACAGTTCTCTGATCCCCTTGTGACCCCTATAAATTCCCTCAAAGTCTCCCTGGGCTCCCCAGCACCCTGAGAAATGCCCCCTATCTCCTCAGGTCCCCTGAGAATTCCCATTCTCTTCCCTAAAGACTATGTCCTGATTCCCTTATAGTCCTCTCATAACCCCCCGAACCACCTCAAAGCCCTCCTGGCCCTCTCAGGGTTCCCCTGACCACCTCAGAGCTGTCCCCTGACCCTCACTTTGAGCACAGCTTCAGGGAAGTTGCGGTTGAAGAACCTCACTACCTCCTTCACGCTCTGGCTGCTCTTGGTCCTCACCGTAATCATGTAGCCATCACCAAACCTGGCAGAATGAAGGTGTGGGCTCCTGTCCCTGACCACCCCCCCCCCAGCCGTGACCCTCCCTACCACTACCCACCCCAATACTGTCTCTGCCCTTAGCTCTGCTCCTCCTCCCCTTCCTCGGACCCCTCTTACTCCCAACCCCTTCTTCAGCCCCTCTCCATGCCCAAATCCCGGTCCCTCTCCCTTCCTGTGTGCCACCTCTATCTGTGGTGCTGTCCCTACCCCATCCCCATTTTTATAAAGCCGCTCTCTCCTTGTCCTCCCTTGAATCTGTCCAGGTCTCTGCCCTATTCTCACCTGTTCTTCAGATGTTGAATACTGCCCAGGCACCTGAGCCGTCCATTCACCATGATGGCCAGTCTTGTACAAAGAGCCTCACACTCCTCCATGCTGCAGGATAGAGTCACCAGAATGGTGTAAGGTGGAGGGGGTCCAGTCAGGAAAGATCCAGGGCATGAGAGGCACTCAGCTACCAAGGGAGTCAGCTAGGAGCACCAGACAATCATACAGAGAAGGGCCAAGGACCATGAGGGATGACAAGTAAGGCATAAGCCATATAAGGGCATCAGGGGTTCATGAAGATAAAAAAGACAACTTGGAGCCCTGGGAACTGGCAGAAAGGAGGAAACAGAGAGCACAAGAAACTATTAGGAAGGAAAGCATCAGGAGCTGGCAGAGCAAAGGGCATGGGAACACTGGAAATTGGCAAAGAAGAGAGTAAGAAGGTACCAGGAACTAGTAAAAGATACAGGGAACTAGAAGAGAGAAAAGTATTGGGGATCAGAACTGGCAAAGAGAGAATCAGGGCCCCCAGGGGCTGACAGAAAAGAAAACACAAGAAGCTGGTACAGAAGAGGGCATCTAGTATATCAGAAGCTTAAAAAGATGGCATAATACTGGAGACATGCATCAAGAGCTGGCACAGAAGAGGGTATGTGGGCACTTGGAGCTGGCCAAGTGAAGGAACTCAGGAGCTTGGAGACATCAGGAGTTGGTATAGAAAGGCCACCAGGAACTTTGAAAGTTGGCAAAGAGGCCATGGGCATACCAGGATTTGAAACAGAAGAGAGTATGAGAGCACAGGAGCTGGTGGGAAGAAAGCATGGGAGCATGAGGAATTTGTGAAATAGAAGCTATAATAGCCCTGAGAGTTAACAGAATTAAAGGGAATACCAAGAGCCAGCAAGGTGAGAAAGGTTCCAAGTCCCCTCAGACTTCCAAGTTTTCCTACTGAAGGAACTTTTTCCTCTGCAGTGCAGAGGAGCTTGGACTTAGGTATGCAGGGAGGAAGGCCACTAACCTGTGGGATGTCAGTACCACTGAACGCCCCGTTTTGATGATGTCCAGGATGAGGTTCCATAGAAAACGTCGGGCCTTGGGGTCCATGCCTGTGGTGGGCTCATCCTGGGAGCATGATCAAGGTCAGTCTTGCACCCTCCAACTACTCCCCTTCCTCCCCAGATCTTTGCTCCTTCTAGAATCCTGGTCACTCTGCCCTCACTGGAAGGTGATGGTGGAGAAGCCAACCAGGAGACATTGCCTCCAGAGTGGGGTAGGGGGTCCTAGCTTGGCCTGGAAGCTCTTGCTCTCTGGGTCTGCCAGCCCTCCCCCCTACTCACCAAGAAGATGAAGGCTGGATAGCCAATGAGGGCGATGGCTGTGGACAATTTTCTCTTATTGCCCCCACTGTAGGTGCCTGCTGGTTTGTCTGCATACTTGCTCAGTTCCAGTTTCTCTAATGCCCACTTGACCACCTAGAATAATAGAATCAAAGAATTTCACAACTGAATGAAGTTTCAGAGACCAACGAGGATAAACTCACTATGAGCAAGACTCTTCTACAACACCCCCTATAAGTGGTTACTCAGCCTCCATTTGAAGAATCTCTTTGGTGATGGTGAACTCACTACTTAACTTGGTGAAGTCCACTTAAAAACACTCCAATTATTAGGAGGCTTTTTTCTTTTGATGAAATTGGGATTTGCCTGCTTGTGACTTCCCTACCTTGCTTCTAGTTCTCTGGAGCGAAACAGTACATGTCTAACCCTTTTTCTATGCTAGTCCTTCAAATATCGATGGGTGGGAAAACAGGGCTATTGCAGGCCATGGGGGGGCTGTCTTTTCCTTCCCCCCCCATGCTCCCTGATGAGTACCATCCCTTCCAAACCTCCCCCATTTCTATTCCTCCCCATTCTGGAATCCCGGGGGATTGGGGATGGGCAGAGGAAGTGAGACTTTAGTAGGGTCAAAGATTACAGCTTCACTGCTCAGAGATTCCTCCAAATCACTGTCCTCCTCTTGCCTCTGGTTATGTTCTCCCCTATCTGAACAATCTCTCTTCCCCACCCAGGACAATCTCACTTTCTCTCTAGCTTCTCCCCCCACCCACCACCCATTAATAACTCCAAGACTGCACAGAAATTGCTTTGGAGTTGGAAAGCTATCACATCCTCTTTGTCCATTTTGGGGACAAACTACAGTTCAATGAGCTGTCTGAATTCGCAAAATTTGTAAATCTCTGAACCTAGGTCTTCCTGATTATAAGTTGACACACTCCCTTCAGCCTTTCTGGTCAATGTCTTTGGGCAGAATCCTTCCCTCCCCAATCCCTGGGACCCTGCCTCCCACCCAGCCTCCTTACCCTCTCCTCATCCTTCCAAGGGACTCCTCGAAGCCTTGTGTAGAGTTCCAAGTGTTCTTGGGCTGTGAGCTCATCAAAAAGGGCATCAAACTGTGGGCAGTAGCCCAGACTCTGTTGTACTTGAAGGAGCTCTTTCAGGACGCTGCAAAGGCCATGGCATAACCACTCAGGTCTGGCACTGCCCACATCCCTCCTTAGATTCTCTGATCCTTCCCCATGCATATCACGCAAACCTCAGTTCCTCACTCTAGAAACTAACTATGGTCTGCATTTGCCCCCAACCACAGCCCATCCCTCATTACAGATAAATTGAAGTTGTTCCAAAAAGTGTGATTTTAAGCTTAAAATCACATTAAGATTTTAGGGAAACACTTTTTCCCCTACTCATATGACCTCCCTTCAGTCTCTGATAGAGCCCTTGACTCCATAGGCAAGACCAAAACTGCAAGGGCAAGATCTTTTCATTTCTGTGTTTGCCTGGCCTCTAGTATCCCTTGTGCACTGAGGCACTTTCCTCTCTCTCCCTTCCAGGGCCCTTAGGCACCTGTGTCCATTGATGAAAGCCTCCCCTCCTGTGGTACTCTCATCTCCTGTCAGCATCTTGAATGTACTAGTCTTGCCAGCTCCATTGACACCAAGGAGGCCAAAACATTCTCCAGGTCGAACACCCACACAGAGTCGGTCTACAGCTAAGATACGCCCAATCTTACGTGATTTATACACCTGCAGGAATGAGGGAATGGGGCTTCAGGGAAAAGAATCCCATGCCCCTCACCCAAGATTAGGGTTTCTCCCATCTCCTTGTTCTTCCCTGACCCTTAAGTCAGTGTTCTCTATAAACCCTAGGAAAATCTCTTTCCTGGTCAGAATCTTCTCCACCCAAACCCAACCCCTGGTTTAGTTCCCCTCTAACCCTCCTAAACATTGGCTACTGCGTGTAATGGCCTCTTCCCAATATCAGTATTTTCTGATCTGTTTCCCTAAATCCTGAGTTGGTCTCCAAGGATTAATCCATCATTGGAGGTCCCACCTTGGTCAGATTCTCAATTTTGACCATGTCATTGTCTGCATCCCCCCTTAGGACCCGCTGTCGTTCAATGGCTACATCCACATCATCTTCAATAGGCTTGGTGGATACAGGCAGACGCCTGGGGAGAGAAAAGAGAAGGGGCTAAAAAGGACAACTTGGGGAGAAGAGGCTCTGCCTAGCTAACACTAGTCACTCTACCTAGACTCTCACTGGTGGAGGTAGGCAGCACCTGAAGCAGGGTAGGATGCTCTTCTGAGGAAATTCATTCTATTGTTGAACAATTTTAATTGTCAAGAAGTCAAGAATACCTCCTTATAATGTCCATTCTTCGCTCTTAGTTCTGTCTCCTTGGGCCAAGCAAAGAAAGCTTAAATTCTCTTCCACATACCAGCCCATCATTTACCTGAACTAATATTTCCCAGTCTTTTTTCTTTCAGTTTTTCCCTATTGTCTTCCCCAATCATCATGTTACATGGTTTCCAGTTTCTTCAAACTATCCCATATGTTGTACCAGAAACTAAACAAATTACTTTAAAGAGAGTTTGCCAAGGGCCAATTATTTCCCTCATTTTTTATGCAGTTCAACAGGATTTTCTTATATCTCTATACCTTCTGCTCCTGATTGTGCATGAGAAGGAAGGCAAGAACCCCTCATCCCAGCCCAGAAGAAACCCCCTAAAATTGCTGATTCTTCCCTACTCAGTTTATACAGACTTCTGAGGCCTAGCTTCCACACTCACTGGGGCTGCCGGAGGAAGTTGTACTGACACATGATGGTGATAAAGAAACCCACGAAGCCTTCTATTGTCATAGCAACCAGGCCTCTTGTGACAATGTCCCACTCAAAGGGTGATTTCATTTTGTCAAACTGACCTGTGGGAGAAAAAGGGGGTATTGGGCTTACTGGGGTCTCACCCAGAACGAGCAAAGGCCACCTCCTGATTGATGTGATGAAAGAGACACCAAGAAATGTTTCCAACCCCAAAAGATCTCTACCACGACATCTGAAATTCCATTCTTAGAGCTTCCCTGTCTATGGGACCCCGAGCTGCGGCTGCTTCCCTCCTCCCACCCTGAGTCTCTTTGTCTTGAGCCTCTGAAGATGTCTGCCTCCCTCTTCCCCACTCCTGGGGCTCACCTATCTTGGCATAATACTCATTGATGTACTCATTGTAAGCCATCTCCATGAGCCCATGGCCCAAGTTGTAGTTGGGAAAGATGAGGAAGCAGCTCTTCAGGTAACTGTTTACTAATTTCAAGTCCTGGGAAGGAAAGCAGGGTAAAAGCTCCCATTGATCCTATTTGGAGCATGGTATCCCTGCTCCCTACCCCTGGAAAAAGGTTCAATGTTTCTAGCCCAGGCACCACTTCTATAGCCACCAAAAGCCACCAAATCTAATGCCC
This sequence comes from Macrotis lagotis, assembly GCF_037893015.1. NCBI lineage: Eukaryota > Metazoa > Chordata > Mammalia > Peramelemorphia > Peramelidae > Macrotis > Macrotis lagotis. The sequence continues at coordinate 278,443,372 of NC_133658.1, read as the reverse complement.
ATCTCTCTTGTCCTCCCCCAGGGAGAGACCATCATCTGCAACTGCAAATGCTAATGGGGGGCGCAGATTCAATGCCTACCCTGGTCCCTGGATAAAATAACCACCTCACCACACAAGCACCTTGTCATGTTCAAAGAGCTGCAATAGGAAAGTGGCAACGGTGGCAGTGATGCCAATGAAGAGGTTGATGACAATGAGGAAGACGTAGGCAGAGCTGGGAACCTCGAACCAGAAGGAGGCAGGGTACATGATGGGTGTGATCGACCAGCTACAAGTGGAAGAGAGGAGTGAGTGGTCAATGGTAGGCAGGATCCCCACCCTCTTGGACAGCTCACCTCCCAGGTCCCCTACCCAGGTCTCCTCTTGGGGCTCATGGACAGACCCAGGAGTTCCAGTTCATAGCTAGTTTCCAGAGTCAGTTCCCATCTCCTCCATCCCTACCACATGACCCCTGAAATCATACCCATAGAGTAAGAAGAGGGAGAGCACAGCAGGGAAATTGGTGGGTGAAGTATAGGCAGGAAGGTCGAACACAAAGAGGATGATGATACAGCAAGTAGCCGGCACCAAATAGTTCAACTGAAAGACATGGGAAAGGCAGGTAAATCCATTGGGAAAGTGATCTTTGGGGAACATGGGTAAGGATGGGAAAGAATGGACTCTGAAATGTCCCTGAAAGCTCAGTCTACCAAGGAATGGGCCTGACAGGTAAAAGGAAGGGAGGGAAGGGGACAAACAGGTGGCTATCCTAGTGTGTGCCCGCTGCTGGTAGCTATAGTGGCTAGAATAAGATAGGAACAGTTCCCAATGAGCATGGTACCCAGGGTAGGGACATGGTACCCAGAATGTGAGTAGATATGGTGATCAGGACTGGTGATTGGGGATAGTGCATGGGGGGTTCTCATGATGATATGCATAGTAACACCCTTACCATATCCCAGACATAGTTGGCCAACCAGTAGATGACAGGGTTGCAGCCACTGACAAACTGAAGGTGCTTGGCCTTAGTGGCCTTCTCTGCCACAAGAAAGACCACAAAGCTGGCCGGCACAAAGGACATGGCCACAATGATAAAGATGGCAATGACTACATCTGTACCCTGCAGGCTAAGGGTGGAGAAGAAAAATAGAGTGGTCACAGTTAGCTTCAGTCTTCCCAGTATGGTCTCGCTCCTTTGACCCTCAGAGAGGGAGAATGTGGTCAATGCTCCCACTTTTCCGCCCCCAATCCAAAGGGAAAATATGATCAGCACATTCTAAACCCACACAGCAAATACTCCTTCCTCTCCCCCCTCCCATCCCCATGACTTCTTGACAACATACAGGTAATCCAGGGAGAGGCTGGCGCTGGTCTTATTCATGGGATGGTTGGTGACAGTGATGCCTATAGGACAAGAGAGGGGATAGGTTTGGGTCTTGTAAGGTATCCACCTTGGCTCCCCTTGTTGTCCTCTGTTATTCTGTGACTCCCTATCTGTCCATGAACTTACCATAGGCTGCAGGGTTTCCTTTGCTCTTAGGTAGATTGGCCCGGAGGATGGCATTATTGAGGGTGTTTAGGTAAGTGGGCATGCTGTGGTACCCCTTGTTATTGTAAAAGACCTAGAAGAGGAAAAAACCCAAAAAAATGGCAGGAAAGATGGGAGGAATGGTGGAGGTGGAAGGGATGGAGGGGAAGCATCATCAGATCAAAGATCTAGAGCTGGAAGGGACATTCAGAGGAAATCCATTCCTATCTCCTCATTTTACAGAGGCTCAGAGACTTTAAGTGACTTGTCCAGGGGTACAGAGCTTGTAAGTGAAAGCAGGATTTGAACCTAGGTCTTCTTCTCCCCAGTGGGTCTCTGATGGACAGACAACAGACCAAGGTTGGGGGCTATGATTGTGGCATTCTTCCCCACCCTGATGACCTTCAGGAGCTGCTGCCTGGCTGGCTGCCATGAGTTCTTACCTGGGCAGTTCTCCGCACGGCAATCTTACGCACCATTGGGGGAGCTTTGGCTCCAAAGGAGGCAGGTATTGACTTCTGGATGTTGCCAAAAGTGATGGCTCCATATCTGTGTGGAGAGAGGAGAGGAAGGAGGGAGAAGGTCTATAAAGATAGCCCTGATCTGGCCAGTTAAGAGGAGCTTCCTTAGGCTCTGGCCCAGGCTTCAGATACCCAGGTCTGCTCAGTTCTTTTTTTTTTTTTTTTTTAAGGTTTTTGCAAGGCAATGGGGTTAAGTGGCTTGCCCAAGGCCACACAGCTAGGTAATTATTAAGTGTCTGCTGAGGCCAGATTTGAACTCAGGTACTCCTGACTCCAGGGCCAGTGCTCTTCCCACTGTGCCACCTAGCTGCCCCTCTGCTCAGTTCTCACCCTACCCATGGGGTGTCTGCCTCAGACTCCCTCCTTACCTGTGTAGCCTGAAGCGATCGGAAGTGTAGAGGAGATACTCTGACACGTTTCGACCTGTGATGTCAGTCAAGATGTCCCCTGTCACTACCTTCATCTGGGGTGGGCGTCCACCTACACCACTGGGGCAGGAGAATCCAGTCCCTTGCATGGAGCATGTACACTTGATGGGTTCATGGACCACACGTGGCAGTGCTGGGACTGCGGTCACTGTCTCTGTGGGCAGACCATTACTATTCAGCATTTCCTCTCCTTCCACGTGAATTCTTGTCACTTCCTAACTGGTCTTGCTGCCCTTGGTGAGCCTCATCTCTAACTTGTCTTCCAAGTTGGAGCAATCTTCTTAATGTACCAATGTCCCTTATCTACTCACATACTCTCAGTGGCTCCCACTACCTGCTCAAATAACTTTCATCTGCCTCCAATCATCTTTCCAATCTGTTTTTTTATTTTTTTTTTTTTGTTCAGTCATTTCAGCTGTGTCTGACTCCATATGGCCCCCTGTAGAGTTTTCCTGCCAAGACACTGGAGTAGTTTGCCATTTCCTTCTCCAGTTCACTTTACAGATGACGAAACTGAGGCAAATAGGGTTAAGTGCTTTGCCCAGGGTCTGTCTGTCTGTCTGTCTGTCTGTCTGTCTGTCTGTCTCTCTCTCTCTCTCTCTCTCTCTCTCACACACACACACACACACACACACACACACACACACAGACACCTTAGGTGGTGTCTGAGATCTGAACTTAGGTCTTCCTGGCTCCTGGTCCAACACTCTATACCTGATTGCCCCTATGTTAAATTTTATTATTTTATTCTTGCTATTATAGCTCTTCATATATTTCATAATCCAGCAAAAAGAACTACTTCCCTTTCTCCTCATTTTTGACCTATCCTTTTCCATTCTCTAGGCCTTTGTTTATGCTTTCCCATTATGTCTGAAAATACATTTACCCTCCTTCTCTTCTTTTCCCCTCCTCCTCTGCCTCCACCATCCAGGCCACCATTTCTGCCTCTTGAAGCCTCTCCTGTGCCAAGGCTTAATTTAAATGCCACCTCCTCCATGAGGCCTTCCCTTTCAAAAGAAAGTGATCTCTCCCTCCTCAGATGTCTCACAGAACTTTGCCTGCACTTCTCCTTTACACTGATCTCACTGTCCTTGGCAGCATGGCTATGCTTTCTCCCATTAGATTATAAACATCATAAGAGCAGGGTCTGAACTACACCTCTTTTTCCTTCTGTAATACCTAGCACCCATCTCTGCATACAGCAAGTGTTTAATAAATGTTTGCAAATGAAAGCTGTTACTTAATGTAATGTACCTCCACCCCAACAATAGCACAGTGACCACAGTCCCTCATTGCTTAAAATATGGGCAGAACTGGGAAAGGCCTTCCTCTCCTGACAGCAGATGCCCAGCTCATGGACACCACCTCAAGGTGCATTCAACTATAGAGGAACCCCAAGTGTCCAGCAGCTGTATACCTCTTATGGTGGTGGGCAGCAGCGTGGTATTCCAGGCCCTCAGGAGCTCTTCATCCGGAGACAAAGGAAAGTCAGAGGGTGCAGGAGAAGGGGGTGGTGGTACAAAGTTGGACAGGGGCAGCCCTTGGGTGAAGGAGTCAATGCACATGGCATCAAAGTATCGCGCAGCCAACACTCTGGACTCACTACTACTGAGGTTCAGAGTTAATACCAGGGTCCCATTGGCAGGAGTCTTCAGCACACATGTGGCACCCACACCAGAAGGCAGCCGAAATGTGTTAACCAGTTGTTGGGGACTGGCATCAGGGGACAGTTTGAGACTAGTGAAAGAGAGAGTAATGATCATGAGCCCCAAAGCCAAGGCCCACCATTGCCCAAGAAGTTTCCCCAATCTGGCCAATTCCTCTCTTCCGGGGATGCTCTCCTTCTTCACCTCCACCTCTAGAATCCCACTCTGTTTTGTTTTTTTTTTTTTAGGTTTTTGCAAGGCAATGGAGTTAAGTGGCTTGCCCAAGGCCACACAGCTAGGTAATTATGAAGCGTCTGAGGCCGAATTTGAACTCAGGTCCTCCTGACTCCAGGGCCAGTGCTCTATCCACTGCACCACCTAGCTACCGCCCCCCATTTTTCAAGACAGAAGTTAAATGACAACTTCAAGAGGCCTTTATCAGTCCCCAGGTGCCAAAGACTTCCTCTCAAAGAGTTCTTATCTCCTCTTTATGATCTTGTACAAGCATGTGGTCTTCCTCATTAGAATGGAAGCTCCTTGAGAGCAGGAACTAGTTTTGCCCCCTTTTTTATGCTTAGCTGAGTAACTGGCTTGTAATAGAGTTTAATAATTTTTTTTTTTTAGGTTTTTGCAAGGCAAATGGGGTCAAGTGGCTTGCCCAAGGCCATATAGCTAGGTAATTATTAAGTGTTAATAAATATTTTTGATAACTTTTTTGGTATTTTGATCATTCTTTCCCCCCTCCCCACCCCAGGCACCAGGAGTACCTTCTGCCCCCCAGCATCAGCCCCACCTTTCCCAGGGCTTAACCCCTAAGAGAGCTTACCGATACTCATGACGCTCTTCATTGGCATAGGGGATGAAGTTGCCCCGGGGCTGAGTGTAATTATGATACTGGGAGGGTGAGAGAATCAGTGGAGGAAGGTCACCTAGAATGGAGTGGAGAAAGAGAGAGCCATGTTGGGGGTGAGAAGGAGGGCAATAGTGGGATAACCTGGCCTTACTTCCCTGCATGGCCATTCCCTTTCCTGAATGAGGGCAGCTTCAGAATACCACTACAGCTAACACGTATGGCACTTTAAGGTTTCTAAAACCTTGACATAAGTGCTATTATTAATTCTTATTTTACAGATGAGGAAAAGGATTCTGAGAGAGAGGTTTAGTGACTGGCCCAGGGTCACACCACTAGTAAGTACCTAGAACAGGATTTGAACTCAGGCTTTCCTGACTCCAATGCAGTACTCTATCCACTGCACCACCTAACTGACTAGGAGGAAAAAGGCTGAGAAGGAAATAACCACAAAATGACAACTCTGGAAGGAACCTCAAATCATCATCCAAATATAACTCTCCCCCATTTTAAGGAAAAGGAAACTGAGATCCAGAAGGAAAAGGATGTCCAGAAGTATATAATGAACTAGAAGCAGAGCCAGGATCAGATCCCCAGGGCTTCTGATTTCCAGTCTTAGGTTCTTTTCATTGGGTAAAGTTCTTTGCAAGTTCTCAAGTATTAGTGTTATTGTACTCTATGCCTCCCCTTGCCTCAGGGGGAAGATGGGGCAGATGGATGACATGGGATCATTGCCCACATCCTAATCCAGATGAGTAAGAAGTCGGCACTCATAACCAAGCCCCAGACTCCTTATAGTCAAGTTTCTTCCTGGGACTCCCTTGGAGTGTGAAAAAGCTATAGGCAAAGCCATCAGTTATGGAGCTTCACCCAAGGGGAAGTAAACTAAAGGACAGTACTCTCTCATGGCCAAAACAAAATAGGCTTCACAGGGTTTGAATTAAATCCTGGGAAGACAAGAGCCATACAAGGGGTCATTACTGATAATGAGATATTGGGGGAGATGCCTAGCTTGCAGAATAGGCTAGATAACAGCAGAGAGGGCCTAAATTATCCTGTCTACCTTCTCATTACACAAAATTGAGATCCAGGAGAGGGAAAGTGACACTATGTCACACAATGAGTGGCAGTGTTAGGGTTGGAGGAATCCAAGTTTCTTGACTTCTTATCCAGGATGAGGGTCATATGGGTATATCTCTTATCCTACTAGACCATTAGCCCAATGAAGGTAGAAAACTGTGTCTAATTCCTTATTTTATTTCCCATAACACCTAGAACAAGGACTAAGTCTATTCCCGATCCAGAAATCCTTAGCTATTAAATGACATCAGGGAAGATTCCCATGGCCTTTCCCTGACTAAGGGACAGATGGATCACCCCCTCCAGATCAAGCATGGGGTCATCCATGCTCACACCCATACCAATCTCAGGGACAGAAAGGGCCACAGTCATGGCAACGCAGACAAAGAAGGCAGGCAGCAGGATCTGGGAGAAAAGTGCTTTGGTGTTTCGACGAGCACAATGGAAACGTTTGACCAAGAGACCGTGAAACTGGCGCAGCTTCAGCCACCAGCCTTCGAGTTTGGAGCTACCCTGGCCAACCATTGACAAGGTTTCAGCCTCCACCTCTGCAGAAAGGAATAGATATGAAGATCACTTAGATCCTGCTCCCTCATCCTTCTTCTTCCTCATCTTCAGGCTAAGGGAGGAGGCTGAAAGCTAAGACTTCTTGGCATTCCCAGGGCCCTAGAAACATTAGGTTTGCTTATTCCAGACTGGTCCATTCAATGGATTTCCTGCCCAAAAGAGTATTATAAGGGGACCAATGGTGGGGCATGGCAGTGAGAAAGTCTTTACCCATTAGGTGGTGATTTTAGAGGGTCAGAAAAGGAGAAAAAGAAAAAAAGGATCTTGGTGTATGCTGGGGCAACCAATGGCATCCAGAGGAGTCTTTGGGGAAGGTATGAGATGGCTCAAAAAAAGTCTGGAGAGATTTTAAAGAGGGAGCTAGAAAGTTGGAGAAGTAGGTCAGCCAAGGACTCTGGGGAGACAGGAACTGAAGAAAGGAAGTCTGAGTCAGAGTTGGGGAGGGCGCTATAAAGTGGGAGATTATATCAGTGCTTTTTGGAGAGAAAGGCTTTAGAGGCTTGAAGAGGGGTTAGTGGATGTGTGTCAGAAGTTTGAAGTGGTTGTGGTAAATTTAGAAGGAACATAGAAGAGATGAAGGTGTAGGACAGTGGGAATTAGAGAAAGGACCAGCATAGGCTTAGGAGAAGGGACTTGTAGGAGTATGAAGGGGTAGGAGATGGGGCTTAGGAAGACGCAGGAGTTTGTACGCTGGGGCATCAGGGTGAGAGCATCAATCAGAGTAGAGGAGGCAGGACACTCCAGAAGCCACAAAAAACTCCCCCCAAGGCCTGTTTAACAATAGTCACAGCTAGGGCTATGCCTACCTTGCAGGCTGACATTGTCAGGGTCCTGAAGGTTGTCAAAGAGTGGGGAGTAGTCACCATAAACTTCAACATAGGCACCTTCCTCATCCCCCCGTACGGAGCCCGCTGAAGAAGAGGAGCGAAGGGATGCCTGGGACTCGGTCAGCTGAGAGCAGCCCACCAGGTTGCTGTGTTCAGCTGGGGGTGAAGTGGCCACCTCCCTGTCCTTCTGCACCTCAGCTTTAGGAAAAGCATCCTTCTTAGATTCCTTTATATCTGTTGGGGTTGAAGAGAGGTTGTCACTGCTTCTGCAGGGAGCTGGATACCTGCCTCACCCCCTTCCCCAGTCCCTAGTCCCCATACTCCAAGTGAGCAGTAACCACTCTGCCCTCAAAAGTAGTCCCTGGGTAGGAACTTAAGTGCCCTCAGCTTAGTGCCTCTGGCTGCCCACCTTTCCTCCCTGCTGCTGGGCAGAAGCAGGACACACCTACATGACCTTTTGTCTGATCCTTTTTTTTGACAAGGCAATGGGGTAAGTTACTTGCCCAAGACCACACAGCTAGGTAATTATTAAGTGTCTGAGACAAGATTTGAACTCATGTCTTCCTCACTCCAGGGCTGGTGCTTTATTCACTTTGCCACCTAGCTGCCCCATTTACTGTACCACCTAACTGCCCCCCTTTAGTTTGATCTTGACAGGGCTCAGGCCCAATCTACCCTATGTCTTTTGAGACCCATGAGAGGGAAAATGACACCAGGTCATACAATTAGTGGCAGGGTTGGGATTGGAGGAATCCAAGTTTCTTTACAGTGGGAGACTCTGCCCCTGGATGTCTCAATTGTGATGGAAGAACTTTCACCCAGGATAGGGTGAAACGGCCCCAAACCTCTCCACTACTCCTTGACCAACTCATATTGGCTTTGTGCTCATATCTCTGCCCTTTCTCTATTAGTTATTATCTTCTTCCATTAGAGTACAAGCTCCTTGAAGGCAGGAACAAGCAATCTTGCTTGTAGTTGCACTCTTGTATTTGGTGCAGGGTTTGGCCCAAAGGACAGAATAAATGCTTTAATCTATCTGAGTCAGGGGAGGTGGGGTGATTAACTGGAGATAAAGGAATGTATCTGATGACTTCTCCAGATCTGTCTCATAACAAGGGCAAGGATGCTGGTCAGTGCTCATAGATGCTGGCACCTCTCCCATGAGCTTTCCCACCCTAGGGCAGACTCCTGAGTCTGCCTTGAGGCAAGAGAGAAGGGAGACCCTGAGCTTCCTGCAGTCAAGGATGGCACATTCTGAATGCTCAGGTCTCTTCCATCCACCAAACTGTAAGGCCTGGGAGGGCAGGAACTGGCCTTTGTGTAGGCCCTCCCCACCATGGTGAGCCATCATGCTCTGCGTGTTTGATCACACTCCCTCTAATACTGTTCTACAAACATAAGTGCCCATCCTTTGCATGGTGGTTTCTTAGTAAGAAAACTGAATGAGCATATATGATGAAAGTTCACTCAAGCTCCCTATAACCACCAAGCTCCCAATACACACACACATACACACACACATACAGATACACACATGTACACACACACATACACACACAAAGAGGAATGGACAACTTAGTATCTATACATCAATTCCTAGCTCTATCTAGCCTAGACCCACCCCTCAACAGACTACAACCTACCCCGCCCCCCGTATCTGACTGTTCCCATAACTCTGCTCACCAGCCTCACTGTTTTCCAGGGACTGGTCCTCTTCAGACACCTTGAGGAAGACTTCTTCCAATGTAGTGTCCATGAGTCCAAAACTGGTCAGCTGTAGTTCCTCCAAGCTTAATTCCAGATGCTGCCCGGGCACAGAGAGCCATGGAGATGAAGAGGGATCTCAAGAACCCAGCCCCACAACTGACCCCCATCAGTCTCAGACTGATGTGCAACTGCCCTACTAAAGGGTAAGGAATGCCGGCATGCATGCCCTGTCCCTTCAGGGGATCACTGTGCAGTCCCATCATTCAGTGGGTTCTCTATGGGGCCCTACAACCAATCCCTACTGCCTTCTGGGAAGAGTCTGGAAACTGACTCCCATAGCTCTCTGCAGGCTCATAATTTTTCTGTCTTCCTTCCTCCCCAGGGCTACAGAGAACCTTCCCAATCATTCCCCTACTGCATACTGTGATTTTTGTAGCAGTACTCTGTTATTCCTGGGCCAAGTCTCTCGGGAATGGTGCTGTCACTCCTGGTTACCCATTACCACAAGCTACCTGACTTTCATACCTGGAAGAGTCGTTCAAAACCTCCTTTCTTGGCAGCTTCGCTGGGCAGGATGTAGGAGAGTTCAGTATTGGTGTCCGAGATGAGCAGGCAGGAAGCCACATACTTCTTTATGAACTGGGAAACCCGGGGTTCAGAACAGGGACTGAGCACTGAAGAAGCTGGAGAGCTAGGTGTCTGACCAGACTCTGGAGTAAACAGAGAAGACGGGTTGGTTAGGGTATGTGGAACCAGGGAGCCCTCTCTTTATTGGCAATAGGGGGCTGGGAAGAAATCAGATTATCAAATGAAAGGATAATCAAATCAGCGGAAGCAGGATTATAGGGGTGCTCCTAGAACTCATACTAGTGAAGAGGAAATTGGATGTGCCTTATGTTAGGGCAAAGAAGAAAGGGGCAGCTTCATGGGGTTCAAGGATACAGACCAGACACACTGCCAGGCTCTGCCTGGCGCTTGACCAGGGTGAGGCGATAGCCATCTCCATAGGTGCTCTTCAGGAAGAGTGAGGACCCACAGCACTTGAGTTTGCCGTGGGAGATGATAGCAATGCGGTCACCCAGGAGGTCTGCTTCATCCATGTGGTGGGTGGACAAAAGGATGGTCCGTCCTACAGAGTCACCGTGAAGTTAGAAAAGCCCAAGTCCCTTCAGAGCCTCATACAGAAGCCCTGGGCTGACCCCAAACTAAAAAGTAGGTGCTTTTCAAATGCTTGATGATTGATCGGTCTCCCTTCCGGGTCACTTTAAAGGCTACTTCCCAGGGAATATAGGAAAAAACCCTCAGCCTCTTCAACTCTAATGTCCCTGACTCCATTCTCTCATTCATCTCACCAGGCTTATACTTGAGGATGAGATCCCAGATGGCTCGGCGGGCATAGGGATCCACGCCAGCAGTGGGCTCATCCAGGATGATGGCACGGGAGCCTCCCACAAAGGCAATGGCCACTGACAACTTCCGCTTCATCCCACCAGACAATGTCTGCACCAGTGAGTGGCGTTTGTTGGACAGCTCCAGGTCTTCAATCATCCTGTATACAAAGAGGCCAAGCACGCAATGCTCAAGTCAAATCCACAAGCACTTACCTTATCTGTTATAAGCCAGCCACTGCACTAAGTACAGGAGATACAAGGAAAGGGGATACAAATTAGCTCACAATCTAATGTGAAGAGTGTAAAGATAGCCTCAACCCATCAGGAGACCCACACCGCTCTTGCATGATCATTACTCAACAGTGAGATGGCTCAGTGGTTAGAGGGCTGAGCCTGGAAGTCAGAAAGACCTAGATTCAAATCTAGCCTTAGATACTTACTTAGCTGTGTGAGCTTCTGTTTGACTCAGTTTCCTTATTTATAAAGTTGGGATGATAACAGAACCTACTTCCCTAGGTTGTTCTGAGGATCAAATGAGATAACATGCAAAGTAGTTAGCTAACTATTATTACTGGCTATTACTATGACCAAGAAACTTGGCTATAAATTACTAAACCCACTTTAGTTTTTTTTTTAGGTTGTTTTTTTTTTTTTGCAAGGCAATGGGGTTAAGTGGCTTGCCCAAGGCCTCATGGCTAGGTGATTATTAAGTGTCTGAGGCCGGATTTGAACTCGGGTAGTCCTGACTCCAAGGTCAGTGCTCTATCCACTGCACCACCTAGCTGCCCCTAAGCCCACTTTAAAAGGTCTGATTGACCTTACAGAACTTGGTCCCCAATTTTCTAAAGGTTTTCTATATACTACACAAATGAATCATGATATCTGTACAATCACTTGCCTTTAATAATTTCCATCTCAAGTTTGGCAATACTTGTCTTTCCTGCCCCTGTCCACCTCCTATAATAGTAGTTCATATAAAGTTTCTGTAACATTTTTAAGGATTACAAAAGCACCTTCTTCCTAACAACCCTGTGAATAAGGGAGTGAGATTTTCTTTTTTAGATTTTTTTCAAGGCAATGGGGTTAAGTAGCTTGCCCAAGGCCACAGGGTTAGGTAATTATTAAGTGTCTGAGGTCGGATTTGAACCCAGGTACTCCTGACTCCAAGGGCAATGCTCTATCCACTGCACAACCTAGCCGCCCTGATTTTTTTTTCTTTAACAGATTTTTTTTTTACAGATAAGTCCAGGTGATCCTGAATTCTCCAAAACTATAACAGAATTCCAGCTCTAAAATATTGTATCATGCTCAAAGAACTGAAGCATACTCCTAGCAACAACCTATGGTTGTTTTTAGAAGACCAGCCTGAGTAAAGAGGGAAGGGCTCATCACCAATAGGCTGGCTGAATGGTGAATAATTCTTTGGCTCTGACAACCCATGGCTCCAAGTCCTGCAAAACTCCCTTTTGCTTCCATTGGGCAAGAAGCAGAGGAGTTGAAAAGTGGGCAGAGATTGCTAAGAATCACCACATTTTTGGACTGCCTATAAACATTTACTTGGTTCTTTAAATATGAGATCCTTGTCCAGTGACAGATGCATGAACCTGCTACTAGAGAATATGGATTTTGTCAAACTTGACACTCTCACTAGAAATCCAGTGTTTTTGACCTGGTTCCTTAAAGGAGCCATGAACTTGGATGGGAAAAAATTACATCTTTATTCCAATATAATTAGTTTCCTTTATCATTTCATTTTATTGTGTAAATCTAAAAGCATTAGTCTGGATTTCACCACACTGCCAAGGGCTATGACACAAAAAAAAGGTAAAAAACTCCTACTATAAATGCAACTGGAAGATAAAAGGAAGTTATAGCTAAATGGAAGGATAAACTCACAAGTTCTACATGAAGAAACAAAATTATAAAATTATAAAAATTATATAGGATTCCCTGACTGAGAAAACAATTGTTAGAAGATAAGGGGGTGATTTCAGAAAAATATGGCAAACCCAGATGAACTGATACAAAGTGAAGTGAAAAGAACCTGGAGATCATTGTTAATAGCAACAGCAATGTTGTAATGATGATCAACTGTGAAAGGCTTGGCTACTCTGATCAATACAATGATCCAAGGCAATTCCTAAGGATTCATGATGAAAAAATGCTATCCAACTCAAAAGAAAAAAATGAACTCTTAGAGTGCAAATTGAAATATAATTTCCTCTCTTTATTTTTCTTACTTTTGCATGATTTCACATGTGTAATTGATATCATATTGCTTTCCTTCTCGATGGGTAGAGGAGGAAGGGAGAGAATTTGGAACACAAAATTTGAAAAGGAAAAAGATTAATAAATAATAAATTTTTTTAAAAAGATAAAAAAAGGTTAGATCTTTTTATATTACTAACCAAGGCATAAAATAGAGAGATGGGAACTTGCCCCTGAGGCAGAGGATGTTGAGATACAAGAGGGATTTCCTACAAAAGATGAAGGCATTCTGGGGCTCCTGTTCAGAGGTGACTGACTCCATGTTATTCATCAGCTCCCATATCACTGCAGAGCCTCCAATGTGAAGTTCATTAAAAGAGTTTGATGAGAGTATCCACAGAAAATGAACAAGTAGATAAAGAATGCCTACTGAGTGCAGACTATGATTAATGGTTAGATAAACATTGCATAGAGTTGATCAGTGAAGAAATTGTGGACAGTCACTGCATTTGAATGATGAGCTAGGTCCAAATCTGATTATATGGTATTTTTTAATTGATATCTTATTTTATTTTTCCAATTACATGCTATGGTGATTATATGATGCTTTTAAATGACCCCAAGAGTCACCCTAAATCAGAGATAGAGATAGGGTCTAGAATTCTAACTTTATTGATGTAGAGATGTTGCAGAGGAGGAAGCCCTACCAGTTCAGGTCAGTATCTTCTCTGCAACTTATGTACTAAGAATGGCCTAGAACACTGAGAAGTTATGTGACTTGTCCCAAAGCCAGTTTGTGTCAGAAGCAGGTCTTGAACTAAAGAACTGAAATTGTGAGTTATTCAAAAGGTAATGGAAAGACTTATGGTGGGTAAGAGCTGGATGACAAACAAGGAACCATACAGGAGGAAGGGTATCAAAAAGTATGATAGGAAAAGATGGTCCTATAAGGGGAGGAAGGGAATAGTCCATAGATATCCTGTAGCTATAAGCATCATGTTTAGAGTTAAAGGAAAGGCTCCCAGTAGGTTGAGTTAATTCCTTCCCCAAGCTAGAGGATTTATGAGACTTGAGAAGAGAAGAATGAGTTGAGATCAGCACCATTGGATTGAGAACACACACAACACAAATATCATAGACCAGTGGAAATGTTATTTACAGATTAGATCATTGAGGCTAAGAGGAGTCTCATTTATGATCCAAAGTCACAGATCTATTGGGAATTGGATTTAGATCTTCAACCAAGTTGTTCTGACTCCAGAACCTGTTGCCTTTCCACAGTATACCTCCTATTGTGTTTTCTCTCTCCTAGGTTTATCCCCCCGTCTTGGCTTTTTCCATACAAAACTTCTTCTCCCCCCCACCTTCCCCTGGGGTCAGCTCCTACTTGTCCATCTCCTTCTGTATCTCCTCCTTGGCCATGCTCTTGAGTTGGGAATAGAACCACAGGTGCTCCTCCACGGTGAGCTTGTCAAACAGTACATTGTGTTGGGGACACATGCCTAAATTCTTGCGGATCTCATCCATGTCTGTTCGGATATCGTGGCCATAAATAGTGGCTGAGCCAGATGTGGGAGGGAATAGGCCAGTCAAGATGGACCTGGGATGGAAGGAAAGAGATAGTAAGGGTCAGGGCCCAGGACACAGAGGGGAAGGAAAGGGGACTACTAGTGGATGGTATAGTGGGGCTGGGATTCCTCTCCTACCCTAAACCAGGACCCCTCCCCTCTTGAGAGACCTGGCCCAGCATCTTGGAGAAAAGCCATGGCAAACAATGAGTACTCACATGGTCGTGGTCTTGCCAGCCCCATTGTGGCCCAAGAAGGAGACCACCTGATTTTCATAGAGGTTGAGACTCAGTTTGTTCAAGGCCATCTTCTTGTCATTCTTATAGACCTTGGTGAGTTTATCCACACACACGACCAGGGGAAGGTGACTGGGCTCCTCTTCTATACCTCGTGTTTCCTCTGCAGACAGAAGCCCTTGCTGACCTCTGGATGTACAGGGGAGACACCTGCACCATGGCCTGCCAGGCCCTGCAAACTCCAGGAGCTTAGCTCTTCACCCTTCACATACTTGTACCACTCTTTCTTCTTACCTCCCACAATGGGGCTTACTACATTTCATACACACTCACCCTAAGCCCACTCAACAATGTCCAACTTACCCATCCGCCGACTCTCCATAGCACAGGCCTGATCCTCCTCCATAACACTGAGGCGAGGGGGTCTTGCCCAAGGCCAGCTCCACTCCCAGGCCTCAGTCCGCCCACTCCCCAACCAGTAAGACTTCTGAAGTGGGAAATACCAGGGCCGAGGAAGCCCATACATGCCTAGGGACAGAACAAAAGATTATAAGAATTAGAGCTTATAGGAACCTAGAAACTATACTACACCTTCATTTTTTACAGATGAAAAAGGAGAAATGTAATGATAGGGTCACATAGGTGGAAAATAGCAGCTAGCAGTATTGGAATTTGAATCCAACTACTGGGTTAGGAGGCAACAGGAGACAGACAGAAACAGGAGATGATACCCAGTCATAAAGATCTGAGTTCAAATTCTATCTCAAATGCATAATAATTTTGTGACCCAGGCTAAGAAATTTAACCTCTACAAATTTCAATTTTTCCTCATCATCAAAGAGTTAATAATCATATCTACTTCTTAGCATTGAGACAATCAGATAAGTGTTTTGCAAAACTTTAAATTTTCATATAAATATGAACTATTATTATTATTACTGATATGATAATAATAATCTCATTCTATTCTTTTTTCAATAAGAGTTCAGATAAAAATAGTCCCAGGTCAAGAAAATATCCTATTTATTAACCTTATATATTTGGGGTATCCCAAAAATCTTTGTGCAGCTAAAGCTTATACTGCACTAAGACAAGACTTTTGGGACATATGCTATAGAATAACCCGCAGACTACTTCTGTTATCCTGTTTCTCTCCACTTTTTGTAGTCCAGATGGAGATAGTTTGAGGACCAATCACTATCCTGTCATCTGCATAGGTGGGAAAATTAATGCTGGGCTTATTTTGATACATCCTATGATTGGACAAACTTCGGACGTAGTAATAATACTACTATGGGCTTCATGCCTATCCAAGAAGACCAGTTTCATTCAGTCCAGGCCTCAGCCTCTCCTTCTGATTCAAAGATTCTGACTCCACATAGTGTCTCCAACCAACAAGTCTGGCTTGATTCCATAATCTCCCTCCCCAAGGACAAACAATTAATTGAGTTAGGGAATTCAGGCTGATAAAGAACTTAGTTCTAACTCTGCTTACAGGGGCACTAGGTAAGAGTTATGGAATTGCTAAGCTTGAATATATTGGGAAATAATTATTGTTGATCATGGGAAAGGATGCTGTTGGTAGAAAGTTTCTAAAATATTCAGGGAGACCTATTCTGGTCACATCAAGATCTGTACCTACAGATAAGCCCCTACAGAGGGACACTGTGGGATGAATTAATTTCCCAAATTAATTTGACCACAAAATACTTAGGGCTTGAAATATATTAACCAGACCTACTAAAACTGGTAGGGGGAGTCTCCAGGAAAAAGGCAGTGTTAAGAGAGGAAATTAAACCTATTTCTTATCCTGAAAAAATTCTACCTGTAATACATATATTCAATACCCATGGAATTTCATATAATCAACAAATACTGACATTTTCTCATAGAAATCCAGTTACATGAAGAAATGAAGAACATAGTTTAGTTTATGCCAATGGGCCATTAAGTCCCTCATGTCAAGAGAAAGTTCTTGGCCTCAACGCTTCTCCTACCCTTACTTGAGCCTCCATTTAATAGATAATATTTATATATCGCTTCAATCTTCACACAGAATTTTAAGTATATTCTTTCTTTGATCCTCATGACAAACTTTGAGGCAGCTGCTACTATTATTCCCATTTTACAGCTGAAGGAACTGAGGCTGAGACTTTCCCAGAGTCACAAAGAACCTAAGGCAAGATCTGAAGTCTTCCAAGTCCAGTCCTTGACTCCACTAGCTGCCTGGGTTTTGGAGCAGCATATTCTTTAACTAACTCTATCCTCCATAGCCAGCTCCTCCCACCTCTCTGGGATCCAAATGAAAGGGAGAACCTCTTCCCCGGTCACACCTTTCTGAGGCATCCAAGTACTGCCAGGCCCTACCTTATTAACTGGGATAAGAGGGCAGTAGGTATGACATGAGAGCCCTCTGGCTACAGCAACTATTTCCCTTAGATTCAACAAAAATTTATTAATAGTTAAGAGATGATAAGGCAGCTAGGGGTTCCTGTGGCTAGGAATGGCTCCGGAGTCAGTTTCTTGAGTTCAAATTCTGCCTCATGGGGTGGCTAGGTGGCGTAGTAGATAGAGCATCGGCCCTGGAGTCAGGAGTACCTGAGTTCAAATCTGGCCTCAGACACTTAATAATTACCTAGCTATGTGGCCTTGGGCAAGCCACTTAGCCCCATTTGCCTTGCAAAAACTAAAAGAAAAAAAATCAAATTCTGCCTCAGACCCTTATTTAGTTGTAATGACCCTGGATAAATCACTTAACCCTGTTTGCCTCAGTTTCTTCATTTGTAAAATGAGCTGAAGTAGGAAATGGCAAACCACTCCTGTATTTTTTTGGGGGGGGGGAGGGTCAAGGCAATAGGGTTAAGTGACTTGCCCAAAGTGACACAGCTAGGTAATTATTAAATGTCTGAGGCCAGATTTGAACTCAGGTCTTCCTGACTTCAGGACTGATGTTATAGCCATTGTACCACCTAGCTGCCCCTCACTCTTTTATCTTTGCCAAAGAAAACCTCAAATGGGATTACTAAGAGTTGGAAAAGGACTAAAGGAATGAACAAATTGACTAATTGATACAACAGTCAATTGTTAGGAAGTCTATAATCTAAGAGAATCAATAGATTTATAACCCAATCCCATCATTTTACAAATGAGGAAATTGAAGAGATTAAATGGGTTGTTCAAAGTCTCACAACTGATAAGCAGTTGAGCCAAGATTAAAAGCCTTTGACTTTATTATAGGATAAAGAGACTTAGCCTCCTTTCTACAGAATTAGAGCCTTCCCTGGCCAGGTAAACAGTCCAGGATCTGCCTTTCCAGCTACACCTCTACCATACTCAACCTAATCAAGGGACAAGGAACAGCTACCCTCATCCAAGGAGGGGTTCCCAATGCCCTTCTCCCTAAGAGTCAGAGTATTCCTTATCCAGTGATATTCTTATCCAGGGCACACCAAAACTGTCCTAAATCCATAATTCAAATCAATAAGTATTTACTGAGGACCCCTTTCCCCTCCTCCAACCCTAATCCCATTCTAGATAGGGAATCAGGAACACCAGAATTCAAATCCTGCCTCAGACACTTACTAGCTGGATGATCTCTGGATAAGTCATTTAACTTCCTTTTCAACCTCAATCTCTCCAATAGTAAAATGGGGAGAATAACAGCATTTATCCTAAGGTGAAAAGTCAATGACATGTAAAGAGGTTTGTAAACTCTACTTAAATATGAGTGTTACAATTATAATTATCATGCAGAGCCAGTATAGGATCAAAAAGATTGGAGAAAGAAGATAATTAAATGCCTGTGTTTAAGAAGATAAGACACAACTGGTTAAAGGAACTTTAGTTAAATGCCAAAATAGGTACTAGATGAGTCGGAAATAAATCAGTGGGAGCTGAAATAGTCGGGGAAGACATTTAGGTCATGAAGGTCATAATAGGCATTCAACAAATATCAACAAACATAAATAAATATGGTATGTTTTACTGAGTAGGAAACATAGGTAGAATTTAAACTTGAGTAAGAGTGAGAAGTTATGGCTAGATTGATGCTAATGGTAACTGTAGGTAGGGGATGAAGAGGAAAAAGTAGAGTGGGATCTGATTACAGATGGCTGGTTGTTTAATGGTCTCCTTTTACTGGTTCCTTTGAAAGGTAACCAAACACAGACCTGACATACCTAATGGGATTTAAGAGATACCTATTGGTCTTTGGGATCATAAAAAGAACCACAAATATTTTGATATCTATGGAATCTATTATTCAGTCTTTGACTTCTTTGGGATACAGACCCAACAGTAGGATACTAAGTCAAAAGGAATCAAAGAGGTTAGTCACTTTCCTCAATTCCAAATTGTTTTCCAAAACTATTGGTGCAGTTCATAGCCCCACTAACAAGATGAACCCGATCCCAAAGCTCCTCTATACTGATCATTTTGTATTTTGACATCTTTGATAATTTGCTGGGTATAAGGTTGAAATCACTTAATTTTTTAAATTTTTATTTTTCTCATTAGCAATATTTTCAATTCTTCCTTTGTGAACTGTTGGTATCTTTTAATCTTTTATCTACAAGGTAATAGCTCTTGATCTTATATATCTGTGTTTGGTCTACATGCTCTTTCAATTACAGAGAATTCTTAAGAAAATTCCCTTTACCAAAGTAGATCAGGATCCACTCTACATCTTGTAAAACTGGCAACTCTCACATATGTATTAATATTCCATCTATGTCAGACATCAAGTTTCCACCAAAGAAATCTAAAGTATATATTTTTTACCTTAATTGTCAGATTTCTTATCTATCCTGCCTATAATAGTTCTGTTTCATGAGAAAACTTTTCAATCTCAGGTTATCATAATCATATATTTTGTCTATTATAATTATCTCTATCCCTTTTTAGGTTAAGAATTCTCCCTTTAGCTACAACTAAGAAAAATATAAATCTGTGTAATTATAATGATTAATCTTGGCTCTACAGAAGAAATAAGAAAAGGAGTCTCCTTCCTTTCTTTAGCAAGATGAGGTACTGTGGGTGTGGAATTTGTCAGTACCATCAAACTTGATATGTTCTTTTATTTTGTCCAATTTATTTTTTTTACCTTATTACTAGAGGTGACTAGGTAACATGGTAGATTTGAGTGCTGGAACTAGAGTGAGGAAGACCTGAATTCAAATCCAGTCTCAGACACCTAAAAACTAAGTGATCACAGGTAAGTCATTTAACCTCCTCTCTACTTCAGTTTCCTCAACTGTAAAATGGGGATAATATTACCAATCTCTTTTAGGGTTGGTGTAAAAATCAGATGAGATAATATTTATTGTAATATTGTAAAATATTGTAATTTTGATTTGTAATTATATTCTATTGTAATTGTAAATGCTGTATTGTATTGTAATATTATCAACATTTAATCAATTGACATTTAATGAATGTCTATTCCCTTCCCTTCCTTTCCCTTCATAAGTGAAGAATGGGCTGGATATCTAGGAGTAGGGAGTGGTATAATTCAGAAATGACTTCCATATAAAAATGAAAGGCAACAATAATACTTTTTTAAAAAATACCTATTAACTTGACTTTCAGGACTAGATTCTCAGAGCTGGATGGGATCTCAAAGATCCCTTGCTTTGTTCAACTCCTAACTGAAGCAATATTGATGACAAATGATCTTCTAGTCTTAAAGGTAGGTCCTAGGACCTTAGAGAGGTCCCAGGAGCCAGGTGTAGGAAAGAAGAAATTCCTCATTATTCTCACTCCTCCCCAGTCCATAATATCCATACCTGGGTGAACAGCCTCAATGTACCATGTGAGCACACCATACACAACAGCATCTGCTATCAGCATCATCATGGACAGAAGTAGATTGAAATCATCACCCTCCACAGGTGACTGGCTGAAAGTGTGCCACTGGATGCCCACACCAGCCACCTCATAAAGGGCAAAATACTTGGATCCCAGGCCAAAGGCTGTGGTTGACATGAGGGACTAGGGAGAGATAAGAAGGCAAAGGGAAAGAGTTGAGTAAAGGGGAGTCACTCCAGGACTTCCCTTCAAAGGCAAGCACATTGGGTCCCATCTTACCACCAACACCAACACCCTTAACCCAGGTTCCCCTCTGGATCTTGCCCAGCCATTCCCCACCAGGTAGACACTCACGGCAATACACTTCTCAAAGGCTGTGATCTTGTCATGTGCCACTTCCTCTCTGATTGCCACATACATGTAGGGTACATAGCTTAGGAAATAGATGATTCCACCACAGGCTGAGGCCAGCTTAGCTTTGGAGTACAGCACAGATACCAGGAAGCTGATGCCAAGAAACAGAGAAGGGCACAGTGGTGAGAACCCAAACACTAACCCCCTTAATATAGACCCTGGCTGTGGAGCCCTTTTTCCTCCTCTAGGCCCAGACTTCTCAGCTATACCAACTCTATTAGGACTCTTTTACAATTATCTAAGAAGTTTTCCACTCTCATATAGGGGCAACTTTTTTCCTCCAGGGCATCATGACCATGGAACCAAGAAGTCCTGGGTTCAAACCCTGTCTCTGACACATAATATGTGACCTTGAAATAATTTTTAATTTTTCAGTATCCCAGGTAACTCTCTAAGACAGTGAGTTACAGAAAATATGTTAAAAAGAATGGGTAGAATGAGCTTCCCCACTGAGTATGCCCTACACCAGGGGTTCTCAAACTTTTTGGTCTCAGGACCCCCCTTACGTTCTTAATAATTATAAATTTTTTTTCATTTGGGTGATATCTATTGATATTTGCCCTATTAATTAAAACTGACAAACTTTTAAATATACCAATTCATTTTAAAATAATAACAATAATAATGCTATTTTATAAAGAAACATTTTTATGAAAAGCAGCTTTATTTTTCAAAACAAAAAATTAAAGGAGTGGCATTGTTTTACATATTTTTACAAATCTTTTAAATGTTTGGTTTTATAGAAGACAGCTGGATTCTCATATCTACTACTTCATTCAATCTATTAAATTATGCTGTAGTTGAATTATGTGAAGAAAATTTGACCTCACACAAAGAAGTAATTGGGAAAAGGGAGATGTGTTTTAATAGACAAATGACAAGTAATGTCTTGGTATTATTATGAAAGTAATTTTAACCTCCCCTGAAAGGGTCTTGGGGATCCTCAAGAGTCTGAGAACCAGACTGAGGACTACTGTTCTCTACCAATAGAATCACAGGTTTGTTCTAGCCCTATTGCAACCTCAGTCTGGGCTGGCTGGCAGGTGGGTATATGAAGTGAATCCACTAGAATCTATCATTTCTCAGAGCTCCCCAGACTCCTTTCCCCCCATTCCCCACTCCCTCTCCCCTCACTCACCAGAACATGATGGTGGCTACAGCATAGATGGCCAGGAAAAGCCAAATGATGAGTACGTGGCTGTGCATGAGCACTTTGCCATATTTGAGGATGGCTGTGAGTGCTGTCACAGAAATGGAGAGCTGAACAAAGCCTGTGATGAACCAGGCTACCCAGTGTACCGCATTGTTCAACCCCATAGTCTTCATCACCTAGAACAGGGGTGTCCAACCTTTTAGCTCTCCTGGGTCTCATTACGCAACCAAAAAACCCTCAAGGCTGCATATAGAATCCAATTGTCATTCATAAATACAATACAAGGAACACAACAACAAATTGGACATTGACCACTATATTCTATCTCTGACTGCAGGTTGGACATAACTGATTAGAAAAAGGGACTAGACTGCAGGGTCAGGGAAGTAAAGGAGTCCAGTGGGAGAAGTCAGGAAATAGGAATCTCATTGATGTGGTCAGGGATTGGATAATTGGGGGAAAGGGAAGGGAATTGTCAAGGACGTAAAGGTCCAGGGATCAGTGCTTGGAGGTCTAGGAGCCTGAAAAAGCAAGGGGTACCAGATGGAGAACATTCTAGCTCTAAGGGCTGCTCACTAGCATGCAGGTCTGGGACTATGATGTGGATCACCCCCCCCCCCAACACACACACACAGACACACACACCCCTCCTACCTCTTTGAGACGATGCTCCTTCTCAGCCACGATGTGCTGAATCATCATAGCCACAGAGTAGACCCAGGAGATCACCATGCAGAGTGGCATCATGTGCTCAATCACAAACAGGAAGCTGGGGAAAAGAAGAGTGTAGGGAGGTGGTCCTATCTATCTCCTCCAACCGATTCTGGGGTTCCCACCACAAAGCCCCTGGGTGCTTGTGACTATGGGACAGCAATGATATCATGTACTCTCTTTCCCATACTGTTCCCATGCCTAGCATGACCTTCCTTTTCCCTTTATCAGGAACAACATACTTTAAAGCAATCATGTCAAACTCAGACAGTCTGTCTTACTGAACCATAAATAAGGATCCCTGTATGCTATATAATTACTTAGAAAACACCTATTAATATTATCTATGTTTTATTGTATTTATATTGATTTATTTAGATATTTCCTAATTATCTTTTAATCTGATTCTGGCAGCACTTGGGAGTGTTGTGGGTCTTTTGTGTTTAACACCTCTACCTTAAAGCCCATCCCAAATATCAATGGTCATAGTTAATAATAATATGTCCTCTTGGATTTCTTGGTAAGTTTTTCATGTACCTTTTTGGTACAGAAATGGATTTAAGTGACTTGCCCAAGGTCACACAACTAGTAAATATCAAGTGTCTAGGGAGGAATTTGAATTTAGGTCCAACTGACTCAAGGGTACATATTCTATGCCACCCAGCTGCCCCTTTAATGTACTTTTAATAGAATTCTGTGCATTATAGATATTGGTGTTTGTGTTTTATTCTTCTACTAGACAGCAAACTTCATGAGTATCTTACCTAAATTTTATAGCTTTTGTGTAATTTTGTATCTTATACACAGTAAGTACTCAATAAATATTTGCTAAATGAATGAATAAAACATGTGTCAAGTCTAGACCTCCTCTGAAAATCGTGATAAATCATGTTAAGAGCCTCTAATGCCTCCCCAAAGACCCACTGGTAATATCATGCCTTAACCAATAGAACTTGTACTAGAGAGAAGATATGTTGGTTGGGGAAACTTATGATGCTATCAAGACCAAAATCAGAATGGAACAAGATGGAGATAGAACTCTGGACTAGGAGGCAAAAGATCTTAGTGTTAGACCTGTCTTTGTCGAGAGTGAGCCAGACTGGTCTTGGGCCTGTTTCCCTACCCATAAAATGAAGATGACAAAGTTGGACAAAATGATCTCTAGATCCCTGACAGGGTTTTATGAGCCTAAGCTAAATGTATAAAGGTGGGGTGGGAAGAATCCTGGACCAGGAGTCAGGAAATAAAAGTTCTAGGGGCACCTCTTCAACTAACTCAATATAAGAATGACCTGGGATCAGTCACTTCCCCTCCTTAGGTCTCATCCATGAAGCAGTGGTCATAATACTTGCTCTATCTACATCACAGAAGGGTTGCAAGACAAGCATTTTATAAACTGCTAAGTACTACATAAAGGAAGGTATTATTGTTATAATTATTAGATGAAGAGAAGAATTAAGCTAGGGAAGGGATAGCATGGGAAAGAGTTTAACAGTTATACAGTTAGCATTAAGATTTACATACACAGAAGATGGAGGCGTGAAGGCAGCATTTCCAAGGAACTTCTTCCCCAGGGAATTCCAAAAGCCATCAAATTATGACTCTAGCCAAAATTTAGAGGGGCAGAACCCACAGAAAGACTGAGTGATACAACTTCCCAATCCAAGATAACTTAGAAGTTCCGCAGGAAAGGTGTGTTTCACCAGGACCCAGAGTTGGAAAAAGCCCCGGTAGCAGCCCGGGAACAGCCTGAAGGGATGGGGAGAGAATTCTGTTACACCAGAATTAGTGTGGAGTGAAGAGCACCAGCCACAGAACCTGCAGTGAGGGCGAAACCAGCCTGCACTTCCAAAGCACAGCCCACAGATGGGAAGGGGGTCAGGGGAGACTGCAGAAATTTCTCTGCTCTCAGCTGGACTCTGCTGTTTTCCTACACTCAGATCCTTGTTGCAGTTCCATACTAAGATAGCAGGGACCCTGCTCACAGCTCCAGGGCAGAGGGGAATGCTGTGGTCATCTACATATCAAAGCACAGGCAAGAGCATAAAATCTTGGAGGAATAAAGGTCCCAGTGGGGTGTCCCCCCCCCAAAAAAAAAACTCCCAAAGCACTGGAAGTGACACAAATTAGTCTTGGACCAAAGAAATGAATAAACAATAGAAAAAGAAGAATCTGAACATAGAGAATCACTTTAGTCCCATGGAAGAACAAAACACATACTCAGATGACAACAAAATCAAATTTTCCATATCCACAACCTCCAAGAGAAATAGAAAATGGGTTCAAACTATGGGTGAGCTCAAAAAAGACTTTGAAAAGCAATTAAGGGAAGTGGAGGAAAAACTGGGAGGATAAATGAGAGCGATGCAGAAAAATCATGAAAACCAAATCAATGGCTTGGTGAAAGATATACCAAAAAAAAAAAAAATACTGAAGAAAATAATATGTTAAAAACCAGTTTAGGTCTAATGGAAAAAGCAAAACAAAAGGCAAATGAGGAGAATAATGCCTTAAAAAGCAGAACTAGCCAGTTGGAAAAGGAGATAAAAAAAACTCTCTGAAGAAAATAACTCCTTCAAATGCAGAATGAATCTAAAGGAAGCTGATGACTTAGCAAGAAATCAGGAAGAAATAAAAACTCTTCCAAAAAATCCAAAAATTAGAAGAAAATGTGAAATATCTCATTGGAAAATCAACTGACCTCAAAAACAGATCCAGAAGAAATAAATTAAAAATTATTGGGCTACCTGAAAGTCATGACCAAGAAAAGAGCCTAGATTTCATTTTTCAAGAAATAATACAAATATAATACAATAATACTGAGATCCTAGAAGCAGAGGGTAAAATAGAAATTGAGGGAATTCACCAGTTACTTCCTAGAAAAAGATCCCAAAAGAAAAACTTCCAGGAATATTATAGCCAATTTCCAAAACTCCCAAATCAAAGAGAAAATTCTAAAAGCTGCCAGAAACAAACAATTCAACTACCGAGGCTCCATAGTCAAGATTACACAGGATCTGGAAGCATCTACATTAAGGGCTCATAGGAACTGGAATATGATATTCTGGAAGATCTTGCTTTACAACTGAGAATCAACTACCCTGCAAAACTGAACATCCTCTTTTGGGGGAAAAGATGGACTTTCAATGAAACAGACTTTCAAACTTTCCTATTGAAACAATCAGAGCTGAACAGAAAGTTTGATCTTCAAGTACAGGACTCTGGTGAACCAGAGGGGATGGAGAAGAAGGACTATGAGGAACTTAATGGTGTTGAACTGTTTGTATTCCTGCATGGAAGAAGATATTGATAACTCATATGAACTTTCTCATTTATAAGAGCTGTTAGAAGGAGCATATATAGACAGGACATGAAAAGGAGTGGAATATAATGGTATAATATAGTAAGCAGATGGAATCAATGGGTAATAAAGGAAAGTACTAGGAGGAAGGGAAAGGAGATGAAGAAGAAGTTAAGAAATTTCATTTAAGAGTCAAGAAAAAGCTTTTTTTTCCATGGAGTGGAATGGAGGGAGGCAAGGGGGAATGAGTGAGCTTTCATTCTCATCAAAAATGGCTCAAAGAGGAAATAACATAACACTTAATAGGGTGAGGAAATCTATCTTACCCCAGAGAAAAATGAGAAGAAAGGGATGGGATAAGGGGGAATGGGGGGAGGGAAGGGGGAAAATAGGTGATAGAAGAGAGGGAAGACTGAAGGAGAGGGTACTCAGATACAACACACTTTTGGACAGGACCAGAATGAATGGAGAGAGAGAATAGAATAAATGAGAGTGGGGAAGAATAGAGTGGAGGGAAATACAGCTAATAATAGTAATAGCAACTGTGGGAAAAATATTGAAGTAACTTCTCTGGTGGACTTATGATAAAGAAGGCAACTCACCCCAGAGACAGAGCCACTGGAATCTGAACACAGACTAAAGTACATTTTTTTTTCTCTCTCTCTATTCCTGAGGTTTCTCATCTTCTTGGGGGGGGGTTATGTTTACATTTAGAACAAAATTATTGTAATAATATAAAATAAATCTAGAAAAAACAAAAATAAAAGGAAAAAAGATTCACCCTGGGAGGAAGGTACTTTGATTATCCCTGTTTTATAGCTAAAGAAACTGAGGCAGTCAGAATTAATAAGGATGTTGAGACAGGATTTGAACTCAGATCTTCCTGACTTGAAGTTCAGAGTTCTATCTACCACACCATCTAGCTGTCTCGAGTATGATAAAATGGAAAGATCTTTGGGACAGGTCCATGGTTCATATTCTATCTCTGATAATTTTCACCTGGGTGACTGTAGCCATGTTACTTCATCTCTCTAGGCCTCAGTTTCTTCATCTGTAAAACTGGAGGGAGGTGTAGACTAGGCAACTACTGAAATTCCTTTTAGCTCTAGGTTCTATGGTCCTATGAGTTCCAGCATCAAGATTCATTTACGGTGTGGCTTAATATGTCTAAGTGCTCCATTGTCTGCTGTTTTTATCATCCTTTCCCCTTTTTTACCAGCAGTAAAAAAAATCTGCCAAGAGGCATGTTTACTTCAGGGGAAGGAGAAGCAGGGAGAATAAATTTCTTCCTATGGCAGACCAGGGAAGAAGGGGGAAACCATAACTGGGAGCTGTTACTGGAAGGTGAGTGATTCTAAGGACCCAGGATGAAAAAAAAAAAACAAAAACGAGGGTTTGGGAAAGACAATCCGGGACTGAAAGTTGTTAAAATGGATTTAGACCAGCAAAATGTATGAAATCATCTCCCCTTCTGCCCCCCGCTGGCCCCTAAAAACTTTCTGATTTTGGAGTTGGTGAAGATTGGGACAATTCCTTTCACTTACTCATCCCTTGTGTAGCATGGGTATGGGAACATCTGCACATAATTTCCTGGCTCCACCACATCGTGACCAACGAAGGTGTTGATTATTGCTCGTTCCATCATGTCTGGGGGGGGGGGTGAGAATGAACAAAGTCAAGGCTCATGTGGAACTCACCATGACTCAAAGATTCCCTAGAAGTTTTGGAAGCTTGAGGATGTAAAGAGTCAGGGGTCTAAGGTTGGGGTCTCTTGACCTGGGATCTTCCATCTTCCCATAGAAAGAGGCTCACCCTGAATCCAGACAAAGCCGTATAGGAAATAGAAGCGTCCCCCAGTGTTGGGACCAGGTCTCCAGTAGGCCCGGCGGATCTCATTGGTCTTTTCAGTGAAGCTGGAATTCTGTCGAATCTTATAGAGCACGTGGGGTGGAAGGGAACCATCTTTCCGAGTTTGGAAGATCACACCTGTGATGGGGAAGGAAGAGGAGCTGTAATCTTAGAATGGGCTTAGGTCTAAGGGGAGGTAGAATAAAGGATGGGGGAAGTAAAGTCTGAGAATGGGTCAGAGTCAGAGAGGAAAAGGAAGATCATGGTGGGTCAGGATGGAAGGAAGAAAGAGTGTTGGAAAACCAAAAGGAAGGGAGAGAAGATTATGTTAGAGAAAGAGAATGATAGAATATATTAGAAAAATGATGCCTGAAAGCATGAGGGAAGCAGTACCACCAATAACATATAAAAAGAACAAAATCAAGGTTAGGATGAGGAAAATGTAGACATGAGCTGAGCTGAGAACCTTAGAGGCATCAAGATTTGAGGGGTCTGAAGTTTGATAGAGGGAGCCCTGGACCAGACTCACTGGCAAATACAGTGACATTGTCCTGGTAGGCCTGGTTGAGGGTGTAGTTGACAATGCTCTCCTCATCAGGGAAGCCTTTGAAGATATCCACGCTCACCTGCGAGGCAGAAGGCATTGTCAGAAGTCTGGAAGAGGATTCTCTAAGCTCAGTCATAAAGAGAGAAAACACAAAATGGCCAGCAACCCACAGAAGCACTAATCTTAAACCTGAGCTAGAGACTAATAAAAATAAAATAGCCAACACTTATCCAGTAATTTAAAGTATGCAAAGCCCTTTACATGTCTTCTCATTTGCACCTCACGTCAAACCTATAAGGTAGGTGATTATTATTATTATCGTTGTTGTTGTTATTATTATTATTATTATTATTATTATTCCCATTTTATAAATGAAGAAACTGAGGTTTAGAGAGGGTCACATAGGTGTTCCTTACTGTCAGAGGCTGGATTTGAACTCAAATCTTCTTGATGTCAGGTCCAACCCTCTATCCACTGCATCACTTAGGTACCTGAGGCAACACTACTGTGTCTATACTGTTGAATTCTGAGAATTTCTCCTGGCAGGAGCCCAAGCTAGAGGACTATTTCCCTTCTGCCTCATTCCTCCCAAACTCTCTTAGACTTAGGAGACCTGCATTCTTGGGTTCTCCACAGAAGGAGAAAGAAGAACAGCTCAGACCTCTCTCCTTCCTCTGACCTTGGACATGAACTGGATCCAACCACAGGCAGCATTATCGATGGTGTCCAGCTGCTGAAGAAGTACTGAGGCATTGGGCAAGGAGAAGTTGTGATCCCGGAAGGCAGGAGGTAACTCTGCCTCAGACAGGTTCAGGGCCTCTGGGTGCTGCTGTAGGTCAGTCATATACTAGAGGAAAAGGTTGGGAAGAGTACGGTTTCAAAGAAGACCATGAGACTATAGGATTTAGAGCTGTCATTCTAATTGGGTCTGAGAAGGAAGGAAAATCCTATAGAAAAAGTGAACGTTGTGCCTCAGACACTTAATAATTACCTCCTGTGTGGCCTTGAGCAAGCCACTTAACCCCATTGTCTTGCAAAAACTTAAAAGAAAAAAAAAAAAAGAAAAAGTAAATGTTTGGAGAAAATCTGAGATGGACATTAGGAATTATTTAATCCAGTCTCTTCATTTCATATCCAGAGGAACTGAAGCTCAGATGGATTCTTGCTCAGAGGTCAACTTGTCCAGTTACAGAGTAACTGGAGTGCAGATTTTAACCCAGGCCTTCTGACTCCAAAGTTATTGAAACAATAACTCAAAAAGCCCTGGTTTGTAGTATTTGTTGATTTCCAGGGTATAAATGTTCACTGAAAATTTAACAGACTCAATCTGTGTAGCTATCAGAATCTCCGGCTCTTTCCCAGTTCCTATTCTAGCTCCATTACACTACCCTATGATGACATCTCAATTTTAATGTAAGCCCTGGATGCCCAGGATTTGGTTTGGACTTAGCTTCAGGTGAAGAGGTAAAAGGCCCTCTGGTGGAGGTGCCTGGAAATGGGCAAGAGATTTGAATGGAGCCCAGGCAGGCCTGGGCAATGAGGGCAAGTGATGCCCCAGGGTCAGTCCCCTTACTGTCCTCTTCCCACACCTGCTGCAGCCAGTGGAGATGCTGCTGAAGGCGGCCCTCCTCCAAGAAGCGCCGGATCTCAGCTGAGATGTTGAGCCAGACCTGGGCATAATGGGTCACATTGCC
This sequence comes from Macrotis lagotis, assembly GCF_037893015.1. Taxonomy (NCBI): domain Eukaryota; kingdom Metazoa; phylum Chordata; class Mammalia; order Peramelemorphia; family Peramelidae; genus Macrotis; species Macrotis lagotis. Next base: position 278,413,363 of record NC_133658.1, on the reverse strand, counting down.
CACAAAAGCAAAGGTCTCATTTGCCTAAGGAAAAGAACAAGAAAAGAGGAAGAAGAAAGACAAGGAAAGTTATCCCTGCCTGGAGGAGCCACTCCCCAATCCTGGAAGGACAAGGGTAAACCAAATGACAATAGAGGGTCCATGACACCCTGAAATGGGGAAGGGGAGACATATCTTGACCACCAGGCTTCATCTTCCTGATGGACAGGGTTCCTCCCTTGCCCTCCCCACTCCCCACTCCATACCTCAATCCCTGTGCTTCCACCTTATTCCCTCATACCTTCAGAATAACCTTGTCGGCCTCCGTCCCTGCAGGTGCATACAGGATTTTGGGGTTGCTGGTCATGAGATGCACCAAAAGCCCCAAGTTCCTCTGTTCTTTGCTTGTGAAGCCCAGAGAGCTCATGTTGCCTTGTTTCAGTGCCTCGGGTTCGATAGTCCTGGGGTAGAAGGGAGACAAACTTTGTCTCTTAGTACAGCTTTCCCAGCTTCCAGCCCCAACTGGAGAGCTCCATCCTAGTCTCCATCCTGAGGTCCTTCCTCTCCCTTGGCCTAGCTCCAATGCCACTGCTCCAGTTCCTACCCCTGGCCATAGGGGACTCAACTGTCACCCCTACTTCTCTCCAAGCCCTGCTGCCATCCGAGAAAATCAGAACATTAGCATTGAAAAGGTTTTCTAGAAAAGATCCATCAGGGCAATTGGGTGGCACAGTGGATAGAACATCATCCCTAGAGTCAGGAGGATCTGAGTTCAAATCCAGCCTCAGACACTTAATTATCCAGCTGTGTGACCTTGGGCAAGTCACTTAACCCCATTGCCTTGCAAAAAACAACAACAACAAAAAAGAAAAGATCCATCACCCTCTCATTGAAAAGAGTAGGAAACCCTGGAAAGCCAAAAGACTGGCATGGGGTGGGGGGTGCCATAAAGTAGTAAACTGCAGAATAGGAACTCAAACCCAGATTTCCTAACACCTGGTTCAGTTCTCTTCACTTTCCTCCACACTATCCAACTCTCTTTATTATTCTCACCAACAGTGGGCCCCACCCTGGCCCCAGATTCCCTCTTCCAGCCCTTACCGGTTGTTCCCACAGAGGATAGGCTGCAAACCAGCCCAAAGCTGCACAAAGGCCGAGCACTTTCCAGGCAGACCATCCCCTCCCAGCTCGCCCTCGCCTTCCCCGTCCTCTGCTGTGGTGTTGCCATTGGTGTTGGTTGTGGTATTGGTGGCCCAGCCGGTGCCATTGGCAGTCTGTGGTGGTGCCCGGCTAGCACAGGCACCCTGGGGGAGTAGGCGAGCCAGGGAAGACAGAACATCAACATCCCGAAGCACCTTCTCAACACCTAGCAGGTCCCCAAGCAGCACCTGTAACCTGGACCTCCTCTGAGTGGCTGGGCCATTCACTTCCTCAAGGTGGAGCTGTGGAGGAAAGGAGAAGGGGAATGAAGAAAAATATGAAGGAAAGGGAAGGAAAAGCCTCTCCGGCACTATGAAGAAGTCTCTAAAAGTCAATGATCTCACAGCAGCATCCCTTTGCTCCCCACTCTGGGTTCCAGTTCCATTTCAAACCTATGGCTCCAGGTCAGCCATGTGCTGCTGGTAAATATTTAACAATCAAACTCTCTGGGAAAACACCCAGATAAAAATCTTCCCAGAATATACTTTACATTTAATCTGCATTTTCCTCCATTACTTTCTTTAGTTCAGACAATTAATGAAATAATAACTCAAAAAGCCCTGGTTTGTAGCATTTGTTGATTTCCAAGGTATAAAAGTTCCCTGAAAATTTAACAGACTAAGCCTCCATAGCTATGAAAATCTCTGGCTCTTTCCCAGTCCCTTTTCTAGCTCTACTGTATGCCCAACAAGCCCCTAAAACCAACCTAGCCCTAGCTTCCTCCTGCTGACCCATACTAAAGGCCCCCTGCCTGTCCTTGTCCCCTACCCAGATGCAGAATGAACCTGCCAAACATGGCAGAGACATTATAAAAATTATTTCCTGAATTTTAATGAAAAGGAAATTAAAAAACTAGTCAGGAAAGTAGCACTTTACTCTCTCTTAGCAGTATTATGTCTAAAACTCATCATTTCACCCAAAGTCTTCCTACCCAACTTGCCCTACCAGACTCAGACCTGTAATTTCCCTAATTCAACCCCATTCAATCACCCATAATGTCCTCTTGATTCCCTATTATCTCTTGTGTCTGATATGTACCCTGAACTCTGACTTAGACAAAGGACAATAGCCACCCTAATTGGTTTCTTTACTTCAGACTTTCCCCCTCTCATAGCCTCTCTTCATAGGCCACCACAGTAATCTGATTGCTCAATAGTCAGTACCTTCCCCTATGTATAGGGAAGTCCCCATTTCCTAAAAAATAAAGTCAAACAAAACCACTGTAACCAAGATCAAAAGAAATGCAGTAAACTGGGAAACAATCTTTACATCTAATGTTTCTGACAAAATATACAGAGAACTGAGTCAAATTAAAAAAAAAAGCCATTCCCCAATTGACAAATGGTCAAAGGATATGCAAAGGCAATTTATAGATGAGGAGATCAAAGCAATCCATAGTCATATGAAAAATTGCTCTAAATCATTACTTAGTAGAGAAATGCAAACTAAAGCTTCTCTGAGGTACCACCTCACACCTCTCAGACTGGCCAATATGACCAGAAAGGATAATGAACATTGTTGAAAGGGTTGTGGGAAATCTGGGACACTACTACACTGTTGGTGGAGTTGTGAACTCATCCAACCTTCTGGAGAGAAATTTGGAATTATACCCAAAGGACAACAAAAATGTGCATACCTTTTGATCCAACAATACCACTACTGGGTCTACACCCTGAAGAGATGATGAAAAAGGGTAAAAAACATCACTTGTACAAAAATAATCATAGCAGCCTTGTTTGAGGTGGCAAAGAATTGGAAATCAAGTAAATGTCCTTCAATTGGGGAATGGCTTACCAAACTGTGGTATATGTATGTCATGGAACACTATTGTTCTATTAGAAACAAAAAGGGACAGGAATTCAGGGAAGCCTGGAGGGATTTGCATGAACTGATGCTGAGCGAGATGAGCAGAACCAGAAAAACATTGTACACCCTAACAGCAACATGGGGGTGATGATCAACCTTGATGGGCTCACTCATTCCATCAGTGCAACAATCAGGGACAAGTTGGGGCTGTCTGTGATGGATAATACCATCTGTATCCAGAGAAAGAACTGTGGAGTTTGAACAAAGACTAAGAACTATTACCTTTAATTTAGGGGAAAAAAACTGATATCTTCTTGTCTGATCTTGCTATCTCTTATACTTTATGTTTCTTCGTTAAGGATATGATTTCTCTCTCATCACACTCAATTTGGATCAATGTATACCATGGAAACAATGTAAAGACTGACAGATTGCCTTCTGTGGGGGGTGGGGGGAGGGAAGTAAGATGGGGGGAAAATTATAAAATTCAAAATAAATAAAATCTTTAAAAAATGAAGTCAAAGCTTTTCTTGATCTAGTCTCAATATTCATCTTTTCCCTCAATACACCCCCTCTAACCAAATTAGTCTCTATATGGTCACCTACATATATCAGACTCATAGCAGCCCTGAGGCATATAGGTGGTGGTGGGGCAGTTACCCACATAAATTCCAAAGATATTTAGACCCCAAATTTCTAAACCTTAGATATCATGCACTTTTGGATAAGTTCAGTGGGACATGGAGGCACCAAGAAGGGAAAGAACTGGCTCCTGGACCATCTTCCCATCTAACCAAAACAAATCATGCCCATTTCCTCCTCCTTTGGCCTTGGGGCATCAGAGAGGGGAGGACATCTAGAAGCCCCACCCTGGGCATAGGTGAATACCTGTGATACGATCTTGTGGACATCCAACTGGTCCTGGAGCTCAGATGCCAGATGAGAGAAACGCTGAGCTCGCACTCCAGCTTGTCCACCACACACGGTCATGCGATAAGCCTTCAACCCTTCCCTCTGACTCTCAGACACCTTCAAAATCTGGTTTAGCTCCTCTGAGCCCCGGGTGCACGTCAGCTGTTCTAGTAATTTAGGTGTCAATAACAATTCCTGAAGAGGGAGAGGGCCGGGTTGGTAGCAGCAGAGAGAGTCCCCATGAACTCCTCATTCCACTCCTGTTACCCACTCACCTCCATCTCCTTGACTAGGGCTTGGGGGCTGGAGGCCTCAGGGTGTTCCAGGGCAGGACCAGCTAAGCCCAGTGCCTGAGACAAGAGGCGAAATACAGCTTGCTTGTTGGCATGGTGGGTCGGTTCCTGAAGGGCGTGGGGCACCAGTCCTTCTTCAAGGTCTCGCCAGCTGCCTGGGAGGCCATCCTAGGGGAGGGAGAAAGGGGAGAAATCCCAGAACAGAGGAGAGCATAGGGGTTCAAAGAGGAGCTCCCCATAGGAAGCAGATCCCCAGTTTCCATATTCCATCTTCTTTCTCTCCTGTCAACCACAAACCTTTGCCTTTTCCCTAGCTCTTACCAGTTCCTTAAAAGATTCATCTGGAATTCCCCAGACCTCCCCCCTTATCTGAAGGGATGCTTAAACACATTCACACTGAACCATACCCAATCACATGTTCTCATGCCACCCTATTCCTCCCCATACCCACTGAAGCCTGGGTCACTAATGGGCATTCCTCATACCCTCTTATCCCTTCCCACTTCTCAGACCTCTGTATCTTGGGTTTTGAAGGGGGGGAAACTCACCTCCAGCCGGAACTTCTTTTCACCGACCCCTGAGTGGACCTGGGGTTCATTTCCTTTCTTTGACAACATGCCCTCAGTCAGGGTGGGTAAAGGACCAAAGAGTAACCTATAGACCTACAATGGAGGGAGGAAGGGAAAGAGAGAAGAAAGGAAAAGAAAAAGGAAGAAAATAATATTTATTTATTTTTTCTGATTTGAATCAGGTTTTCTTTTTTTTATTAGAAAGATTTTATTTATTTTAAGTTTTACAATTTCCCCCCATTCTTTCTTTCCTCCCCCTACCCCCCCCCCCAGAAGACATTCTGTTAGTGTTCTTTTTTTATTTTTAGGATTTTGCAAGGCAATGGGGTTAAGTGACCCGCCCAAGGCCACACAGCCAGGCAATCACTAAGTGTCCCAGGTCAGATCTGAACTCAGGCACCCCCGACTCCAGGGCCTGTACTCCATCCACTGCGCCATCAGTCTTTGTTTTGCTCTTTTAGTCTTTACGTTAAAACTAATATTTATTAAGCACTCTACACTAGGTATTGTACTAGGAACGGGGCACAGAACTAAAGTACACCCCATGTTGAAGCCTTGGGGTCAGCCACAGACCAGGCTGGAAATACTTCTACACAGCCCATTTTGTCTAGGTTGGCTGTTCCATGTGGGATGACTTTAAAGGGGCTGGGAAAGCTCTCCCTAAAAATAGCCTCTACACCTTGTTCTCATACGTTCTTTGAAGGCAATTAGCTTACTTTATGCTTCCTTGTAGCTGACTAACAGACAGCCCAGTCCATATTCTGGGTCAGCAGCTCAGTCTCAATACCTTGCCAGTCCCAGCCTCCCACTTCTTCCCACCAGTCGCTCACCTCATGCAGGTTGACCTTGGAACCCAACAGCATCTCTGTAGTATCATTGGACAGGGATAAATTCTGGGAAAGGAAACGGTAGAACTCCTGCCTGTCCTTGGCTGCTGAACCCAGAGTGAAGTCTGACACTAAATAGAATGGGGAGAAGATGGGACTGTTGCATGAGAAGGTCCATCATCCTGGATAGGGGAGCTAGAGATGAAGGCAAGTCCTCAGAACCATCCCTCCCACTTCCAGACAGGCCTACAATCTGGGGGAAGTCTCCTTGACTAAGCCAACCCCAGCATTTTATAACTGAAGAAACAAGCCCAGACATGGGCACTTGACCACACAAGGTCACACAGGTAATCTTGTCAGAGTTGTTGGATTAAGGTCACAGTGCAAATTTGGTACACCAAGAAGAGTTGGGATTCTTATGCAGGTTTTAGAAATCTACATTCAATTCTATTGCACTTATCTCAGGGTTTCTATGTTCTTACTACCATTAAACTAATGGAGAAACTGAGCCACCAAGAATAGAAAAAGGTTAATTTCTGTTTCCCTGGATTGAAGGGGAACCCAGAAATCCTACCTCTAATCCCCATACCCACAGGCTCAGAGGCCCACCTGCTTGGTTGTCAAAATGGCTTTCCAAGGTCCCAGGGCCACTGCTAAGGGATTCCAGATGACTTCGGACAGATTCCAACTCCTCCTCAAGGCTGGGCCTTGCAGGATCAAACAGATTACTCTCCTCTACCACCCGATTTAGTTGTTCTAGGAGCTGGGTCACCCTGTGAGAACAGCACCTGACTGGTTACCCACCTTTTTCTTGATCAGGACCTAGATATAAGATGTTGGGGAGAAAAACTGGTATGGGGACATTGCCTGGGCACTGGCAGAGCCAGTCAAGGAGAGCTCTCAAAGGTCAGAGGAAATAGGGAGCTAGCCCAGGGAAGGGACACAGACTCTGGCAGTGGGTGGGTACTCACGTGGAGTTTGAGTACTGGAGGAAGCCAAATTCATCCCGCTGGCCATCGGGACAGAGGGACTGCATAACTGGCAGGATTCCGGCAGAGGTGAGGGGCGATGCTGTGTAGTAGGCTAGGAAGGGAGGAGAGAGATGAGGAGGACAGGGGAGAAGTGAGAGTGTGTAGAAGAGAGAAAGGGAGACACAGAGAGAAAAACAGAGACAAAGAACAGAGAAAAGAGAAGACACCAGGAAAAGGAGCTAGACAAAGAGGAAAGAGTTTCAGAAAGTCAGGGAGAAGAGAGAGGAGGAGGTAGAGACAGAGACAAAGGACAGAGACAAAGAGACAGAATGCCCAGCTCAGAGCAGGACAGCAGGTTAAGTCAGAGATCGGGGCCAGCAAGTTGTTTTAGGTACAGCCAGAACAAGTCAGAAGCCAAAGAGCTTATGGCCCAAAGGGGTTCCCTTACCTCCCAGTATAAGCAGGGAGTCCACCCTCCCCAGGGTTTTAGGATTTCAGGAGTGACCCTATTCTTTTGTCATGACCAATGTAGGGTACAGGGGACATCCTGGGCTCTTGGGAGACCAGCCAACAGTTATGGCCTAGTGACTTCTAACTTCTCAGGCTGACTAATGTTAGCTGAGCAGTGAATGCAGTTTATCCATAGAAGCCCAAGTCCCCTCCCTTAGCCAAGTCCCAGTCTATAGGGAAGAAGAATTGGGGTTAGGGTACAAGAGGGAAAAGCTGCCTTTTAGACCTAGGATAGTGTACAAAAGCTACGTACCAAGGTCCCCATCCCTTCCCCCAGGAGTTTCGCTTCCAACCCTTACCCCATCTTCAGGTAATTACTCTATGCCCATATCCACATTCTGGAGGTGGGAATATCTCTCCTGAAGCTTCTACCCCAATTTTTTCTCTCCCATGAGAAATATCCCATAGTAATAGAGAATCAGGGCCCAGGAGTGGATAACCCCTGATGGAAACTGGGTTGAGTAGAGAAGGAGTGAGGAGAAAAGACTCAGATAGGCCCTAGCACCAGACCAGCCCTTCCTAAGGGTTTAGGGAATCCTTAGATTCCCTAAGAGGGAATCAGATTGACCCAGAAAAAATAAATGGAAACAGGTCTAGGTCCCTTCCCCACCCAAGCACATTAGTTGTCACCTGAGTATAATGATGTTCAAGGGTACTCCCCTTCCCCTCCCTACCTACCCCATCATCTGGTAGAAAGAAAAAAGAATCCAGCCTAGATTTGGGACATATCTGGAGATCCCTTTCCTGATTACTATTGCAGCCAATTTATGACCCCAGCATAAGGGGGTGCTCCCCCAGAGGGACAGATGGAAACAGCTATGAGGTGTTCCCTAATCCAAGGTCCCAGGGCAGGATTTTTTTTTAACCAATCTAAGGACTTTCACATAATTCTACCCCTTCCCTGGGGTTTCTGCAACAAACTAGAAAGCCCATTCTAATTCCTTGTATTCCTACTTCATCCCTTTCCCTGGGGAAAGAAGCCAGTCTCTCCTAGATCTGCCATACTTGCAAATGACTGGAGCCTAGCACAGAGAAGGCCTAGAACTGGAACTTCACGCCAAAGACTGCCTTCCTGGGATCTTGGGTAAAACTGAGGGTAACCAAGGGATTAACAAACAAACAAACAAAAAACAATTGTTCAAACCAGGAAGCAAAGGGGAGACTGTGAATAAATTGTGGGAAGCACTGACTAATATCCCACCTTCCCTAGAGGGATAACCCACCAGCCCACCATAACCATCCCAGAGTGCTAAAGAAGGGAGGACAAACAGATGGGTGAGAAGAAGAATTTTAAAAGAGCAGCCAGGAATCTACAGCCCTTTCCCAGACTACTTTGGGGGTCAGTGGAAGGGAAGGGGCAGAGAGAGGTTGGAACTTACAGACTGGTCATGCAAGGGATTCAGACGGGCACAGAAATGCAGAAGGAAGAGAAGAAGAAAACATGCATGAGAGAATGGAGGTGGGGAGAGGGGAAAAGAGAACCAAAAACACAAAAAAAATGGTAAATTGGTAAATGGGAGGTGAGGGAGCTGAGGCAGAGGCATCTTAGCCCTTGAATGCAAAGCAAATGGTGGTGACCCGAAGACAGCTCCTCCAGCAGGCAGCCTGGCTGGCCATGTCCACTTCATTACCTGGGCCCAGGCTGAGGAGATACTGAAATAACAAGTTCCTGTGTGCACACACATGCACACCAAGTACATGCATGGAACATCCATGCAAATACACCATTATGTGAATAGACATGATGAAGACACCAGCTTTCCCCACCTTCTAGATCTTCCTGAATCTCCTCCCATTTGACTGTCTTCCCCTCCCCAATCCCTCCTCCTTCCCCTGTTCCAAATTCCTCCCCTGTCCTCCTAGGCTTCCCCTTATCTAATACTCCACTATCCCTCTCAGATATATCATCTGGGGGTGGCTAGGTGGTACAAAGGATAGAGCACTGGCCCTGGAGTCAGGAGGATCTGGGTTCAAATCCATCCTCAGATATTTAATAATTACCTAGCTGTGTGCCCTTGGGTAAGTCATTTAACCCCATTACCTTGCAAAAATAAAAAAAAAATAGAGATATCATCTATCCTTCTCTGAGATAGGTTGAATTATGAATGGGGTAGAAGTGCATTTGATCCTTCCTATTGATAGGATTCATTGGATTTTGAACTGAAGGGGAGTCTTAAAATTTACCCAATCCACCACTTTATCTTATAGATGAGGGAAACCAAGAGTGATTAAGTGACTTACCTAAAGTCACCTATATGATGAGTGACTGAGCCAAAATTGAAGCCTGCATTTTTTCCATGGTATTCTCCAGCGCCCTCCCCCCAACCCCAACCAAAGGCTTCTACCTTACCTTCTTTCACTGAAATGGTAGGTTTCTTTTGCCGCAGCCCAAGGAGGATGAAGAAGAGAACTAGGGGGATGAAGATCTCGAAGGTCAGAACCCACTGTGGACAGAAAGATAGGGAAAGTGAGACCTGCTCCCCTCCAGAGAACTTTTCTCCACCATCCCAAGATACAGGATTCAGATAAGGAAGGGTGAGGAGTCTAGGACAAAACCTTCCCTGGGATTGTTACACTGAATGGGGCAAGGCTAGATGCCGGATGGGGTTGGAACCAGAGCTTGGCTTCAATGTAACCAAGGACAGAGCTGCTCTGATACTTGAGAATTCTCTCAGCAACCCCTTGCCTCTCAATATTTTCCTAGTTCCTTGTTGGCCAGAGCTAGAGAAGAGAGGATGTTCTAATGGTATGGTCTCGAGTCATGGGAAATAGAATCGGATCTAGGAATGCTGACTAGCAGGTGGGCTATCACCTCATCTAACTTGATATGAATAAAGCTTCCCCCTCCATCTCACTTCCAGATGTGTCCTCCCCAATATCACTGTCCTCTCCTACCTGGATATGGGTTTTCTCCATGATACAGAGAAACTGAGACTCACAAAGGAAACTGGACTTGCTTAATATCCAACGGTACAGTAGAAAAGACTAACTGAAGTCGAAGGACCTCAGTTCAAATTCCACCCTGGATGCTCACTCCCAGTGTGACCTTGGACAAATCACTCAACTTTCCTCATATCGATTTCCTCATCTGTAAAATGAGAACACTGGCCTAGATCAGTTCTGGGTCCCTTCCAGCTACAGATCTATTAGTTTATGAAATGGATCAGGAAAAGGACCCAAGTTACCTGCTCCAAGGACACCTTACTGTCCAGCAGGGAGGAGTTGAGGCCCTTATTTAAGAATATAAACTTCTTATGTCCCCCCACTTAATAGTATTTTATTATTTTCCCAATTATATGTAATGATAGCTCTCAACATTCATTTTTATAAAACTTTGAGTTCCAGAATTTTCTTCATCATTCCCTTCCCTCCCCACTCCCCAAGATAGCAAGTATCTGATATATATATATATATATATATATATATATATATATATATATATACACACACACACATACAAATATGTTAAAAATATTTCCATATTTGTCATGTGGTGAAAGAAGAATCAGAACAAAAGGGAGGGGAGAAACCACAAGAGAGAAAAAAAAATTTTTAAGTGAAAATAGTATGCTACAATTTGAGCTCCAAACTTCAAAGACCTTTAAATGTGAATGACATTCTCCATCATAAGACTTTTAGAATACTGCATTGCTGAGAACAGCTAAGTGGATCATAGTTGATCATCACCTGGTTCTGCTCATTTCATTTAGCATCAGTTCATGTAAATCTTTCCAGAAAACATGTTTTTTTTTTTTTAATAGAATGGAAGTTCCTTGAAGGCAGAAACTGTTTAACTTTTGTCTTATTATCTCCAGGCCATGTTCATTGCCTTATACTTGGCAAATGTGAAAGAAACGCTTGTGGAAATTAATTAAATTGAATCAAGGGCAGCTGAGGTTGGGCTCCCACTGGGACCCAGGCAGAGAGATTTGTGAGGTGGTGCTCCTCAGCTTCTGCCCTTTGCTTTTGCTCAAATTTGCCCTCATTTTATTCTCTGTGCTCCCCAGATTATGCTTCCCATATCTCTAGCCAATGCCCCCTGCCCCCAAGATGTCCTCCTTTACCAGCAGCATGGGCAGTACAACTAGACATCATTTTCTGACAGGCAGTTCCTTTAACAAGGTTCCTGGCCAAAATTTTACCATTCCCTAATCAGAGGGGAACCTCCATCCCTCTTAGCCCTTGGGGACTGCCTCAGATCAGGAAACAAAAAGATGCCTTTAAAGGTCAGAGATTCAACAGGGAAAAGTTGTGGGGGGGATTACAGGGCACAGCATAACTTTGTTATTGGTGGGCAGCGACCTGCTATTTAAGTTGGCACCTGATTAAGGAATGCTAGGGACAGCTGAGTAAGCCTGGAGATCACAGCATGAGAAGCAGTCACTACAGGAAGGAAATCCAGAGGAATAGGGATTTTGAAAGAGGTGAAAGAGTTTTGCCCTTTGGACAAAGGGGATGGATGTCCCCAACTGAGGCTCCCATTCCTGGGACCTCCCATGTCCACATTCCTTCTGGGAAGCCATGAGAGTTACACAGCTTCTGGCCAGAAATGTAGCAATGAATAAGGCATGTGCTGCCCATGCTCCTGGCAGTGCCAGGAGACAGTGCTCCCAGCACTGTGAGGGTAACCAAAGGTCAGTTCAGCTGCTTCATGCCAATACAGCAGCCCATTAGTGGGTTCACTGGTGGGAAAACTAGGGTCAAGGTCCAACTACCAACCCAGCTGAACCCAGAGAGGGTAGGGAAAGATGGGTGGGTGGTCAACAGTGACCTCTGAACTTGAGAGAGGCTGAAGGGAGATGGGTCACAAGACAGAACTACAATTCTCCAGGTTCCATCAGGGCTATAAGGCAAAGAGTTATGGCAGGGAAGACTCACAACTCAGATTCTAGACCAGGGATTCTTTTTTTTTTTAATCTTTAAAAACAAACATAAATTTAAATGAATTACCTAAAGTCATATGACTAGTTAGTGTGAGAGCTAGAACTAGAAGCCTAATGAAAAGCTAATCTAATGATACCTAGGCATTTGCTCATTTTGGTAGCCACACTGCTCTTGGCCAAATATGCGCAGTCAAATAAGACCTATCTAAAGAGTAGTGAAGTAGGAACCGATGAAATCTCTAATAATGACTTTTTTATTGTTATTTTATCATTTTTAACATTCATTTTTTTCTTTTGGGTTCCAAATTCTGTCCCTCGCTTCTATCCTCCCCACTTTTTGAATAGGTAAAAAATATGATTTGAATTATTCATGTGAAATCAAGCAAAACGTATTGGCCATTATCAGGAAAAAAGCAAAAAAAAAATACGATAAAAAGTATGCTTCAATCTGCACAGAATTCATCAGGTAAAGTGAATAGCATTTTTCATCATAGTATATTTGGAAATGAATAGCAATTTTCATCATGAATCCTTGGAAATTGTCTTGGATTATTTTTTTGATCACAGTAACTAAGTCTTTCACAGTTGATCACTCTTACAATATTATTGTTTCCATATACAATGTTCTCTTGTTTCTACTTACTTCACATTGAACCAGTTCATATAAATCTACCTAGGTTTTTTGAATCCATCCTGTTCAAAATTTTTCATAGTACAATGGTATTATATCATCATTTTATATATCATAACTTATTCCACCATTCCCCAACTAATGGACATCCCTTTGATTTCCAATTCTTTGCCACCACACACACAAAAAAAAAGCTGTTATATTTTTGCACATATAGATACTTTCCCTTGTCTTTGATCTCTCTGGGATACAGACCTAAATCAAAATTTGCTAAATCAAAGTTTTAAAACCCTTTGGACATCATTCCATATTGTTCTCCAGAATGATTGGATTAGTTCACAACTCCAAGAACAGCATATCCCCTCTAACATTTTTTTTCTTTTCTATCACATTAGTCACTCAGATAGTTGTGGGGTAGTATCTAAGAGTTGCTTTAATTTGTATTTCTCTAATTATTAATAAGTTAGAGCATTTTAATGAGTTAGAGTCAAGACCTTTGATTTCTTCTACAAATTGCCTGTTCATATTCTTTATCAATTGAGAATGATCATTATTTTTATAAATTTGACTCAGTTCTCTATATAGTTGAGAAATGAGACCTTATCATAGAAACTTACTGTTAAATTACTTTTCCAGTTCCTTTTTTCCTTCTAATTTTGGCTATATTTATTTCATGTAATAAAAATTATACATTTTACTTCTCATGATCCTTTCTATCTCATTTGTTCCTAAACTCTTGCCTTTTCCATTGACCTTACATGTAACTTTTTCTGTGCTCTTCTAATTTATTTATAATATCATCCTTTTTTTGTCTCAATCATGTACTTATTTTGACCTTATCCTGATAAACAGTGCAAGATGTTGTAGACCAAGGGTTCTTAACCCTTTTGGTAATGTGGACCTTTTGGCAATTGGAAGAAGGCTACAGCTCTCTTTTCAGAATTATGCTATTAAGAGCATAAAATAAAACATAGGATTACAAAAGAAATCAATGATACTGAAATAGTTATAAAAATATTTTTAAAGTTCATAGATACCTTGTTGAGAACACTTTTCTCTTCCCCAATTGGCAAATGGTCAAAGGATATGCAGAGACAATTTACAGATGAGGAAACCAAAGAAATCCATAGTCATATGAAAAACTGCTCTAAATCATTACTTATTAGAGAAATGCAAATTAAAACATCTCTGAGATACCACCTCACACCTCTCAGACTGGTCAATATGACCAGAAAGGACAATGATCTATGTTGGAAGGGATATGGGAAACCTGGGACACTAATGCATTGCTGGTGGTGCTGTGAACTTATCTAACCATTCTGGAGAGCAATTTGAAATCTCTCCCAAAGGGCAACAAAAATGTACATACCCTTTGATTCAGCAATATCACTACTGGGTCTATACCCTGAAGAGATTTTTTTTTTATAATATCACTTAAAATATCACTTGTACAAAAATATTCTTAGCAGCCCTGTTTGTGGTGGCAAAGAACTGGAAACTGAGTGAATGTCCATCATTTGGGGAATGGTTTAACAAACTGTGGTATATGTATGTTATGGAACACTATTGTTCTATTATAAACCAGGAGGGATGGGAATTCAGGGAAGCATGGAAGGGCTTGCATGAACTGATGCTGAGTGAGATGAGCAGAACCAGAAAAACACTGTACACCCTAACAACAACACTGGGGTAATGATCAACATTGATGGACTCGCTCATTCCATCGGTGCAACAATCAGGGATAGTTTTAGGTTATCTGCAATGGAGAATGCCATCTGTATCCAGAGAAAGAAATTGTTTAAACAAAGACCAAAGACATTTAATTTAAATTTTTTAAAAGGCATCTTATTATGTAATTTTGCTATCTCTTATTTTTTTTAAGGATATGATTTCTCTCTCATCACACTCAATTTTGATCACTGTATAGCATGGGAACAATGTAAAAACTATCAGACTGCCTTCTGTGGGGAATAGGGGGAGGGAAGCAAGATTGGGGGGGGGATTATAAAATTCAAAAAACAATAAAAAAAGAACATTTCTCTGCCTTCCTTGGGCCAGAATATTCCCTGGATATGGACCCATCATGCATTTAAGTACTTCATAGTTATTAAATCTTAGTCAAATAATATCAGAGGTAAAAAAGATCTCAGAAATCATCTAATCCAACTTCCTGATTTTACAAACTGAGGCTCAAAGAAGAACACCTTATTCAGTGTCTTATAACTTAGATCATGAGTAGCACAGCTGGGACCAGAATCCACTCTAATCTAAGGACTCTCTCACCAAACCTTTAAGTTGCTTTTCAAGGTTATTGATTTTTGATCCCACTGCCTCAATCCCAGAAACATGGAAGTTGATTTTTTTAATTTTTTAGATACATTTAAGGGGCAGCTACGTGGTGAGGTGGATCGAGGACGAGGACCAGCCCTAGAGTCGGGAGGACCTAAGTTCAAATTCAGCCTCAGACACTTAACACTTATTTAGCTTTGTGACTTTGGGCAAGTCACTCAACCCCATTGCCTTGCAAAAATTAAAAAAAAAATACCTAAAGATGAGAAAGAAAATTGTAATTATGATATAAAGAAGTCAATAAAATATCCAAAACCTTTGAACCACAGGTCCAAGATATGTACTTGAGGAGGTCAAGGATAGAAAGAAAGGTCCTATTTCTACCAAAATATTTATAGCCCTTTTAGTGGAAGCAAAGAACTGGAGATAAAGAAGATATCCATTGACTGGGGAATGATAAATAAAATCATGGTATATAAATGTAATATATGATTACTGCCTCATAAGAAACAATAAACATGAAGAATTCAGAGAGATGTAGGAAGGCTTAAATGAACTGATGAAGAATGAAGTAAGGGAAAATCCAAATGACTATGATGTAAATAGAGAAAAAAACGAGAAAACGAGACACTGAACACTATGTAATTGCAATGACTAAAGAAGAGCTGAGAAACTGTATTATTGCAGATTATGGGTATAGAATATTAAATATTCTCTTTTTTTTTAAGTTTTTGCTAGACAGTGGTGTTAAGTGGCTTGCCCAAGGCCACACAGCTAGGTCATTATTAAATTTCTGAGACCGGATTTTAACCCAGGTACTCCTGATGCCAGAGCCAGTGCTTTATCCACTGCGCCACCTAGCCGCCCCCTAGAATATTAAATATTCTGTCAGATCTGATTAATGGTTTTGTTAAACTGTTTTTTCCTCTTTGTTGATCTTTGTTACAAACCCTGTTAAATAGGGGATAGGGTAAAAATATGTTAAGAAATAATTATAACAAAATTTTAGACTATCAAGAATTAGTTATTTTTTCTAAACTGAAAGCTAAGTGGCACATGAAATCAGGAGGATCTGAATTCAAATCCAGCCTCAGACACTTAATAGCTGTGTGTCCCTGGGCAAGTCATTAACTCCAAATGCCTCCCAAAAAATAATAAAATAAAATTCTACCTACATAAAAGAAAAAAAAATGAAATTGAAAGAAACTGGTTTCCAAAACAAGTCTGATCAGGTTTGAGCAATCAGCCATATCTAACATGCTGAAATTTAATGAAAATGCTTAACTAGCTATATGCATAAGAACAGGATGGATAAGATACAACTAGGTCAAAGACTGTGAAAAAGACTGGACCAACTCAAAATGATATAAATAAGATGGGGACAGGACGGAGAAAGGAGAGACAGAGAGAAAGGAGGAGAGGAAATCTTAGATGCCACATTTTAGGGAGGACATTGACAAATGGTACCACACTGTAAGGGCGGCCATGGTGGCCCAGGAGCTTGAAATCAGGTCACATAAGAAGAGTCAAGGTATTAGGGTGGAGAACAAGAAGAAATAGTTGAGACAGGATGGCTATCTTTAGGCTTGTTTTGCTTGGGGCTAGAAGACAAAACTAGGAGTAATAAATGGACAAGATAGAGAAACTGATTTCAAGTCAAAATAAAGAAAAACATCCTAACTACCAGAACTGTAGAATGAAATGGATTCTCTGTCTTTGGGATCTGTTCCCCATTCCTCAGGTTCTTCAAGAAGAAGTGAAACCAATCCATATTGAACAAGATGACAGGGAAAGTACTTTACTAAATTCTCCCAACACTCCTCTCCAAACAACTTTAAAATAACAACTTATATAAAATCCTGGAGTAGCAGAGCCAATAAAAGGTCAAAGTGAGATGTTCCTCCAGCCTAAGACAACAATAGAAGGTCAGAAAGAGATCTGTGATCCCAGCAAGAAGGCTGACTTGGAGTCCACATGGATGAAATATTAGTGATGCAACTAAGTGTTGAGGGCAGAAACAGAAGCTACCTCAGAAGTCCTCAAGATGGTAAAGGGACTTGGCAACTGGTCAGAAAGAGATTATCGGGAAGCCCTATGTGCTAGCATTGGACATAGGGCATGACACTATTTTGCAGTTCCAATTGGCTATGTCCAATTCTGAATCTTAGTTCATGGGAGGAGAGGAATACTTTCTGTCAAGAGGGGCAGTATCACTTCTGGTCCCAAGGGATTAAGGACCCTGAAGAACAGGATTGTTTCTGGTCCTATGAGATCAGGGGCCCTTCTTGGGAAAGGAATGGGCCTTCCCAGGAAGGAAAGTTCAGAGCAGGAAAACAATGACCTCATCTCTCCCCGATCATAACATCTTGGAAGCACTGAAAATTTCCAAACCCTGAGAAATAAGTCTGAAGCTTCAGACAGGGTTCCTCCATCCCTGATGAGGGAAATAGAGTCCAATATTAACATAAAGTTCTAAATTAAGAAATAGTTTGGAAAAAGGAGCAAGCAAACAAAAAAGTAACCAAACCATAAAACACTACCAGAGTGATTGGGAAGATCAAGACACTAACTCAAGAAGACACTGAAATCAAAACAGTTATAAATAAAACCTCAGAAAAAAATGTGAATTGGAAACAAGAATTCCTGAGAGAACCAAAGAAAAATTAAAAATCAAATAAGAATGGTAGAGGAAAATTAGGTAAAAAATGAAAGCAAAGAAAATTATGAAAAGACAACTAACAGCTTATTTAAAAAATACAGAAGAAAGTAAAACCTTAGGGGCAACTAGGTGGTACAGTAGATAGAGCACTGGCCCTGGAGTCAGGAGTACCTGAGTTCAAATCTGGCCTCAGACATTTAATAATTACCTAGCTGTGTGGCCTTGGGCAAGCCACTTAACCCCACTGCCTTGCAAAAAACTAAAAAAAAACCCTTAAAAAATTTCCATTTATGGGGGTGGCCAGGTGGCATAGGGGGTGGCTAGGTGGCACAGTGGATAGAGCACTGGCCTTGGAGTCAGGAGTGCCTGAGTTCAAAATCCAGCCTTAGACACTTAATAATTACCTAGCTGTGTGGCCTTGGGCAAGCCACTTAACCCTTGCAAAAAAAAATCCATTTTTTTCAAATGGAAAAAAAAGAGGTACAAAAATTCACTGGAGAAAATAATTCCTTAAAAATTAAAATTGGACAAGTGGAAGCAAATAGTTCCATGAGATAGCAAGAAATAATAAAACAATGTCAAAAGAGTGGAAAAAAATAGAAGAAAATATAAAATATCTCATAGGAAAAACAACTGACCTAGAAAACAGATCAAGAAGAGATGATTTAAGAATTATGGAATTACCTGAAAGCCATGATCAAAGAAAAAACCTAACTATGATCTTTCAGAAAATTATCAAGGAAAACTGCCCCAATATCCTTAAACCAGAGGGCAAAAAGTAGAAATTGAAAGAATCCATTGAACACCTTGAAAGAAATCACCATAATGAAAACCTCCAGGCAAAATGTATTGGATGAAGGAAAATGTAGTCAATAATCATAACTGTAATGTGAATAGGATGAATTCACCCCTAAAACAGACGTGGATAGCAGATTGGATTAAAACTCAGAATTCAACAATATGTTGTTTACAAGAAACACACTTGAAACAAGGAGACACACACAGAGTTAAAATAAGAGGTTGGAGCAGAATCAACTATGTTTCAGCTAAAAGGCAGAGGTAACAATCATAATCTTAGAGAAAGTAAAAAGCAAAAATAGTTTCAATTAAAAAGCATAAGCAGGGAAATTTTATCTTCCTAAAAAGGATTATAGATATGTAGTAATATCATTACTAAATATATATGCAGCAAATGACATAGAATCCAATTCTTGAAGGAAAAAATAAAAAATTATAAGAAAAAATAGTTAGCAAAACTATACTAGTAAGGGCATATTTAGATAAAATAGTTTGATTTAAATAAATCTAACTGCAAAGTAAATAAGAAAGATGTGAAGGAGATGAATAAAATCTTAGAAAAGTTAGAGATGTAAGAACATTGGAGAAAACTGAATAGGAATAGAAAGGAGTATACCTTTTTCTCAGTTATTCATGGTACCCTCAAAAAAATTCACCATGTCTTAAGACATTAAAAATATCACAACAAAATGAAGGAAAGGAGATATTTAAATATATTCCTTTCAGGCCACAACACAATAAAAACTACATTTAGTAAATAGCTGTGGAAGTATAGATTAAAAGTTAACTGAAAACTAAAAAAATCTATTCTTAAAAAATCATAGGAGGGGCGGCTAGGTGATGTAGTGGATAAAGCACCAGCCCTGGAGTCAGGAGTACCTGGGTTCAAATCCAGTCTTAGACACTCAATAATTACCTAGCTGTGTGGCCTTGGGCAAGCCACTTAACCCCATTCCTTACAAAAAAAAAAAACCTAAAAAAAAAATCATAGGAACACATCATAGAATCAATAATTTCATTAAAGAAAATGACAACAAGGGGTGACTAGGTGGCACAGTGGATAGAGTACCAGCCCTGGAGTCATGAGGACCTGAGTTCAAATCCATCCTCAGACACTTAATAATTACCTAGTTGTGTGGCCTTGGGCAAGCCACTTAACCCCATTGCCTTGTAAAAACCTAAAAAAAAAAATGACAAGACAACATTTCAAAATTTATGGGATACAAATCAAAACAGACTTAGGGGGGAAAATATCTTGAAATACTTATATCAATAAGAGGGAGAAAGAACATACAAATGAATTGAGTATGAAACTAAAATCACCAATTAATAAACAAATTAAAAAATTAAAAACCACTAAAAACACAAATTAAAAATCCTAAATACCAAAATGGAAATCCTGAAAATCAAGGAGAGTAATAAAATTAAAAGTAAAAATTCATTGAACTAATAAGTAAAACTAGGAGTTAGGTTTATGAAAAAAATAAATTAGATAAACCATTAGTTAATTTGATGTAAAAAATGAAAGAAAAAAAGCCAAATTACTAGTATCAGAAATTAAAAAGGTGAAGGCACTACCACTGAAGATGAATTTAAAGGAATTATTGGGAGTTATTTTACCCAATTACATGCCAGTAAAACTGAGAGTTTAACTGAAATGGATGAATATTTATATAAATGTAAACTTTTCAGATTAACTGAAGAGGAAATAGAATATTTAAATAACTTTGTCTTAAAAAAAAAAAGTTGAACAAGCCATCAATGAATTCCCTAAGAAAAAAATCCCCAGAACCAGATAGATATAGAAATGTATTCTACAAACATTTAAGGAACAATTAA
Organism: Macrotis lagotis; assembly: GCF_037893015.1. Classification (NCBI taxonomy): domain Eukaryota; kingdom Metazoa; phylum Chordata; class Mammalia; order Peramelemorphia; family Peramelidae; genus Macrotis; species Macrotis lagotis. The sequence continues at coordinate 278,393,197 of NC_133658.1, read as the reverse complement.
TTCCAATACTATAAAAACTACTTGAAAAAATATGTAAAGGAGGAGTTCTATCAAATTTTTTTTGACACAAATAAGATTTTGATACTTAAACAAGGAGAGCAACACAAAGAAAGAAAATGATAGACCAATTTCCTTAATGCATATTGATGCAAAATTTTAAAATAAAATACTAGCAAGAAGATAACACAAATATATCATGAGGATCATAACATTATCATGAGATGAGATTTATTTAGGAAAATTATTAGCATAATTGACCACAGCAATAATAAAAACAACAAAAAACATTATCTCAATGGATGCAGAAAAAGTCTTTGACAAAAAACAACATCCATTCCTATAAGAGAAAGCATTGGAATAAGTGGAGCTTTCTTTAAAATGATTAGAAATATCTACTTAAAGCCAAAACTATAACAAGGAGAAACTTGAAGCCTGCCCAAAAAGATCAGAGGTGAAACAGGATGTTCATTATCACCATTATTATTCTAGAAATGCTAGCTATAGCAATAAGAAAAATATGTTGAGGAAATTAAAACAGGCAACAAATTATAACACTGTAGATGATATAATGGAATACTAAGAGAACCCTAAAGAATCAACTACAAAATGAGTTGAAATAATAAACTTTTGAAGGATCTAAAATAAATACACATAAATTATCAGTATTTTTATACAAAACCCAGCAGCAAGAGATAAAGTCCATTTAAAATATCTGTTGACATGCTCACTAAAGTGAGCAGAATCAGGAGACTATTGTACACATTAACAGCAATATTATGAGAGGATCAACTATAAGGGACTCAGTTCTTCTCAGCAGATCAGTGACCAAGGACAATTCTAAGACTTGTGATGTAAAATGCTATCCACATCCAGAGGAAAAACTATACTTTGTTCACTTTTTAAAATTTCTTTCTGTTTTTTTCTTCTTCATGGTATTTTTTCCCTTTGAAAAATTGAAAAATTAAATTGAATTGAAAAAATAAAATAACATTTTAAAAAAAAGTTCAAGAATATCAAGGGAATCAATGAAAAAAAATGTTAAGAAAGGTGGCCTAGCAGTACCAGATTTCAAACTATATTACAAAATGTTAATTATGAAAACAATCTGGTACTTGCTAAGAAATAAAGTTGTGGATCAGTGGAACAGATTACACAACACATAGTAGTAAATTGCCACAGTAATCCAGTGCTTGATAAATTCAAAGATCTAAGCTTTTGGGGTAAGAATGAAATATTGGATAAAAATTGCTAAGGTAAACTGGAAAACAGTTTGATAGAAAGTAGGCATAAACCAACATCTCACAACATATATCAAGATAAAGTCAAAATGGGTACATGATTAAGACATAAAGGATGATATCAGAAGCAAATTAGGTCAACATATGAGCACAATTACCTATAAGATCTATAGAAAATGGAAGATTTTATGACTAAACAAGAAATAGAGAGGAGTATTGGAAGTAAAAATGGATAATTTTGATTACAGGGTTTACACAAACTAAAATCAATGTAGTCAAAATTAGAAGGAAAACAAGAAACTGGAAAAATAATTTTATAAAGGTCTCATTTCTCATATATAGAGAACTGAGTAAACTTAGGAAAATAGAGCCATTCTCTAGTTGATAAATAGGCATTTTTGGAAGGAAAAAAACAAAGGTCTTAATAATCAAGTAAAAAATGTTCTAAAATACCACTGATTAGATAAATAAAAATCCAAATAACTTTGAGATACTACCTCATATTAATTAGATTGGCTAACATGACAGAAAATGAAAATAAAAAATGTGGGAGTGAATGTGGAAAATTTAGGATACTAATGCACTGTTAGTGGAGTTGTGAACCAATCATCATGGAGAATAATCTGAAATGATGCCCAAAGGACTATAAAATTGTACATACCTTTGAATCAGTAGTACCACCACTCTATCTGTATCCCAAAGAGATCAAAGACAGGGGAAAGACCTAAATATGCAAAAATATTTATAGCAATTCTTTTTGTGGTGGTAAAAAATTGGAAATTGAGGGGATGCTCATCAATTTGGGAATGGCTGACATATGACATGATGGTGATGATAAGCCATTGTCTTATAAGAAATGATATGCAGGATTATTTCGGAAAAACATAGGAAGACATGTACAAACTGATGCAAAGTAATAGCAATACTGTACAGGTAATCAACTGAAAAAACTTAGGTACTCTGATCAAGAAATGATTCTTTATTTTTATTTCTTTATTTTCATTGTTTTATTTTGTTTGTGTTTTCTTTTGTTAGCATGGTTAATTTGGAAATATTTTTGCATGACTTCACATTTATAATCCAATTAAATTGTTGCCTTCTCAAGGAGGGGAGGGGGCAAGAGAGAGGAAGAGAATTTGGAATTCAAATTTTTAAAATATGATCATCAAAAACTTTACATGTAATTGGGAAATGCTTAAAGAAATGAATTAAAAGAATTTTTAAAAAGTAGGATCATTCCTTATGAGGGATCTTGGATATTGTGGAAGGGATTGCTGTTCAGTGATTGTTGAGGTCCATACTAACTTTGAAATTCTATTATGCCAAGATTTAACAGGAGCAAATCACAAAGCTTTCTCGACCAGTTTTTTGTACCTATTCCTTCTTCCTGTGTCTGGAATGTCCAGAGTTGGTTCTTTTTGCCCTTTCTTTCTCTCCTCTACGTGCTCAAGACTGCAGATATTCTATTTTATCTTGTCCCTAATGAAATTCAGCTTGTTTTTATGAGGTCATTTCTCTCTTTCATCAAGCTCACTTTGAAACCTATCGAAATCTCTCCAAGTATTAGCAGCATCTTCTGCAAACTTAATGAACAGACTCCATTCTGGCTTCCAGGTCACTGATGAAGAGATTGGGTGACACTGACCTTGGAAACACACCACTCTGAATAAACTGGTTCACGTGGCTCTGCCTCCACAACACATTCCCTAAACTCCCATCCAAAAGAGAACTTAGAGGTAAGTGCTATTCCTCCAAGCCATGAAAGTGAAGACCATAAACCAACTGACTCCCTCCAGTTTACTGAAGAGGGGTCAATCCTTTGTCAATTTAACAAAATAAACATTAAGTTCTATTGTATTAAGAGTACAATAGTAGATGCTAGGAAAAGAGCTAAGAAAATTTAAAATAAAGCTTAGTCTCTGCCCCCAAAGAATTTCTGTAGGGGTTTAGATGCAAATATCTATTACATTCATTATCGATACGTATATATATATATATATAGAGAGAGAGAGAGAGAGAGATGCATATGCATGCATACACACAGGAGAATCATTAAACGCAGAGCCATGTGAGAGGTTCGACCAGGGAAACCTTCTTGAAGAAAGTAGCATTTAATTTGATTCTACTGAATTAGGTGGACATTGTATAGGTGAGAATAAAAGAGTGGATATTCCAAATCATTAAAAGTAGCAGTTCTGGTACAGGTTGGATTAACTGGTCCCTGAGGTCTCTTCCGATTCTGAGGTTCTGTGATAAACACACACACACACACACACACACACACACACACACAAAGACAAAGAGGCAAAAGGAAGGACAAAGTACATATTCTTGGCACAGAGTATTTCAATTTGACTCAAGTACAGAGGTGCATAGGGAAAAGGAATATGAGATAAGTTAGGGTGATCTGTGAAAAAACATGCACAGTAATACTATCAGTAGTACTAATTGCAAATTGGCCCAACCACTCCAGAAAACAATTTGGAATTAAGCTTAAAAAATAATTAAAATATCCATAGTCTTTGACCCATAGATTTCACTGCTGTCACACACACACACACACACACACACACACACACACACATATATGTATCTCAAGAAGGTCAAAAACAAAAAGGAAAATCCCATAGTTATGTATATTGTTTTCCTAGGCCTGCTTACTCTACCCATATATATTCTAAACTATTCATAGCTTCACTTTTTAAATTTTTCTATTATTTTTTAAATTACAGATATAGTTTTCAGCATTATATGTTTGGTTTTTGCAAGGCACTAGGGTTAAGTGACTTGCCCAAGGATACACAGCTAAGTAAGTATGGGGGAGAGAGGATTTGCAAGACAAAGGGTTTAAAAGACTTACCTAAGATCACACAGCTATGTAATTAGTCTCTGTGACTGGATTTTAACTTGGGTCCTCCAGACTCCAGGGCTGATGCCACCTAGCTGCCCCTCAACATTAATTTTTTGTAAGATTTTGAGTTCCACATTTTTCTTTTTCTTTTTTTTCCCTTAAAGTAAATCAAAAGATTTTTTTGAAATTTTATTTTCCAATTACATGCAAAGGTAGTTTTCAACGTTGATCCTTTTGCAAGATTTTGAGTTCCACATTTTTCTAACCCCCTCCATTCCCTTTCCCCCTCCCCTTGAAATGAATAACCTGATATGTTATACATGTATAATGTGAGGAAAAAACATGAGAAAGAAAACACATAAATTTTAAAAAGTGAAAATAGTAAGTTTGATCTGCATTCAGACTCCACAGTTATTACTCAAGATGTGGATTTTCCATCACAAGTCTAGAATTGTCTAATTATTAAACTGCTGAGAAGGGCTAAGCCTATCACATTATGTTGTGTTGCTGTTAATGTATTCAGTGTTCTCCTGCTTCTAATCACTTCATTCACCATCAGTTCATGTAAGTTTTTCCAAATTTAGCACTTTTTGAAGTAACAACTAAAAGCAAAATCAATACCCATTGATTGGGGAACAACAAATTATGATATACGAATATATTGGAAGCATTAGAAGACTTATATGAACAGATTTTAGAGTAGAGTAAGCAGGCCTAGGAAAACAATATACATGACTATGACAACATAAATGGAAAAAAAAACCTTTAAAGACAACTGAATGCTCTATAATTAAAATGATTAAGGTTGACCCCCTTAAGGATAAGGAAAGCACATCTCATCATTTTTTTTCTATTTTATATTAAGAATTGACTTTCCTGGGTAGGAAAATTAGGGTGTATTAAAAACAAAATATCTATAAATTTTTAAAATAAATCAAGTGATATTTAAATCCAGTGAATTTACAAAAAAAAGAAAAATAGAAAATAATGATCAATTGAAAGAATCCAAAGAAGCATAGAAAGACTTATGTGAATTGATGCAAAATGAAATAAGCAGACTCAGAAAAAGAATTTATCCAAGTATTAAAATAACGTAAATAGGAACAGCAACAATAATAAATAATGGCCAAGTTTGATCCCATAGAAGAGACAAGAAAATATATCTTCTCTTCTTACAGAAAGCAAATGAGTATAGGTATGGAATTTTATCTATATTAATCAGACTTTACTGAATGTCAGACTACATTGTTAGTTTCATAGTACTAAGCTTCTTTATTCTAAGAGGATGGTTCAATAGATAGGGGAAGGAGAATGGATATAAGTGGAAATGATAATAAAAAAAATCCATTAAAATATTTTTCAGGGAATTATAGCATGGAATCATATTGTTGGAAGCCTTGAATGCCAGGCTAATGACTCAAGACTTCATTGGTAGGCAATAGAAAGGCATAGAATGTTTCTTTAACAAGAAGTGAAACAACCAGATAAAAGTATAGAAAAAGATCTTTAGTTTCCACCCCCCCAATATTTCCTCTATATGGTCCCAAGTCATGAAAAAAGAAAATCATACTGGTTTTACTCCTTATCATGTCCATATTCTGTATAATAAATCCTCAGTAGCTTCTCTCTATTTAGCAAATCTTAATTATCTTACATTGATTCATATAAAAGTCCATCAAACTGAACTACTTTCAGCTCTAAATCTAAGATCCTATGATCCTTGATGATACCAAAAACTTTCCCAACACCCTGCCTTTGATCTTGCTCTCCTGGATACCAGTGGATTGCCCCTATTTTCCTTCTTTTGAGGGCTAGATCAAATGCCACTTCCTCTAAAAATGCTTTCTTTAAACCACCAGTTGGAAGTTCTCTCTCCCTTCTCAGACTTGTGATAAAACTTGGTCCATACCTTTCTGGTGCATTTATGCCGTTTCCTATTATAGTTATTTGTATCCTTATCTTATCTGGTCTACTATATTATAAATTCCTTAATTTATAAATTTTGAATTATAAATTCTAATTCTAACTTCTTAACCTGGCATTTGAGGCCCTCCACAATCTTCCAACCTACCTTTCTAAGGTTATTTCACATTATTCTTCTTCATGTCCTGAAATACTAGCTATTTTCCAAATTCAAGATGACATTTCTCACTTCTAACCTCACATTCTAAGCACCACAGCTGAACATGTTTTCTCCTGCTATAAATATTTTTTTTTTAGGTTTTTGCAAGGCAAACGGGGTTAAGTGGCTTGCCCAAGGCCACACAGGTAATTATTAAGTGTCTGAGACCTGATTTGAACCCAGGTACTCCTGACTCCAGGGCCGGTGCTTTATCCACTACACCACCTAGCCGCCCCTGCTATAAATATTTTTAAAGAATATTGTTTAGACCTGCCTTTTTTCTATCACTCTCATCTTGTATTATGTCTATTTGTGTATATATCAGAAACAAACTCTCCTCTACTCTAAGCTGCTTTTTTTTTTTTTTTGGTAGCAGTGCATAACATAGTTAGTACCTTACACGTAATAAGTGATAAATATTTGCTAAGTTGAGTTATCTTACTGGGTTCTGCACATAGTTGCCATCAATAATGTTTATCTAATAAATGAATATGGATTTTATCTTCCCTCTTAGATTGTATCAATAATGTTTACTAAATTACTGAAGGAACGAAAGTAGATGGATTGTATTTTCTCTATTAGACTGTAAGCTCTCCAAAGAGCAAGGACCACCTCTACATTCTGTACACCCTCGACCAGGTAACCAGTAAATACTTGTTAAGCAATCACATAAATGAAACTAAGGCTTAAGCAATGAAATCTTTTTTTTTCTATTTCCCAATAAAAGGCCCTGACCTCTTCTCCCTTTTCCTCTGCTTACCACAAGGATTAAGAAACATGAAGAGTGACTAAGCTGTTTATATCCTTTGTTTCAGAAAGTCCATTATAGCTTGCATCTTTTCCAAGAAGATCAAAGGCAAAAAAGAAAGACCTCATATATACCAAAATATTGGTAGCTGAGCAACCCTTTTTGTGGAAGCAAAAAACTGGAAACACAGTGGTTACTTATCGTTGGTAGATGGCTGAACAAATGGCTCATAAATGCAATAGAATATGATCATGCAACCAAAAAAATGACAAATATGAGGAATTCAGAGGAACATGGTAAGATTTATATAAAGAGTGAAGTCATCAAGATCAGAAGAACAATATTCACAATGTTTACCAAAACTGTAAGAACATCTTGATTCCAGAAGAAAAAAAAAATTACTAGCGCATCCTTCTTTGTGGTAGAAGTAGGGAACCAGATATGGAATGGTGTATACATTGTCATTTCCAAGCACTTTATCAAACAGTGTTGCTTGATCATTTCTCTTTGTAACAAGTAAAGAGTAATAGGGAGATCTGTGTGTCAGGGAATGAAAAAAATTAATTTTTTAAAAAATGGTTTTACACAAACATTTCCAAGGCAAAGGCCAACCTTGTGTGTGCTCTCCTTCATCTTGTCTCCCCAAGAAGGTGGTCCAATCCTTAATTATGCATACATTAGGTGAATGCCACATGAGGGCAAAGTGAGCAGTGTCCAGGTAATGGCACACTGTTCTGATTATATCTCTAGGGTTTCAGATGACAACAGTACCTTGGACATTAGCTACCTGCAGGCAGGACACCAAAGTGCCTGCTTAGATGACCTTGCTAGGTGCTATGCCTCAGTTTCTCTGTCTTGAAAATCCTGCCTCCCACTCCTTAGATCTCAGGGATGGGGGGAGGGGGGACTCTATTTCTATAACATTAATTTCCATGCTTAGAATAGCCCTGCCTCCGACACTAAAAAGGACCAGATCTCCACAACCCAACCAGTTCCTTGCTCTATAGAGTAGGATTGATTCAGAAAAATTACCAAACCTTCAAGGCTTCCATGTCCAAGTTTACCATCATCCATCTTCTCTTCCAGTAACTTCTGACCTCTCAAACCCCCTTTACTGGTGCCCCTTCCAAACATCTCTGTTGTCATCATTCATAGTAGACTGACTCTAACCCTAGTTAAGATTCTGGGGAGACACTGTGTTCTACCCTTGGCTAAGAGCTGGGCCCTCACCATAATCACAGAACAAGACCACTAACCTCAGCCAGTCTTAACCTTGACTACAGAAAGAGCCCTGACTTTCATCCCAGAGGAAGGAACCACAGTTTCACACCATGCCACCTAAATGCTAAGATGAGCTATAACAAGAAAGCCATGGGGTCCTGGTCATCCTTTGCATTCCCTGAGCCTGGTCATTGGTCGGCTTCCCTTTCCCTCCCCCCCAGTACCCCCCACCCTGCCTTATCCCTGCCAGCTTTGATTTCTGCCTCACCCACCAGTTTGCTGGCCTCCCCCCTCCCCCTGCCCTGGGCATGTTTACTGGCCTCTGACAATGGAGCTTTGTGGCAAGAACCTTCAGAGTCTGTCCTTCTCTCACCCCCACACAAGCCCTATCACCCCAAGGTCTGAATCTCCTCTGTCTTCCTTGCTCCAAAAAGCCATGCCTTTGCCCACGGTGGTACCAGCCTCAGAGTAGCTCCAGTCCAGATAAACTGAGAACAGGACTGAAAAAGTACAGGATTGTGTCTATACTGGTGTTAGCTAATAAATGTGTGTCTGCATGTTTCATACATGACTGTGTGGTCATGAAGTTATAAGGCTATGTTTGGCCATGTGTGTTTGCAAGATTGCGTAGACTAATCTAGAGGGTAAAAAGAGCTGCATATGTGATCGTGCATATGCAATTTTGTGTGGTTCCACATGTCCATGGATATTTGTATACATCTGTGTGTATGTATGTGTATATATATATATATATATATATATATATATATATATATATGTGTGTGTGTGTGGAAACAGATTTTTTTGTGACTATTATATAGATATGTGACTATGCATGTGCACATGCATCTATTTTTATACACAGGATGTTGACTATATTTCTATGATGGTCTCTCATTCTGTGTACATAGATGCAGATATAATTACATGCATACAACTATGCATAACCATGTGTGTATTGACAATCTCACAGTCACCTCAGGATGGTAGGGTGGCATGGGGCACTGAGGAAGGGACCCTCCCTTCAGCCCTGGGAGTTTGGTCACAAGGGCCTCACCAGCTTTCCCTGCTTCCCACCTTGGGCTCTGGGGAGCCAGGGCCCAGCAGGCATAGCAACAGGCACCCACTTTCTAATCACCAAGGCAGGAGCCATGCATGGAGGGCCAAGGAGAGGCCCCAGACCCACAGGTAGGGGGTGGGGGGTCATGCAGGGCCAGCATCTGGTTATGGCAGAGGCAGACAGGCATGCCAGGGCTCCGCCCTTGGCTCAGGGCCAGGGGCTCAGGAATTTGCAGGGGCTGAGCTCTCTTCATCTAGAATCTGATTTCCCCCAGGAAATGTCTAGGACATGGGTCCCAGCTTTTCCCACTAAGGCCTAGCCTGCTCTACCTTCAATGTGCCCAGACTAAGGAAGGGGCTCCTGGACTCCCTTCTGAGTCCTCAGACCATGGGTCTATTCAAGGCCCCTCCCTCAACACTGCTTGCCACCAGCCAGGAAGGAAACTAGGTGAGACTAGCTCAGTCACCATGGAAACCAGAGGGCTCATCACCATAGCAAACAGTGGCAGCAGCTCTTCCCCCTCTCCTCCCCCCCAAGAAAGGCAGGTCTGGGTGGGCAGCTCAGTAAGCAGTCACTTCTTATCCCTCTCCACAGCTAACCAAGATCACCCCAAATTCCAAGCAAAAGGATGATGTCCAATAAGCAGAGCCCTGAGACCCTTTTACGTCTCCAGGAGGAACAAGATTTGGGGCACAGAACTCTTGAGTCTGTTCTCTCAATCCCAGGCTCCATTGGCCAGTCCCTCATTTGACCTAAGTTCACAGATTTTGCACCCCAAATGAAACAAGATGGGCCACAGTTGGGAAAAGCCACAAAAACTCTTTTTGAGTGATAAGCTCAGAAACCCTTTTTCCTCTCCAGACCTCAGCCAGGCCACAGGATTCTGACCCTTTCCAGCTCCTACACTCTCTAGAAAACCAAGGTGATGGGCACTGCCCTGTAATAGGACACCCTGGGTGTACAGCCTCCTCGGGCATAGTGGCCAGCTGGTCAACATTACAGTGTTGGGGGGGGGACCCAGAGGGCAGGTGCCAAGCAGTTACAAAGATAAGGGAGCAACAGGGTCACCCACCAGAAACTAAACTCCACCATGGAGTATGGGGGGGGGGATTTGTTTGTTTGTTTGTTTACAACTCAGAGTCTTGCAGGATAGTATACTGCAAAGACCTTTGAACAGGACGTTGGGATACTTGGGTTTCTTTTCTCAGCTCTGTTATTAATTGATTACAGCCTTGGAGAAGAAACTTCTCTAACACTTGTTTTCCTATCTACAAAAGGAGGGCAGACTTCAACTGCGGAGTGGCTGAACAAGTTATGGTATACGAATGTTATAGATTAACTATTGTTCTATAAGAAATCATGAATGGTTGAACCCTATAGAAGCACAGAATGAATTACAGGAACAGATGCTGAATGGAGTAGAACCAAGAGAACATTGTGCATATTAACAACAACATCATGAGAAAGCTAGGACAACCCTGGGAGGTCTGTTATGGACAATGCTATCCACATCCAGAGGAAGAAAAACAAAACCAAACCAAAAAAAATCTACAGAATCTGAATGAACGTTTTTTTTTAATTTCTCTTATGCTTTTCCTTCCTATCTCATGGCTTTCTTTCTTTTCCCTTAGTCCTAATTCCTCATACAGAAAATGACTAATCTGTAAACATGTTAAACACAAATGCATAAGTAAAATATTCACCAGACTGCTAATCGCTGAGGGGAGGGGGGGTGGGAAGGGAGGGTGGAAGGAAATTATGTAACTTATAAATATGCATATGCATGTGGATGAATGTTGAAAAACTTCATAACATGTAACTGGAAAAATAAAATATCAATTGGGAAAAAATGAGGGCAGAAGTAAGTAAGTAAATTAGGTAACCTGTAAGTTCCTTTCAATTTTAACATTTAATGGCTTATGATTTTTTCATCCCATGCTTTATACCATCCAAGCCAACAGGCATTTACTGATTGATAGAAGTACTCTGCGCCTCACTTTGAGTTGAATGTCTTGGCGGAAAGGAAGCAAGTCTGGATTCCAGTCATAGAATCACAGAATTTTGGAATTGGAAAGACTCTAAGAGGCCTAAGACTAAATTAGAATCTTTCTGACAACTTCACCAACAAGTGACTGTCCATTCTTTGCTTGAAGACTTCCATTACTGGAACAGATACTCCCCAGCAAAACAGCACATCCACTTTCTAGATAGCACTAAATGTTAAGGAATTTTCTCTGATATCGCATCTAAATATGCATCTTTGTAACTTACATCCCTTGTTCCCAGTTCTGTCCTTTTGTGACAAGCTGAATATGTTTCATCCTTCTTCCATGTTGTTCAGAGATGGTTACCAAGTCCCCCAAAGCCTTCTTTTCTCCAGACTAAATATCCCCAGGTTCTCCCCCCCGATCCTCATATGGTATATGAACCTGAGGCCTTTTTTCATTCTTCTGAACCCTCTTCAGCTTATCAATATCATTCCTAAAATATGGTAACCAAGACTAAGACAGATTTTTTAAGGACACACTGCCAATACAGAAATTTGTTTTGCTTGATTATGCATATTTGTTTTAAGGATTTGTTTTTACATGGGTGGGTAAAGGTAGGAGGGAGAGAAGGTAGATTTTCATTAATTGAAAAAACAAAATAAATGTTGTACACAACCCAGATGTGGCCTGAACAGCAGAGTTGGAACTCCCAACTCCCTCGTTCTGTAACTCTGACTCTCTACGTACAGCCCAAGATGACATTAGCTCTCTCTATGTTTTCTCACACTATTGATTCACACGGAAGTCTCATTCCACTAAAAATCATATCTTTTTCAGACAAATGGTTTCTTCAGCCACACCTCCCCCATCTTGTCATTGAGCTCAGTCTTCTTGGGACCATGAAATGGTGAGACAATTCTAAAGCATGGTGTTCTAAATATGGCTCAAATCATGTGATCTTCCTCACCCTGAGAATTCTGAAAGGCAGTGTGGTCTGGTGGAAAGGGCCCTGGACTAGGAGGTAGGTGACCTAGGTCCTAGTCCCTCCATCCACCAGAGGACCTTGCACAGGCTCTGGACCTGGGGTTCTTCATGTGTTAAATAAGTGGGCTGCACCAGACTAGCTACCACCTCTGACATTCCAAAAGTCTGATCAAATGAGATCATAGATGAGAAAGCATTATGCCTTTCCTTTAAAACACTCTAAAATGGGAAGTAGTAATATTATTATTAATTATTATTATTATTTAGGCTTATTTGGGCCCATACCACCTAACATGGCAACCTCCCCATATATGGAAGTCATTCCATAGGCATTCAATGAGCGAGTGATTAGGATTAATCTAAATCATTGTTTATTACTAAGAAGAGAATCAGGAGAAAGAACACTGACACTGGCACATGGATTTCAGTACCATCTCCAATATCTATTAACATGTAACTCTTTGGACCCTCAGTTTCTTCATCTATAAAATGGAAATAATAATACTTGTACTACCTACCTCACAGGACTGTTGTGTGGAAGGTGTTTTTGCAAATTTTAAAATGTTATATAAGGGAGTGGCTAGGTGGTGCAGTAGATAAAGCACTGGCCCTGAAGTCAGGAATACCTGGGTTCAAATCCAGTCTCAGACACTTAATAATTGCCTAGCTGTGTGGCCTTGGGCAAGCCACTTAACTCCATTTGCCTTGCAAAAAAAATTGTTATATAAGTATCAGCTCTTATTTTTGAAGGAAAGACAAATAGAAGAATCAAGGCAGCCATCCTGGAGGAGGTTGAACCTGAACAAAGCCCTAAAAAACGGGAAGAGGATAGGGAAAATATGAAAGATAGGGTAGGGGGGTCTGTGGATCACTTCCCTCTTCACTTCAGTGATAGTCCTAATAGGAGTTCCTCCTTTCCAAAAGTTGATGGTACAGGAGCCTCAGTCTAGTTGTAAGATTCTTGTCCTTGTGTCTCTGATCTCTTCCCAGTGACCAAGGCAAAGTGACATCCTTCACCCTAGAAGGTTCCAGACTTCTCTGCCTGGCAGGTTCTCCCACAGGGCCCAGGATGAACTTGTGATGATATGTTGGAAAGAACGCAGGGTTTTTGTGTCAGAGAGTCATTGGTTTGGATCTCAGCTTTGCCACTTATATAATCCTGGGCAAATCATTTAATCTCTTGGGCCCTCAGTTTCTTCATCCATAAAATAAGGGACTTAGAGAACTCCTAAAATTCTTTCTTCCTGGCATTTGAGCCCCCTTCTTGGGCAGGGCACCTCTCCTCTGAGACTATCAGGTTGGGCTCCCTTCTCATTTCATGAGGATGAAGGGAACTTCAAAGGCAGCTGTACTTCTGGACCCAAGAATCCACCTATTTGCACTAACAAATCCAAGCTCCTTATATATCCCTAAAGGCCTCAAAGTTTCCTCCTATTGGCACTTTACCCCACAAGAATCTCGCTTACAAAAGGAAAGATTGAGGCACTGAGCATAGAGAGGGGTCATACTGGGCCAAATCCAGTGACCCTGGCATATGGAAGAGGGTCAAAACAGGGTCGAGACAGGTGGGGACAAACGTTTGGATGGCAGGAAACCACAGTAACATGGGTATATCCCTCACCTGTGAAGGGAAGGCAGGGAGTTAACCACAGAATAAGCCAAAAACAATTCACACCCACAGGTCTCCCAGGCCCTTCATGTACTAAGATATAGTAGATTATAGACTCTGCCAGGGGATAGAACTGGAAAGATAGGGCTAGCTTGTTCTACCCTCCAGTACCAGCTCACTCTAGGATCTTGGAGACTAACCAGAGAAGAAAGAACTCCTATTCTCCAGAGTTAGGGCTTTATTATCCAATGCTTCCCAGAGATCCAGCACCAGCTGATGGGATCAGGGGTATAGCTTAAGGGTCATCCAGGCTAACTCTAGCCTAAGCAGACCTTGGAAGGCCTGGAAGATTCCATGAAATTGAAGGGGTTCCTCAGGGCACTAGGGAAAGGAGGGAGGAGGCTAGTCCCTCCTTTTAGTTGAGAAATGACCCTGCTTTGCCACCACCAACAGGAGAATCAGTTCTAGAATTAAAGTCTTACAATAGAAACATCACCCCACCCCAATTCCACTTCTGAGAAGGAAGCTTAATTTATCTGAAATCTCTCCTACTACAGAATACTTTCTCTTTGAAAACCATCATTTTTGAAAAACTTCTCTCTCTGTCCTCATATGTGATCCATAACTCCTAATTCATGATATTCTTCTCTAGACAGACTTTTCTAGTCCCAAACCTCCCACCATATCTCAACATAAGATGCACTTTGTTTACCCATTTTACAGAAGAGGAAGATAAGGCCAGTGCCTGTGATCCATCTCAGGGAACAGGAGATCATGGTAGTTTAACTTTTAGATTAATTTTAGATTTTGGATCGACAACCCCAGGAATCTCATTCATAAATGACCTTAGCAAGAAGACTAAAAGACTATTCCTTCCTGGTTCATTGACTCACTCCTGAAATTAGAAGGCACTCAAGTGACAATGACTTCTGCAGATGTCCTTCAATACATATTATCACTGGATATTCAAAGACAGTTTCTTCAAAGGGTCTTGGAAAATGATGGCATTCAACTTCAAGGGGCCCAGGTAAGTGTGCTGATTCAGCAATTTCTGAATGTCAGCCCCAATTCAGGACCTCTGTACCACTGCTGGTAGACACATGCCAGTTTGGGAGCAGCCAGAGCTGCAGCAGCTAAAGGTAACATGACCTCAGACCCTGGGACCGGGGCAGGGCCTCAGGACCAGAAAAGTAGGCAAAGGAGTAAAGCAGTAACAGCCTCGAGTTAGGGGTCGGGACAAACTTGTAAACCCAGTATTCAAGGATGGCCACAATCTGGCGCAAACCTACCTATGCAGGTGTCTCTCTCTCTCTCTCTCTCTCTCTCTCTCTCTCTCTCTCTCCTCTTCTGCTCTCACATATTCCCTTTGCTGCAGTGGAGCCAGTCTCCTTCCCAACTCCTGCATATATTATAATCATTACTGTCTCTATTCTTTTCCCTCCTCTTCCCTTCAACCTAATCAAAAGAGTATTCATCCCTCAAGGACTAGCTCCAGTCGCCCCTCTCTCCAAGAACACTTCCCTGATGACTGGCCCACACTGAACACCAATTATATTTTCAGTCCCATCTCTCAGGTTAACATTTAACCAGAAGCTTTAGCCTTGTCTCCCCAAAGTAATCAGGAAAGAGTAGACCTTGTCCCACCTCTTCTGTCTTGCCCATCCTAGATCAAATAATAATGGCCCAATTAATCCCTAATGATTGATTGAAACCAAGACATAGCAGGTAGGAGAAGTGATGGAAAAAAAAGCTGCCAGAATGAGGCAAAAGTGCTCCAAGGTCACAAGTGTGACCCAGGAATATTATGAGCACAGTGACACACAAGAAATCTGGAGGCAAACACAAATGTTCCAAGTTCCAGACTGCACTTACTCAGAAATCTGGAAAACTGTTGTTACCCATTCATCCCTCCTTCCTCATGTTGAATGGAACAGGGCTCTCTTCCCCTAACCCCAAACTTCCCTACTCCTTTTTATCCTCCAAATCCTAATTCCCAACTAGTTTTTCAAACACCAGCTGAACCTCCCCACACTCAACCCCCCAACTTTACCCAGATTTCCTCTTCCATTACTTAGTAAATCTTAAAGCCTTCAATAAATCCAAGCTATTCTTTTCTCCTGAGACTGCATTAGAGTTCCCCTGTGGACAAGAGCCATATCTTTTTCTATCTATACTCATCTCCCTCACTCCTTAGAGTTGGACACAAAGAAGAGTCATAGATGCTTGCTGAAGGAATGAATAAATTGGAGGCAAATGGGATGCTCTGAAACCAAATCCCAAGTAGCCTAGGTATGGGTACAGGCATTAGTCCTTAAGGGGACAAATAAGGTGCAGGTGTGGAGTGTACCAACACAGAGACTCCTGGGAACCTGATTAGACAGGGTTTCTCCTTCCTTCTTCCTGAAACTTAAAGCCCTAGAACCTAAGGCTATGTTTTTGACTCTCAGGACCTTCCAGTCCAGCCCCACCTCCCCATTCCCATTAGGAGCATGGCAATGTCTAGAGAAGAAGCAAGGAAGTACAAACAGCCATAAAGAAGAAAGAAATGATCGGACCTAGATTGCTGGAATAGACCCTCCAACCAACAGCTAGCTCCAAAGAGACAAAATTCCAAAGGCCCATTTAGAAATACAAGCTTTTATAGCCTCCTTGCTCAGGTTTCCCTGCTCACAACCACAACCTGACTGAAACCAAGGCTTCTGAGTCAAGTCTAGCTCATGACAAGAGGCTGTGACTCTAACCACCTTGAAATTGTTCTATAAGGGACCAGGGGTGGGGAGGGAAACCTCTGAATATCAAATAGTGTAGGGATTGGGTGGGAGAGATTGGACAGCTCAGTGAGAAAACAATTGACAACAGTTGGCCAGGGGTTGGGTAGCTACCAGATGACCACAGCTGCCCTCTCCCCACCCAGGGTTAGCATTTGTGAACTCCATTCCTGCTTTAAGAACAGAGCCCTGACAATGACTCCTTGAAAGAGAAGGTGTTATGGAGAGAAGAGGAACAATTTTTTTTCGGGGGCGGGGAGAGAATGAGAGATGTCCTAAGAATTATAAAATAAAAAATTCAGAGCTGGAAAGGACTGAAAAGTACAGGAAATGGAGTTGAGATGAGAAGTCAGGGAAAGGGAAAAATCCAATGTCAGGAATTTAGCAAAGGGGGATTGCAGGTGGGTGTGGGGACCAGGAGACTGGCATTAGAAATCCTTGATCCAGAACCTCATCTCTTAGGAGATAACCAGAAGAGACAAAGGGCCAGGTCAGTCATCTTTCTACAAAGCTTCTCTGGGAGGCTTGGACACCCTGGATATATAGCAGAAGTACATCTTTTTGGAGATTTCCCCCACCAACTCATAAAGGAGTAAGCCCCATCTTGGCCTCTCTGGTCCCAACCAGCCCTGGGGAGCATCGGTGGGTGGGTGGGGGCAGGGACTAGGGTGTTTAGAAGATGTGGAGGTGCTATTCCCAGTTGGGCTGCTGAGCACGTTCAAAAGTAATTAAGAGTTCATGAAGCATAGACATCCCTGACATACCATGCCCCATGACCCAGAAGAAGGGCCAGACCAACCTGGGCTCTAGCTTCCCAACCTCCTCACTTCCCGACACCCTGACCAGTCCGAACCACCCCCACCCCTGGCTCTGTCCCAGAGCCCTGTGACTGGTCCTGGGGGAGCAGCCCGAGCTCCACTCTGCTAGGGGAGCCTCCAGCTCTGATGACTCAGCCAGGAAAGCAGGCAGACGTCAAGCCAAGGAAGAGGTCACTGACAGGCCCGGACCCTACCTGGATCGTCCAGCCCAGTGTCCTGCCCCAGCTTCTGACTACTGGCCGGGAAAGCAGCAGTTTGGCTTGCAGGGAGGAGAGGGGAGGGGAAGGAACCCTGTCAGGGCCCAGGTACAGGGGCAGAGAAAAGTAACAGAGGGAACCCCGTTCCTAAGGCCGGGAGAAGGCAGCCAGCCATTTCTAAACTGGCCTCAAGAAGGCTGGATGACAGGAGAACCTTTCCTGCACCTGCTGCCTTCAATAGGCGCCTGCAGTCAAGGAGCCGGGAGGAGGGTTGGGAGGAAGATGGTGTATAGGAATGCCGATGCCACTGCAGGAACTCCTGATCACTGTGCACAGACATCGCCTGTGTCACACCGGGCAGCACAGGGGCACAACTCCCCTCAGACAGTCTCAACTCTTACCCAAGCATCTTTTTCTATCCTCTCCTTAATCCCCATTCCCCTCCCCTCCCCTGTACACACCTTGGCCACCCTGCCCCTGG
The DNA here is from genome assembly GCF_037893015.1 of Macrotis lagotis. Classification (NCBI taxonomy): domain Eukaryota; kingdom Metazoa; phylum Chordata; class Mammalia; order Peramelemorphia; family Peramelidae; genus Macrotis; species Macrotis lagotis. Next base: position 278,375,112 of record NC_133658.1, on the reverse strand, counting down.
CTGGAGCTATCTGATTTGATTCGATCTCGGGCTGGCAAAAGTAAGAGGCCAGACCCTGCCCCATCTGAACGCCCTCCCTGGCTTCTGGAAGGCCCCGACGTCAGGGCAGATGCAGCTCTGACCCACATAGGCTCCGGACTGCCTATAAATAGCGCACCCAGTCACGGCTTGCCGGGGCCCCCAGGCACCCGAACGCCGGCCCTGGGGTCCGCGGCGGCCAAAGGTCAGCACGGGCGCCCCTCCTCATCGGGGCTGTTTGTCCTCGGGCCGAGGACCGTCCCGAGGATAGGAGTGGGCCGGGGGAGCGCTGTCTCCCACCTGGTCAGGTTAATGCTGAGCGGGGTGGGGGCGGGATTGGGGAGGAAACGGGCTCAGATGGGGGATTAGCGTCGGCGGTGAAGCCGGGCCAGGGCAGCCCCCGGCCAAGAGGGGCCGGACGGGGGGGTGCTCGCGCCCGGCTGGTGCCCGGGCCATGAATGCCGCTGTGCCCCCACAGCCGGGGCGCGCGCAGACACACACGACCCTCCAGAGTTGCACAGTCCTCTACGGGGCCCGGCCTGGAGATGGGGGGGCCAGGCTCCCGCGCCTCGAGCGCCCCTGCAAGGCCCCGCCGCGGGGTCCCGGCCCCTGCTCCTCGGGCGGCTCCTCTCGGCTCTCCCGCCCCGGCTGCCCGGCCCGGACCCCCGCCCCCCACCCGCTCACCGGGCTGCGCCGCTTCAGCGTTACGTTCTTCCAGAGCAGGAGGTGCAGCTGGTGCAAGAAGCCCATGGCGGGGCCGGACCCCGAGCGGGCTGGCCGGGCTCTCGGGGCGCCCCGGGGCGCGGGGCCAGCGGAGGAGCCGCGGCCTGAAATCGGGGCCCCGCAGCCGGGCGGCGCTCAGCGAAGCGGCCGCCGCCGCCCTCCACTCCGCGAGCTCGGCAGTAACCGAGGGGTCCCAGTGGCGGAGCCCCTGCTCGGCATCGCCCCCGGCCCGGCCCGGCCCGAGGGCTCCGGCGCGCTCCGGCTCGGCCTCCGCCAAGCACCTCAAAGCGCGCCCATCCTGGGGAGGGGAGCTTCGGGGCTGCTGGGGAGCGGGGAGGGCAGCGGCTGGGGATGCGGCCGCCGGGCCCGGGGCCGGAGCGCGCAGCGGGGCGCAGCGGGCAGGGGCGCAGCGGGCAGGGGCGCAGCGGGCTCGGCTCGGCTCGGCCCCGCTCGGCTCGGCTCGGCTCGGCCCGGCCACCTCTGCTGCATTGAATTTCCGAGCAGAGAACGCCCCGCCCCTCGGCCGGGGCCGCCCCCTCTTAAAGGCGCAGAGGGTAATGCCGCGTCCCTTTCCCGGAGCCCCGGGCTACAAAAGCCTTCTCTTCCAGCACCTTCCCCTCAGGGTCCAGACGCCCATCCTTTTCCCACGCACTTGGGGGCCCTTTCCCTCTTTGGGATACCGTCCCGGTGGTGGCATTGTCGGGTCAAAGGGCATGCATAGCTTTATTGCCCTTCGACATAGCTCTAAACTGCCCTCCAGAAGGGTGGGTCCAGTTCACAACTCCACCAGCATCCCTAAGGACATTTATTATTTCCCTTTTCTATCGTGTTAGCCCATCTAATGGATATGAGGTGTTACCTCAGCTGTCTTAATTTGCATTTCTCCAATTAATAGTGATTTAGAGCATTTTATATGACTATAGATAGCTTCAAGTTCCTCATCTGTCTGTTCATGTCTTTTGACCATTTATCAGCGGGAGAATGACTTGTGTTCTCTTTTTGAACACAAATCTGAATTAGTTCTCTATGTATTTTAGAATTGAGACCTTTATCAGAACCGCAGACTAAAAATTGTTCCCCGATGGAAAGGCACTTCGTAAACTTTAAAGTGCCATACACAAGGCTAGGTGCATATGTGGAAAGGTTAGATATGTCCCTCCCCCGCCCCCCAAATACTATTCCCACATAATGGAATGGAAAAGCATTTGAAAAGCACTTACTGTTTGACAAGAATAGTGTTAAATTCTGAAGACACAAAAGAAAAGGGAGATGGTTCCTGCCTTCAAGGAGCTCAGCTATATAATTTGAGTTGACAGCACATAAATGAGAATTCAACTTCATGGCAGATGAAAATCCATGTGTCCAGCTGACAAAACATGGGGCAAGCAGATAGTAAGACTGTGGATCAGTGGCAAGCCAGACAGTCCTCAACCAATGACTGTTGGAAAGGGGATAGTTGGGTGGGCCCAAAGGTTTAAGTGTCATATGTGGCTTATTTTCAGCCAAGAAGGGGACAGGGGTGGGGAATTAGCATCTTACTGAAAGTAGATATCCATTGTTTGGTGGGAGCTTGGGAATTGGGCACTTGAGATTACATTGGAGTTGGGAAAGGTTCCCCAGAACTAATTCATTCTGGCCCCTCTAGGTGCCCCTTGGAGGATTGAGACAAGTGACAGTAGTAAGGTCTTCATTTCCCTACCATGGTGGCTGTTGGCATTGGTCTGTTTTAGGCCATCCTGTAGTTGGGCTGAGGCAGAGAAGTAGTCTAACAGAAGGAAGAAAACTTCAAGCCAAAATAATGACAATTACCAAGGGTATATGTTATTTTAGTGTACAGATGCTAATTGCTATCCTTGTTTAGTAAAACCATAAATTTCATTTGAAGTATTTACTTTATTTCATAATATCCTAGACATAATTCCATTGTTGCTCGTCATTCTTATTTAATGACAAATCATAATTGTCCTTGGAATATTGTTACATATCAAACCATAAAAGGGTGGTAACCCAGAAAATAAAGTTGGTCTTTCCTCAGAAAAAATAAAAATAAAAAAATAAAGTGCCATACAAATATTTGTATTGTTTTGGAATGGAAACTTAGAAACAGAAGATGAAGTTGGTTAAGCTAAGTATGGATATGAGATTGGAATAAGGAGGAGATGAATATGGAATTCGATGGAATATAATTAGAATGAGGATGAGTAAATTGAACTAAACAATGCTCCAAATGAAATCTGCAAGAATAGAAAACAACAAAATCTTCACCCATTCTGGACACCATAACTATTAAAACAACCTAATGTGTTTTCTTTCTTTTTTTTTTATTTTTGGCTGTCCCATCACAAGATTGATTCACATTGATTTTGCAGTTCACCAAAATCTTTAGATCTTTTTTTCCCCCATAAACTGTTATCTATTCACTACTCCCCATTTGACCTTTAAAGCACTTGGGAGGTTTTTAATTGAAAGTTAAGACTTTTCATTTATTGGTATTAAATTTCATATTGTTAGAGTTAACTCATCACTCTAACCTATCAAGATCTTTTGGATTTTCACTGTTATCTAGAGTATTGGATATTCACTCTTAGATTATTTACACCCATTTTCCCCTGGAGCCCCGATTCATTTATAAATGAGCTGGAAATCAGAGAATTTCAAGTTGGAAAGAAGCAACCTGGTCAGCCCATATAACTGAGAATCTCTGTTGCAATATCTCAAACAAGTGTTCATCCAGCCCTAAAACCTCCAGTAAGAGAAAAAAACACCATTTCCAGAGTTAACCCATACTACTTTTAAACAGTCTAATTTTTAGGGAGTTGTTTTTTTTTTAAGCAAGTTAATTCTCTTCCACATGACAACTCTTCAAATATCTGAACACAACTAGTATGTTTCCTTTCCTCACCCCCCCCCCCCAATTCTTCTCTTCTCCTAGCATGTTCTTGGGGAATAGTGGGAGTTGTGCTTGAAGACAGAGGACTTTGATTTAAACCCTGCCTCTTTTACTAGATGTCTGACCCTGAACAAGTCACTTAACCACTCTATGATTCAGTTTCTTTATTTATAAGTTAGGAGATTGGATTGGAGGACTCCTAAGAAGGTCCTTTTCAGCTCCATCATTTAATAATAGTCTTTATTAATGGTATCAAACTCAAAAAAAAACAGGGGTCATTAAATAATTATACACTAAATTGTATTGTACACCATATACTAGGACGGTTAGGTAATGCTGTGGATACAGCACCAGTTCTGGAGTTAAGGAAGAATCATCTTCCTGAGTTCAAATTCTGTCTTAGATACTTACTAGCTATGTGACCCTAGGCAAGTCATCTAACCCTGTCTGCCCCAGTTTCTTCATCTGTGATATGAGTTGGAGAAGGAAATGGCAAACTACTTCAATATTTTTCCCAAGAAAATCCCAAATGGAATCATGAAGAGTTGGACATAACTGAACATCAAGATCACTTGGTAATTTAATTTTGAAATATAATATTATCTATGTTTTATTATATTTTTATTTACTTTGTTAATATTTCCCAATTACATTTTAATTTGGCTCAAACTGTACTTGGGAAATGCATGCAGACCAAGTCTTGACACTTCTAAACAGATGATGGTATTTTGAATGCCTAAGGGATCATGTGCCTTTACACCTATGCTGTTCAACAATTCTCTCAATAATTTTGATTTGAAGTCCTAAAAATGCTTGTTTGTAAAATTTTCAACTGATACAAAATTAGGAGGGGTATTTCTGCACTGGATGACGAGAGTCAAGATCCAAAAAGATTTTGACACCCAAGAACAATGGTCTTAATCAAACAAGATGAAATTTATCAAGAAAATAAATAAAAGGGGCGGCTAGGTGGCACAGTGGATAAAGCACTGGCCCTGGAGTCAGGAGTACCTGGGTTCAAATCTGGTCTCAGACACTTAATAACTACCTAGCTGTGTGGCCTTGAGCAAGCCACTTAACCCCATTTGCCTTGCAAAAAAAACCTAAAAAAGAAAAAGAAAAAAGAAAATAAATAAAAATGATTTCAAAAATTCATAATCACAATTACTGAATTGGGAAGCTATAGCTAGATTAATAGTGCCTGTGAAAAAGATTCAAGAAGTAAAGTGAATTTCAGGTTTCAAATTGATCAACAGCATGGTGCAAAAGCCAAAATAAACAAACAGAATAAGCCATCTGATCTCCAGATCCAATTGGTAGAGATGGTTTCCATAGCAAGTGAAACCATTGGACTCTGCCCTGTTTAAGCTACATCTTACTTTTGGGTTCAGTGAACACTGGTATGTTAGAATGAGACAGGAACAGGGCAAACAGGATGATGATAAGACTGGGTACCATGCCATAAATTCATTTTTTAGTTGAAAGAACTGGGAATATTTACAGCAAATATCTCAAAATGAGGAGACCATGCCAGGAACCATTTCAAAGCTTCAAAGTCTTCCTAGAGAAGAGAAGACTTAAGGGAGATATGATAGTTGTCATAATGAAATTAAAAAACTACAGAATAGAAGGATTAGACCATCATGCTGGCTCTGAAGGGAAACTAGAGACATTGTGGCAGAATTAACAAAGAGGAGAACTGAGGCTTGATGTGATAATAGTGATGTGTTAAAATAGAAGCATCTCAAAGTGAAATAGACTGCTTTGGGAGATTGTGGGTTCCCTTTTATTGGAGATCTCCAAGCTAAGCTGGATGATCAGAGGTTGGTACTATTATAAAAGGAGATTCTGAGTCATAGAGTTTGGACTCCATATCCTCTGAGGTCTCTTTTAACACTGAAACTCTAGGATTCTGGAGAACTGAGTTGAAGGAGGGCTGAGGGTAAAAGAAATGGGACCCTACATCTAGACAGTAACCCAAAAAGTAGCTCCTGACACGTTCTCCTCCAGTTTTGAAATACTGACTGTTCTGGATGTGGGCCTGCATTCTGCCACCTCTGGATATTCTTGTGGAACATCTGCACCATCTCCACTCCAAAGGTCTCAAAAGGAGAATCAGTTGCTGTCACAGCAGCTGCTGCAGCCCATGGCACCACAGCTTCTGAGGTCTGAGGTCTACCTTGGGTCCTCAGTGCCCTCCTTTAGATCTTTCACCCAAGGGGAGGAGTTTAATGGGAGCAATAACATAAGGTTCTGCCCCATGCAAACTACACTGGTTTTTTCCTTAAAGGGTATTAAAAAGCAAGCTCTACATAATGAAAAAACTACCTGTAGCCTCACATGTTTACCACTTTTCCCCTTCTACTATGAATATGCAAATTATTCATTGTGTTTGATGTCTGTTAGGTTCAGAATATAGATTAAAATTAATTTTTTAAAAAGGTGCAGAAAATATACTCAGGGAAGTAAAGACCTGAGCTGATGATGTCAATTCAAAGAACCCTAAAGTATAATAACCAGGGCACAAGTAGTCACCTGCCTCTTCCCTTAGGCTTTGTACCAGCAGACCATCATGTGCAGAGTGGCTGGGTTCAGCCAAATCAGCTCTACACCCTTGATGCAAATCCGTTCTCTGCCCTGAATAGTCTCACCCTGCTAGGTCTAAAAACAAAACCAAAAACCCTTCCTTTTCTTAATTATCACATGTTCAATGATTGTCTCATTTCATTCCAATCTCAAATCTTAGGGTCAAACCAATCTGTGTTAGACCTGACTTTACTATATGCAGAGTGTTATAGAAGAGCCTTGGGGCATTGTAACATAAAGACCACTTCAGGAAATAACCTAGAGTTGTACTGTGGGGTACTTTGAGAATCTGTTTGTTTTACTAAAAGGGTCACTCACGGCCCCCAACTGCTATTGCCTTTGCCTCTGGGATTCTACTTGTACATCTATAAACATACATATATTTGTATATATGTATATAAACATGACCTAATATTCATATATTTATATTATGCACAGTTTATGTACATGCTTTTGAATATACACAGTATAAATATGTGTGGATATGGATATACACAAAGGGTATTGAAAATATATATATATATGTATATATCCATATATCAGAGAGTTGTAGCAGGCTGAACAAGGGATAAGAATGAGACAACACAACACAAGTCCCTACGAAAAAAAAATTCCAGAACCTAGAACATCTAATGATCATCTTTTCAAAGCATCAGCAGTGGTGAGCTTTCACTGGGCTGGTGAGCCAGAACAGGTCATGAGACTAGCCCCTCCTTTCTTCATGAGACACTAAAAGTAAGGTATTGAGGACAGTCCTCCTTTAAAAAGTTATTTAGAGGGCAGCTAGGTGGCCTAGTGGATGAAGAACCGGCTCTGGAGTCAGGTGTACCTGGGTTCAAATCTGGTCTCAGACACTTAATAATCACCTAGCTGTGTGGCCTTGGGCAAGCCACTTAACCCGTTTGCCTTGCAAAAACCTGAAAAAAAGATAAAAGAAAAACCCAAATGTTGCCCTGAATTGTAACTCACAACTGAAATGCCTGAACAATAACAGAGAGAATAGGTGGGAAATGTTGAGAACTCCCCTTTTACTAAAAGAGTCAGGGCATTTTATTCCAGACTTCTAAAGATTCTAATGTCAGATAATCATATTTGACTCTTTGGGACCTCATTTGGGGTTTTTGTGGCAAAGAAACTGAAGTGGTTTGCCATTTCCTTCTCCAGACCATTTTATAGAGGAGGAAACTGAGTTAAGGGACTTGCTCAGGATCACACAACTAGAAAGTGTCTTGAGGCTAGACTTGAACTCAGGTCTTCCTAATTCCAGGCCTTATGCTATAAGCATGGCACCACCTAGCTCCCCCTTGTACTGATTTATATACAAATGATTTCATTTATGTCAATACCTCCTGCCCTACTTTCTCTCTTTTTTAAAATTTTCTTTAAGGCAACATGTTTAAGTGATTTGTCCAAGGTCACACAGCTAGGTAAACATTAAGTGTGTCTGAGGTCAGATTTGAACTCAGGTCCTCCTGACTCCAGGGCCTGTGCTCTAACCACTGTACCACCTAGCTGCTCCTGCCATTCTCTCTCAAACTGAACTCTATCACTTTCTTAAGTCTAACCAAAAATTAACTAAAAAAAAAAAATTGGGGCGGCTAGGTGGCCTAGTGGATAAAGCACTGGCCTTGGAGTCAAGAGGACCTGGGTTCAAATCCGGTCTCACACTTAATAATTACCTAGCTGTGTGGCCTTGGGCAAGCCACTTAACTCCATTTGCCTTACAAAAAAAAAATTAAGTCCTGATTTGTAGCTTTTGTCAATTTTAGAAGAGTCTTCAGGGGCCTTAAGGCTGCTTCCAATACACACCTACCCACAGAATGAGGAAGCTGCTAAGTTCAGAGATCTGGAGCATTCTCATTTGCCCAGACATAGAACCCCAAATACTTATCCCAACCTTTCTGGGTTTTATTTATTCATTCTTTAAATTTTTAAATTGTTTCAGATGAAATTTTTTAACTAACTTAAATTATATAGATATGTTTATTTTTTATATATAAATATTCTACTTACATTATTTATTTTTAAGTTTTTTTTATATCCTTCATTTATTTCTCTTTGGTGTCTACTTTATAATTTACATATGATATATAGAGGATTATTCTTTCCAAGACAGAGCACTCAATGAGTTCACCAAAGAATAGTTATGAGAGAATAAAATGAAATGGAATAAAAAAAGAGTTACCCACATCAAATTAGTGAAGGAGAATTATATGAGATGAAGCTTCCCAATTATAAAGGTCCTTGAATGCCTGGTTCTGGAGTTTTGGTAGGAAATTGGTGAGGGGGGGGAACAGTGTCTCCGAAGATTTCTGGGAACACTAAGTAATCCCATCTTCTAGTTCTTTCAATCAACTATTTTTTTGGTAAATCATATTTTTCCAATTACATGTAAGATAATTTTCAGCATTCATTTTTATAAGATTTTGAGTTCCAAATTTTTCTCTTTCCCTTCCTCCCCAAGATGACAATTGATCTCTTTCTATCAACTCTGATGGAATTTAACCAGACCTTGGGCAGCTAGATGGTACAGTGGATAGAGTACCGGCCCTGGAATCAGGAGGACCTGAGTTCAAATTTGGCCTCAGATACTTAATGATTACCAACTGTGTGACCTTGGGCAAGTCATTTAACTCATTTCCTTGCAAAGGCAAAAAAAAAGTAATTTAACCAGACCAGGTCGCTGGAACTAATTAAGGAAAGTTAGGAGATTTTTCTTTTCTTTGACTAAGTTCTTCATCTTTAGTTTCAATGTTCTGTTTCCCATTTTTTTATTTGTGACCAACCATGCCAGAAATTAGATTGACTACTTTACAAAAAGTAACTTATACAGTTTCTTAGATTGAATCATTTGTTGTAGCTTGCTCTTCAAGATTTGATCTTGGGTTCTTTACCTTTCTAGGTGTCTCAGAGCATGATGATGTTTGCCCTTCATCCTTTTTTGTTTTTTTTAGATTTTTGCAAGGCAATGGGGTTAAGTGGCCTGCCCAAGGCCACACAGCTAGGTAATTTTAGGTGTCTGAGGCTGGATTTGAACTCAGGTACTCCTGACTCCAGGGCCGGTGCTCTATCCACTGAGCCACCTAGCCACCCCATTTGTCCTTCATTCTTGAAGAAGACTATGACATCAGAGAGATGATGTCATGACATGTAAGTGAATTGGATCTAAGTGAAGGGGTGCTGTGCAAAGTCACCAGCCTTACTTGCTCCTCCAGAACCATCTGGGTCCAGTGAGATATGGATCAGGATAACTGCAGATGGCCCTGGATACAGTGGCCTTTGAAAACCTAGGCCCTTTTATGACCATATCAGGGTTCTCAAGGAACAAGAAATAGGTGAACTTGGGGCAAGGAAAACTAAGAAACAAAGAAGCTTTCCCATAATCACCCTATTTCCTTGTCCTCTGACCAGATTCTCTCACATTGTACATCTCTGGTTTCTTTCCAAACCCAATTACAAAGTGGGCAGATGGAGAGAAGAATGCAGATTCTCAGGTAACAGGTGCAGCTGTGGTACAGTGAGATTTGAGGGGTACTCACTGTAACCCTTAGGAGAGGTATAACTCTGATGAATATCTCAGTACAGGCATACCTTGGAGATATTATGACTTCAGTTACAAACCACTACAATAAAACTAATATCCCAATAAAGCAAGTCACACAAATATTTTTGTTTTCTAATGCATATACAAGTTATGTTTACACAATTCTGTAGTCTATTAAATGTACAATGTAGTATTATATCTAAAAAAATGTACATACCTTAATTAAAAAATACTTTATGGGGTGGCTAGGTGGCACAGCGGATAGAGCACAGACCCTGGAGTCAGGAGTACCTGAGTTCAAATCTGACCTCAGACACTTAATAATTACCTAGCTGTGTGGCCCTTGGGCAGGCCACTTAACCCCATTTGCCCTTGCAAAAAAAAAAACCCTAAAAAAAATACTTTATTGCTAAAAATGCTAACCATTATCTGAGCCTTCAAACGAATTGAATTTTTTTGCTGGTAGAGGGTCTTGCCTCAGTGCAGATGGCTGTTGATGATCAGGGTGGTAGTTACTAAAGGATGAGATGGCTGTGGAAATTTCTTAAAATAAGACAATGAAATGCATCTATTGACTCATGCTTTCACTTGAACACATAGATGCCCATGGTAGGATTATTTGAACTGCCAGTTAATATAGCAGTCAAAACACACACACAAAATTTATCAATTAGGTTTGCCATCTTATGGACATGGTGTGGCACCCCAAAACAATTACAATAATAACATCAAAGATCCCTGGTCATAGATTGCCAAAAGAGATATGATAATAATGAAAAAATATGAAATATTGCAAGAATTATGAAAATCTGACAGACATAATGTGATCACATGCTGTTGGGAAAATGGTGCTGATAGATTTAATCAAGGACACAGGGTTGCCTCAAACCTTCAACTTGAAAAAAATGCAAAATGCAGTAAAGCAGAGTGCAATAAAATGAGGTCTGTCTATAAATGCATCTGAGCTTATTGTTGGGGGATGAGAGTGATCAAGGAAGAGGCAAAACCGACCATCTAGGCAAATCCAATCTTATGAGACTCAGAAACCTTTCTTCTCACAGCTATTAAAGGAATTTAAAAAAATAAAATCAGGTGCAGCTAGGTGGCATAGTGGATAAAGCACGGGCCCTGGAGTCAGGAGTACCTGGGTTCAAATCTGATCTCAGACACTTAATAATTACCTAGCTGTGTGGCAAGCCACTTTACCCCATTTGCCTTGCAAAAATCTAAAAACAAAAAAAATAAAATAAAAGCCAGGCCCATACCCCTTCTAGATGTAAATATAAGCAAGGCTAGCTTGAGGAGATACTTCAGAGACCAACTTTCCATAGTCTTCTTCTTCTCTCTAGTGGAGCTATAGTGTATCACAGAAAAGATAAACTGAGTGGTTATGAGTGAGGCTCAGTCTAACCCTAACCTCAGTTTTCCTATCTGTAAAACAGGAAGGAAAATCTCAGTAAGACTTAAAAGTCTACCATCTAGAAGCAGCATTCTAGGCTGGGAAGTGCAGGTCATCATCAAATCTGACTGAAAACTATTTGAACAAGGATCAGCAGGGGGTGAGGAAGCAGGAAGAAGGCATTAAATATGGTTTTAGAGAAAGGGACCAGTCTACTCATATATAGAAAGAAAATGTCCTTATTCTTTTATATGTTAACCACAATTAAAAGAAAAATCAAAGTCCTTATAAAGGAATTCAATCCTGAACCAGGGTTCATGGGGTCTCTTGTTCAGTTGAAGAATCTTAGGATTTCCAAACATAGACCTGGCATATCTACTGTGGTCCTTTGGGTAAGCCTCTCAGGGTCTTTGGAATTCCTATCTAAGCTTCCTCTCAGTCTAAGGTCTAAAGCTTTCAAGCTTTTCAGAAAAATCTGTCAATAGAGGGAAGTGCTTTCCTGGTGGGAGGGGGTGGGTAATGTGTATAGGGCAAGTAGCTTTTACTGAATAACCCATTCTTCCAATTGCTCAAATGGCAATAGAATCCACAAGACCAAACTTTCCTAGTTTTTTCCCCAAAATCTGCTTCCAAAGGGATCCCCTGCCTCAAATCCCTCCTGCCCCAGTTCTAGCAAACCTCCCTCTCCTCCTAGGAGTGGGTTGATGGAGCTCTAGTCTTGCCATGGGTGGGCTGAGATGAATAGCAGGACTCCTGGGGACTAGACACAGGAAGGGCACTTGTTTGTCTGTCTGGGCCCCAGGGTCACAGCAGGGAAGTTCTTTGAGATCTGAAGCTCTCTCTAGTCTAGTATCTCTTCTACTCCTTCCCCCTTCCGTCCCCTCCCTCCACTTGGAGAAGGCAAAGGCAGAATCCTTAATGGATATCATACTATATCTGGAGTCTAGAAGACCTAAGTTTGAATCCTGTTCTGATCCCAGTTTAGTGTCAAATCACCAGACTCAGTTTCCTTATCTGTAGCTACTTCTAGTAACTACCTTACAATGTTTTTTACTCATAAGAAGATTATATAAAAGGGCTTTATATAAAAGTTAAAGCTAACCTCCCCCTCAAACAGAAAGGGGAAGGGGTGAGAGAGTTTGTGGGAAGTCATAGAGATGGAAAAAATAGCAATAAAACATTGTTTAAAATACACAGGAGAAAACAAAAAGTTCAGAAGGGGTCACAAGTGGCAGTTTTGTTACTACTTTGGGCTGTTCTGTGTCTAGAATTCTTTCCCTCTTTCTCTCCATCTCCTTCATTCCTAAGCTGTCTTTTACCTTACTTTGTATCCCAATATTAACACAATACTGGCACTAAGTAGCCTTTAATACATATTTATTGATGTGACTTAAATTTAATATACAGCTTAAAAGAAGAATGGAACAAATTAATGTTTTCATATTTTTCATATTCAATATTCTAGAACATTAGGTCCATTGAAATATTTTAATTTGTTAATGATTTTAAATTTATAATATCTTTAAAAAGGAAAACATTTATATAAATGTAAATTGTTATTATTTATTATTAATTCCATAGAAGATGAAAGGAGGAAGAATCTAGAGATGGAGTGAGTTGTTTTCTAGTATAGCCTATGGCCTTGGACCCCCCTAAGCTCTGGACTCATAAGGGGGGACCAAAAAGACTAAATCTCTTTTGACTCATTGCTTCTCCAGAGATTTTACTCTGAGAAAATCTTCAAATAAAGCTCCCACAAAAGCTGTATCCATGTTTACATCAATGTGTTACCTAGAAAGGGTATATAGGTATTCAGGAAGGACTAGCCCTCTGGTGAGAGGGCTTGCCAAGTCCCTTTCAGGGCTTTTCATGAAACTTTGATATCTACCTGCCACTCAACTCCAAGAAGCTGTAGTGTGTGCAGTGACCACAGCCTGGTAAACCATTCGTCTCAGCAGATGAGCCAAACCAAGTTGAGGATAATTGTTATACCACAAACCCATTGGTGAGTTAAGGGGTATCTACCCCACACATGTGAAGACATCCCCCAGTGGAATGGCCAGATGAGAATTTGTTCCAAGAGCCATGATGGCCACTGAAGTAGGCATTGTAGAGAGCTTAGAGCTTGGTCACTGAAAATACCAAGGTCATTGGCTGCATACTGGGCCATCAAAGGTCTTCCAAACTTCAATGACTGGGGGAAGAGAGAGTGAGGCTGATGATAACTCTGTGCAACTCTGCCTCCAGGTAATGTCATTGGTCCTCTTTGAAAATAAAAAGGATTTACAAATAACAACAACAACCCAGAAAAGGTAATCACTCTCTCACCAGTACTTAAGATAATAAATGCATATTGAATGCCCAGTAGGGGTAAAAGAAACAAACATTTATTAAGTCCTACTTTTGCTCTAGGATCTGTGCTAAGCTCTTTATAAATGTGATCTCATTTGATCCTCACAATAAGCTTGGGAGGTAGATGCTGTTATTATCTCTATTTTAGAGTTGAAGAAGCTAAGATTAAATGACTTATCCAGGGTCATAAGTAAATGTCTGAGAGGGCAGTTAGGTGACACAATTGATAGAGCACTGACCTTTGGAGTCAAGAGGACAGGAGTTTGAATCCAGACTCAGACATTTGGCTTTTTTTTAAGTTTTTGCTTGCTCAAGGCCACACAGCTTAGGTAATTATTAAGTGTCTGAGACTGGATTTGAACCCAAGTACTCCTGACTCCAGGGCCGGTGCTTTATCCACTAGGCCACCTAGCCGCCCCTAGACATTTGACTCTTACTAGCTGTGTGACCTTGGACAAGTCATTTAACCCTAATTGCCTCATATCCAGGGAGAGAAAGTGAGATGGTGACTTAGCATGCCACCCCCTCACTCAAATCCAGTTCACATGCTTGTCATGGCATCACCTCACTGAGAGTCTTCTTCAAAAATGAAGGACAAACAAAAAAAATATCTGAGATTGAATTTGATCTTGGGTATTTCTGCTGGACTTCAGGTCTATCCCTCCACTTCAATACACATACATACACACATACACACACACACACACACACACATATACACTGACACTACAGTTTTCTTCCTTTGTTGGGTTCCATTTTTCCATTAGAATGAAGAATTCAACATAGTGCTATTTTGTGATTTAGACTCTCTTTTCTTAAGGATTTAGGAAGATGAAGAGGCCACATTCTGAAATCTGATTAGGTCTTAGTTCCACAGCATCTTTCCCTTAGAGTCATAGTGCTGGGATTTAAACTTTTCCTGGAAGGCAAAAATGCTTAGGGGCTATTAGATGGGCAATATCCTTTTCATCAATCTGGCATTGTATGGATGATTTACAATAATAGCAGCAGGAAAAGAGTACAGCTCTATCACTTCTCCAAGTTTTAGATTTGGCTCCTTATATCTTCTTCATCTGATGGGGGTGGGAGGGGAGAACAGACTTGAACTATCTTCATCTTTCTCCCAAGAGGAAACAGATTACTTAGTCCTCCCTTTATCTCTATAGATCTTCAAACTCTAGAATTTGGAGTTTACCTATGAGAGCAACATCCAAAGCTGAAATTGCCCAAGAAATGCCCTTTCTTTATCCACAAGACTAGATTCTCATATCTCCTCTTTGTAACTATGAGGAATGAACTTGTCCATGAATTCCTCTCCTGGGTCCAACAAAGATGGGCACATTGGGCATCTGCCACAAGGAAGATATGCTTCTGCAAGGACTCTTGAAACTCCACCAGTAGCACAGAGGTTATAATCCTTTCTCTCTAACCTGATGTCACCAAGACAGGAAATCAATTAGCCTAAGTCCCTGAATTCAGGAAAAATTTGCAGTCTTATATGTAAGAAAGGAGAGGAAAGGAAAAAAGTCAGGAGAGAGACATTTGAACTCAGACCTTCCTGACTTCCGGTCTACTATCTTGGATTCTCCCCATGTCCCCCATACTTCTAGGAAAGACTGGTTATTTTGGGCAACCCAAAATCAGAAAAGAAGATAATATTCATTTCCTTCTTCATTGCTGGTAACTCCTGGAACCCAAAGGAGAAGGCAGGCTTCCTAGTGGTCTAGTGGAAGAATGAAGGATGAAGGTTCCTATCCATCCTCTCCTCTCAGGGCCTCTCCTCCACCCCCCAACTCCAGCAGACAAACCAAACTCTGGAACCCAAGTCTAAGGAGATCCAGGGGGGCTCCAGAGTGAGGGAGGATAGGAAAAGGTGGAAGCTATATTAAAACTTTGGGCAATTCTCATGCTAGCCACCAGAGTGCAGGGCCAGCTCACTCTAGAGCTAACCCGAAGCTAAACCCAGAACAAGATCCCAGGAGTTAAGGGCAGAGAAGACTTCCTGGCTTATCTCCTGTAGTCTAGGCTCAGGCTCATTTGGCTCCACTCTGTGGGACTCTGGGTGTGACCTGAGACTATCTCAAAGAGTAGGATCTTTCATCTTCCTACCTAGGAGCTTGGAGGTTCTTCTTGCCTTTCCAAAGATTCCATTCCTTCAAGTCTACAGATTTCTTCCTATTATTCATTGGAATGAATATACCTAGATATGCCTATCTCCCCAAGTTTCTCTAGCCTTAGTTTCCCTTGTCACCTTGGGGGCAACAAGGAGCTCCCAGGGCTATGGGTGTCATTTCAGTTCCTCAGCATCTTCAAGGTGGGAGGTGGAGAACAGGATAGAATTAGTTCTCACCACCTTCAAACAAGCAAAACCCTTCCATGGTTCCTTGGGGTCTAGGCTTTAGCATCAATCTTTCCAGAGACAAGGAACCTGTGGCACTTAAAAGTAGAGACCTACATAGTCTCTATTCCAAGACAGACTTCTAAAAAGGCTTAGCTATCTGTCTGTCTGTGTGTGTGTATATCTCTGTGTTGTCTTTTGTGTGTATATATTCATGGCAGAAATGAATATTCAGCTCCATGCCCCATGACAGGTGCAGAGAACCACACAACCCCTCCCAAGGGTGAGGGGCCCCTCCACAGTTGTTTCCCACTTCCTGCTGTGGCCTCTGCCCATCCATGCACTTTAACAGATGGGGTGGACTTGAGCTCTGTTGTTCTCTTCAGGGAAGGGTGAAGACAGGATGGATGGTTATGAGGGTTGGCAAGGATTACCTTTTGTCCTCACTTCAATTCTTCCCCATGGGCACCCCTGGGTGCCCAGCCCAGCCTACTTGAGCAATCTCCACCACTCTTACCATCATCTCTATATTCTATACTCCCAGTATAATCAAGTATTTCTATGGTGCTGTTTTAAGAGGGAAAATTGGGCATGGGTCAAAGAAGCCTCAGAATGTTTTCAGGCTGTAGAAGAAAGCCTTGTAGGATCTCCATGTTTCTTTTCTTTCCCTCCCCAACTGTGGAGTCCCAGTTCTAGACTCCTTCAATCTTCCCCTGGCAAGAGTTGAGGGGTGGGAGAAAAGGATTACAAAGGAGATAAGTACTCCATCTAGATCTCCAAGTGCTCTGTTTATTTACCAAAACACCTAAATACCTTTCCAGTCTCTAATCCACTCCCACTCCCATGGCACTTAGTAAGATAAGATTCTGGTGTTCAAGGACACCAGGTGAAGATAATTCAGAATACTCCCATACACAGATTCCCAACACCCAACCACTAGGTAGCTCCCACAGCAATCAAGTGCCCTCTCCCCTCCAAGGACCCACTCCCATCCAGAGAGATTTTGTAATCATGACAATCCTTGGAATGCCTTACCATCAGACTTTCACCCCTCCATACCTACCTACTCTAACCTAATATTAGTTCTCAATGATCAGGGCTGGCTTTCAGAACCAGTTCCTCTTCTTGATTCCTATAATAATTACTACTCAGGAAAGAGGGGTGGGGAGGACAGGGCAGTAAGTGAAGACCTAACAGCCCATCAATCCCCTTTCCCCCTCCTCATTCTCTTCCTCCAACCCCTTCTCACACACACCCCAATCTATTTTAGTCATAGAAACCATAATTCAATTTGCCAACTTCCTATGACTTCTCCTAGCATCATAAAATGTTAGGCTGGAAAGAAAAGACTTTGGAGATTGTCCATTCATTTTATTTTCTTGTTGTTGTTGTTTTTTTAGGTTTTTGCAAGGCAAATGGGGTTACTTGGCTTGCCTAAGTTCCACACAGCTAGGCAATTATTAAGTGTCTGAGACCAGATTTGAACCCAGGTACTCCTGATTCCAAGGCCTGTGCTTTATCCACTACGCCACCTAGCCACCTGTCTATTCATTTTAAACAAGACGGAACTGAGGTCCAAAGAGACTAAGAGACTTGCCCCAAGTCACATAGGGAGAACTTGGATTCCACTCTAGGTCTTCTGGTTTTAAGTCCAGGAATTATATAATTTAATTATTATTAATAACAATAGATAGCATTTTTAGAACACCTATTATGAGCCAATACTGGCTAAGTACTTTATAATTATCTTATTAGATTCTTACAATAAGCCTGGGGAGGCAGGTATTAATATCCCCATTTTACAGATAAGAAAACTGAGACAAACAAAGGTTAAGGGACTTGCCTAGAGTCACACAGCTAGGAAGATTAGCTTTGAGGTTAGATTTGAACTCAGGACTTCCTGACTGGTTCTTGTGCTCTAACCAATTGTACCTCTACCCCAACAGCTGCACCACCCTCTCTCCCTCCCCCCCCAACACTTTTAAAAAATTTCTTTATTTTTTCACTTATTAGTATTTTATTTTTTCCAGTTACATGTAAAGATAGTTTTCAACATTCATTTTTATAAGATTTTAAGTTTCAAAGATTTCTCCCTCTTTTTCCTCCCCTCTCCCTAAAACAAATAATCTGGCATAGGTCATACATGTATAATCATGTTAAACATTTCCACATTAGTCTTGTTGTGAAAAAAAATCATAACAAAAGGGAAAACCACAAGAAAGAAAAAACAAAGTGAAAATAGTATGCTTTGATCTACATTCAGACTCCATAGTTCTTTTTCTGACAGTGGATAGCATTTTCCATCATGAGTTTTTCGGAATTGTCTTGGATCATCATACTGCTAAAAAGAGCTAAGTCTACCATAGTTGATCATCAGACAATATTTCTATTACTATGTACAATGTCTTCCTGATTCAGCTCACTTCACTTAGTGTCAGTTCATGTCTTTCCAGAATTTTCTGAAATCTGCCTGTTTACAATTTCTTATTGCATAAAAATATTCCATTACATTCATATACCACAACTTGCTCAATCATTCCCCAATTGAGGGGCATCCCCCAAATTTCCAATTTTTGCCACCACATTGGTTCTTTTCCTTTTTTTTTTATGATCTCCTTCACAGAATAAGCATAATTTTATAGCCATTTGCACATAGTTCCAAACTGTTTTCCAGAATGGTTGGACCAGTTCACAGCTCCACTACATCTTCTCCAACATTTATTATTTTCCTTTTCCGTCATATTAGTCAATTTAATAGTGTTAGGTGGATCTCAGAATTGTTTTCATTTGCATTTCTCTAATCAAAAGTGATTTAGAGCATTTTCAATATGACTATAGATAGTTTTGATTTCTGCATCTGAAAACTGCCTGTTCCTATTTTTTGACCATTTATCAGTTGGGGAGTGATTTATATTCTTATTAATTTGATTCAGTTCTCTATATATTTTAGAAATGAGACCTTTATCAAATCTCTGTCTATAAAACTTGTTTCCCAGCTTTCTGCTTTCCTTCTAATCTTGATTGTATTGGTTTTGTTTCTGCAAAAACTTTTCAATTTAATATAATCAAAATTATTCATTTTGCATATCATAATGTTCTCAATCTCTTATTTGGTCATAAATACTTCCCCTCGCCATAGATCTGACAGGTAAAGTATTCCTTGCTCTTCTTATTTGCTTAGGGTATCACCCTCTATATAAGACACTTCTGCAAAGACCTATTTCTCAGCTTCAAGCTCCTTGGACACCTTCAGAAAGATCTTAGATTGTAATCTACCCATACTAGACGGTCTTGGGGACCATTTAGTCCAAACCCTAATTTTGTAGATAGGGAAAGTGAGGTTCAGAGTCATGGAAGGTACTAATCCAAAGTTACTCATTTCCCAGTAAGTCTGTTCTGTTTTTCAATGGATTGCATGCTTACTGAGAGCAAGAATCACAGCTTGCCAGACTTACCCCCTTCCTCCTCCACCTTACCCTCTCCTTACAAGTTCTCTACCCTCGCTGTTGCCTAAGCACTTGAGGGAAAAATATCTGAGGCTTCAGCTCAAGCTCTGAGGTTTTTATCTGTATATTGTGTTTCCTTTACCACTGTATGGAAGATGTGGGCATGACACCAATGATTTAGTTTCTACATCTCATACTGAGAATTCATTTTCCCTTAAAAGTCCCTTGCACACAATAACATAGAGGATTGGCATATTCATTTTTTAGCAATGTCAGTTACAGAGATGCTGGTAAAAATCACCACATACACACACACACACACATACACACACACACACACAAACACACACACATTTTGCTGGGGCACACACACACACACACACATTTTGCTGGGAGGCTCAATGATAGAATATTAGTGCTGTGAGAGACATTAAAAATTATCTCATCCCAACTTTTTCAT
The DNA here is from genome assembly GCF_037893015.1 of Macrotis lagotis. Classification (NCBI taxonomy): domain Eukaryota; kingdom Metazoa; phylum Chordata; class Mammalia; order Peramelemorphia; family Peramelidae; genus Macrotis; species Macrotis lagotis. Next base: position 278,355,356 of record NC_133658.1, on the reverse strand, counting down.
TGCATGGATGGCACCAAAGCAAAGTGACTTGCCTAAAGTCACGTATTCAGGGATCTAGCTGGGACTTAAACCCAAGTCTTCTGATTTCCAAGTTTTGTCTTATTTTTCAGAAGTTTGGCATATTAACAGATACATATAGGGAAGAGGAACAGGAATAAAAAGTAGTGGGTAGAGAAGAGAATGGGGCAAATATTAGGCTCTGTCACTCCTCATGGTCTCACAAGAAGGTACCCAGGGATCCAGGAGTCCATCCACGAAAAGTCTCTGGTCCCAAAAGTCTTCTAGTCCCAAATGGCAGCTTTATATTTCACCATAATCTTTATGGTTGGGAAGAGTTTAGTAGTTTACCAGGTCAGTCCCAGCCATCATGATTTAAACCAGGCCTCTAAGTTTCTGTAGATCTGATCCTGGGGAAGATGGGGATAACGGGCACAAATGCCACAGAAACGCTCCCTCCAGTCACTGTAGAGTCGAACAGTCAGCTTTTCACGCCATGCAAAGAAGTGCTGGTAATGACTAGTATTCATGCTTTTCAAGAAAGCAGCCAGTTCCTTGGTTGAGCTGAAGTCATCCACATGGACAAAGGAATCAGGTGGCAAAAAGGCCTCATAGGTAGATCGAGGAGGACCTAGCACCACAGGCACAACCCCTGCACCCAGAGCATTTCTCCATAACTTCTCAGTGATATAGTCCTGGTGCTGAGAGTTCTCAAAGGCCAGGTAGAATCGATATGGGGCAAGGGCAGGCAAGAGGCAGTCAGGGCAGAGTGGCTTCCTGTTGGCACGGCCAAACACATCCACCTGAAGATATTTAGACAACTGGTTGTATACTACTACACGCTTCTGGGTCCTCTGATAGTTACTGATAACCCAGGCAGCCATAAGATTCTTGGTTGGCACAGGAGGAGCAGTCCCATTTCGGGGTACCAGCTCTCCATAAGGCACAAAGATGTCAGAATCCCTCCGGTAGGTCATGACCCAGTTGAAAATATTATGGTACCGGGAAAGCCCATGAGTATTGCTTGGAGACTCCAGATTGGTCCACACCCAGGGCTGTCCAAGGGGTCGGTGAGCCAAAGGCAGCTGGACAACCCCATTCTGAAGTTCATGGTGGTGGAAGACAACTACATTGGCCTGACTGAGGAGGCTATGGTTGGTGCTTAGTCGGCAGTTGGCCACACCATAGTGAGCACAGACATCACCATCTAATGGTAAGGACTTGCCAAAGGGCCAGTGCCAGATGAGGACCATAATCTTAGAGTGGGACTGGAAGGCTCTACTCAGGGGCCGCATACCAGTGCTCGAGGTCAGGAGATGAGATATCAGGAGCCAGAGAGCTAGGAGCAGTGCTAATCCAACCATGGCTTGATGGGAGAACAGTCTATAGGTGGGCATTGTCTAAGGAATTGGGCCTGGGCTGTGTCTTGAACCCATCTGATTCCTTGTTGTCTCTAGAACAAAAAGTCATAACTTATGTGGGTCCATGGAAGTCATTCTGAGGGGGCAGGGGATGAAGTAGGGAACTTTGGGGCTAAAGCAACAAAAGGGTAGTAGAAAATAGATATGACTGAACCAGGACACCAGGATCCTAAACTGAGGTCTCAGTCTCCTCATCTGTAAAATGATAATAATATTCATATTACTAATTTCACAGGGATATTGTGAGAAAAGTATTTTAGAAAACATAAAGCTCTCTATAAATTTGAATTATTCTAATTATTATTACTACTATTACTACTCTGGTTTTCATTTTTGTCCTTAGATCCCAGAAGTTAGGGGTAGGAAAGGAAGGTGACTAGGTCTAAAAGGAGAGAGGATACCTGGACCTGATGGCATATAATAAGACAGATTAAGAGGAGTTGAGGTAATGGCCTTTGCCCACCCCATGCCTGCCCCAACCTCAACACCCTGCCCCCCCCACTGCTGACTAATTCCTCCCTACCCGCCCTTTTGTTGGCAGCCTTAACACCTAGCCAAGTCCTCTAGTTACTCTCCACATACCAGATGTGGGTCTTATCTCCCTTCTCCCATCACCCTCCCACAAACACCACTCAGATCCAGAACCCTGTCTGAGATCTTACTGAGCTGCCCTTTGCCCAACAGAATGGATGAGTAGACTCACGTTCACTGTGTATTCACAGTCTTCCTGAAATCACAGCCATCCTGAAATCAATCACAGTCACTCCAAAATTACTGTAATCTTGAATCACAGCCTACCACCAAAATGTTGCCTGCCCAAGTTGGACCTGAGTTTTCACTCCTGGTCCTTCCTGTGGGAGTGAAGGTCACCCTCCTGCCAGAATCTAGAACAGTCACCTTTAGTAGCTGTCACTCCCCTCTGCCTCCTGGCCACACCCCCATACCCCCCAGCCACGCCTCAGCTCTACCCAGGACCCTGCATGGCTGATTCTTGGAATGAAGAGAAAGGGGGGAGGTACCTTCTGAGAGCAGGATGGTCCCATGGAGAACTCTGAACCCCTTTCCTTGGGCTCTAGCCCCCAGGCTCTCCTCCAGGAAGATCTGGGGCCCTTGCCTAGGGAGATTCTAGCTTTTTCTATCTGGGATTACTCCTCATCCCCCACCATCCTTTCACAGGAGTCAAAACAGGCCAAGGTAGGCAAGGGAGAGTCTCCAGCTGGTCCTACAGAGTATAGACTTTGGGGAAGGAGCAGTTAGAGCATGAGAAGGCAGAAGGAATGAAGGATCATCTCCCCACCTTCCTGCTATCCCTCTTCCAGGAAGCTTGATTGAGAATGACCCTCCTACACCACCATCCCTTCCAACCTGTTCCAGTCTACTTTGGGACTGGGACTGAGACCTGGAAGGTAAACTCCAAAGGGAATAAGCACACCCGTCCAAGACTGTCAAAGGAAATGCTATGAGAGTACAGCTTGCTGACTCAGCCTTTGACTGATTCTCTGAAAACTGATCTGTAAAGGCTTGGTCCCCGAGCTCTCTTTGCCCTCTGGGCCAGGGAAACAGTCACAAGGTGGCAAGACTGGGGTAGAGAACACTAATAAGAAATAGAAGTACCCATAGATTTCTTGGTACTTACCTTCCTCTCTCCCTGGGACTTCCATAGGGAGGGGGAGGGTCATATCCCTCCACCCCATCGGAGCATACCGTTAAGCTCAGGCCCTGCTTACTTCTTCCTTCTGCTATTTCATCACCCACTTCCCCCTCCTCCCCCATTTGTGGGTTCCCATTGACATACCCTCCACTATCCTATTAAGAGGTCAACAATGTTTTTCCTCTCTCTTAGCCCTAGTCCTGCCTCTAGCCCAGAAATTGCCCCATAGAGGATAGAAGAGCCAAGGAGAGCGACACCACCTTCTTTGGAATCACAAAATCATAGATTTAGAATTGAAAAGAACCTCATAGAAAGATGAGCAGAACCAGAGGAACATTGTGTACACCCTAAGAGCAACATGGGGGTGATGATCAATCTTAATGGACTTGCTCATTTCATCATTGCAACAATCAGGGACAATTTTAGGGTATCTGTGATGGAGAATACCTTCTGTAGCCAAAGAAAGAATTGTGGAGTTTAAACAAAGATCAAAGACTATTACCTTTAATTTTCTTTAAAAAAAAAGATATCTTTTTATGTAATTTTGCTATCTCTCATATTTTATTTTTTTCTTAAGGGTGTGATTTCTCTCTCAACACATTCAGTTTTGGTCAATGTATAGCATGGAAACAATGTAAAGACTATCAGACTGCCTTCTGTGGGGGGTGGGGAGGGGAGTGAGATGGGGGGATCGCAAAATTCAAAAAACAATAAAAAAAGAAAAGGACCTCATAGATCATCTGGTCCAACACCCTATTTTACAGATGAGAAAACTATAGCAGAGAAGTCATTTGTCCCACCAAGGTCATAAAGTAACTGACATGAAGTGGCATTTGAATCCAGACCCTCTTGACTCCAAATACAGTATTCTTTCTTCTTTACCACAATGCCTTTGGAAGCAGGGGTTTCCTACCTAGTCCCACCCCACCTCCTTCTACAATGCAAATACCAAGCAAGGAATTAGGCAGAACACATGGTTATTTCTGTCCTGAGACTCCAACGTCTTCATGCTTCATGGAAGATGTGACTCAAATGCCTACCCAATACCAACCTGTACCCTGCACCTGGGAGCTGGAACAGCTGACCCTTGCTCCTCAGTTGAAGTTTACAGCTTGGCTTCTACAGAGACCTCCAGCTGTAAATGGTCATCCTAAGCCAAGACCCTGCAAATTCTAGGGAAGTCCTCCAAACCCTGAATGACTCTGGCATGCTCCAGAATCAAGGGAAAGCAAGCTGGTAACATGAGACTTAAAAGGTAGCATCTGGGTAATATTCCATGGGGCAAACCTGATTTAGGTATTTTGAATATTATGATGGTGGAGAGGTTCTGGAATGTGAGGGCTCAATGCAGGATGGGAAAAAGGCATCAACCTTACAGATCCCATAAGTGAATATTAAATTTGCAGTGAGGAACCCTGATTTTTCTTATGTGATAATCTATGTGGATTTGAGCAAATCACTTTATTTTTTCTGGGTCTCAATTCCCTCATTCATAAAACGATTGGCACTTGATGACTGCTCACCCATTCTTTCAAAATGTCTAAGGCTAAAAAAAAAAAACCTAAAAAAATGTCTAAGGCTTTTTCAACTCTGATCCTATAAGATCCTTCTTGGTCATCCACAAACCACATGGTCTTGGGTGTCACATTCTGCCTTCTCTTTTCCAGCTCTTAAGTGTGGCCTTCCTCATTAGTAGGTAAGGTCCTTGAGAGCAGTAACTGTCTGGTTTGCTTGCATTTGTGTCTCCAATATCTAGTTCCAAGCTTACCTCAGCCCTTTTTTTAATGAAAGTGGTCTTACATACTCTCTTTCCACCCACATCTCCCCACACACATACACTTTACTCTAGGGGCACTCAAGACCATCAGAGACTATCAGCATAGGAAATCCTCCAATCCTAGAGAGTTTGGGAAGAGCTGGCAAAACTTCAGACTAGGAAGGGGGGAGTATTGATTCAGGCATCTTGGCTAATCTTCACGGGGCTGCAAGGTTTAGGGGCTTTCCAGGCTGGGGAAGGGGAAGGAGCCACTCTGTCTCTGTGACGCTATGAGGAGCCCAGTTGTCAGACTGCAATCTCTGCTGGGGAAAAAATAGAAAAACTGCTGACCCTGTGGCCCAATGCCAGTAATCACTGTCCTTCTGAGGTGGGGACTACCTTCTTGCCTGTGTCCCCTGTTCCTTTCACAGAAAAATGAGCCTTTTACACAGGCAAGTCACAGATCTGGAAGGTTCAGTTACTAATGACTAGAAGGGACCTGAGAGATCATGGAATACAATCTTTCTATTCTAGAAATGAGAAGGAGGCACACAGAGAGGAAATTACTTACCTAGGGTCACACAAAGCCTAAGGCACTTATTTGACCACATGTCTTGCTTCCTCCCAGTTCAGGGCCTTATTCATCATACCATGCTATCTCTCTCAAGATCATAGAGTTAGATCTTGAAGTGACCTTAGTGGTGAACTAGTTCAAATGGGGTTTTATAGATGAGGAAATTGAAATAAGGAGGGTTGGACTTTTCCAAAGTCCTAAGTAGCAAATTCAGGACTCTTCCCATCATACTGATTCCTTCCCCTTTTTCAATTTCCTTGCTTATTAAAACCTGAAGAAGCTGGAGGAGCTGCAGCAGGGTGGGGTTCAGCCTGAGTGGTGGTTCACTTGGAAAGACTGGTCAGCTCCTCAACCAAAACTGAAGTTCTCAGATCCTTACCCTTATCACTGGAAATGTTACTTAGACCAGAAGGCAGACAGATAAGAGTTAGAATGGGGTGGGGGATGACAGGAAAGATAGATCACAACCTGTCAGGGCCCATTCCTTAAGTTCCCTCAGGTGTGTGCTAGAGTCAGTTCCTATAGGAGAGCTGATTATTAAATTTTTCAGCATGAGTATTTACAGTGTAAATGTCGAATTCTTGGCCTCAGGCCACATGCAACCCTCAAAGTCCATTTATGGGGCATTATTACATTTATTATTAGACCCATTGGTAAAATAGATTACATTATAATCATAAATAAATGTTAAATTCTGTATATGGCCCTTGACAAGTTTTTGTTGGGTGATGCCACCCAGATGAGCTGGGAAAGGATATGGCAAATTACTTATTATCTCTGCCAAGAAAACCCCAAATGAGGTCAAGAAGAGTAGAACCTGGCTGAACAATAGCAAAACCTTACTTGATTTAATGACTCTCCTGCCTTCTAACAAAATGTGACTTAGGACTCCAACTCATTTTACAGATGAGGAAACTGAGGCAAATAGGGTTATATGACTTGTCCAAGCTCACACAGTGAATTAGTGTCTGAGACCAGATTTAAATTCTGGAAGATGAGTCTTTCTGAATCAAGGCCCCAGAACTCTATCTACTGTACCACCTAGCTGCCCAAGTGATTGGAGGAAAATATTAATAATTCAGATAAAACTTAAAAAAGCATTGAGTGTATGTATTTCCCACCCACCCCCATTTCCCACCCCCCCAAGAATCAGTTATAAAACATTTACCAGCAAAAACCAGGAAGGAGACTCAGGATCATATTCCTTTCTCTCTTCTCTCTCCTTTCCCACCAACAATAACATGGTCCAGGGATAGGTGGTCTTCCCCCTATCTGCTGGGATTCTAGGGAAGAGATATCATGATGGGAAGTAGGGTGGTGGTTGTGATAAGTGACAGAATTCACAGACGGATGTGCAGCCCAAGCAAGATCCTGAACAAAGCTGTGAGCACAATTGTCATCTGCCCCTGACCTAGGTACAAATTTACCAGGCCCAGGGGAAACTTTCCCTTTAGGGAAGTTTTATTGGCATGGTCACCAGCTGGGTCTGTAACACCACCACCTCCTACACCTTGAGAACAGAACACCTTGTCCAGAAGAATCAAGTACTTCCAGGAATCTCCTGTGCAAGATCAGAGATAATGAAACTAATTCACCCCAATTGGAGCACAGAGATGGCATCTGGGATACAGGAACTAGAAGAGGGGGCCTCTGTTCACAGTTTTGTCATTTTGGTTGTGACTGACTCTTCATGATCCCATTTGGAGCCTTCTTGGTAAAGATAGTTTGCCATTTCCTTCTCCAACTCAAAGGAAAAAAAGAAAAAATTCTAAAGAATCCCATAAAAGATTAAAGGTAAGGGGGGGACAGCTAGGTGGTGCAGTGGACAGAGCACCTGCCAGCCCTGGAGTCAGGAATACCTGAGTTCAAATCTGACCTCAGACACTTAATAATTTCCTAGCTGGGTGGCCTTGGGCAAGCCACTTAATTCCATTGCCTTGCAAAAACCTTAAAAAAAAAGTAAGGGGGCCATTTATTTCAGTGAAATCCTAGGTCACATTCTGTTAGAAGGCAGGAGAGTCATTAAGTCAAAAAAGGTTTTGCTGTTTGTTCAGTCACATTCTACCCTTCATGACCCCATTTGGGGTTTTCTTGGCAGAGATAAGGAAGTAATTTGCCATTTCCTTTCCCAGCTCATTTTACAATTGAGGAAATTGAGGTAAAGAAGATTAAGTGATCTGCCCATGTCTCATAGCCAGATTTGAATTCAGGAAGAGGAGTCCAAGTCTAGCTCTATCTACTGTGCCACCTAACTTCACTGAAGTAAGAAATCCATTTTTTGGCACTGATGTGGACAAATTGTCTAATTCTCTATAGACATACTGGACAGCAGTGCTATCACATGTTTCCCTCTAATTCTATTGCCAAGTCACTACTATTATTGCTTGACTTTCAACCTAGGGCCATGGTTGTTTCATAAGAGTTTACTATAACCATGCTTCACCCAGACCATCTTCTTGCCATATCAACCCCATCTTACCCTAACATTCTGCCTCCCCCCCCCCCAACTCCCACTGATTAATTAGTAATTAAATCAATACCACTACTACATCTAGAAGTGGTTTGGGTTTTTTTTTTTTAGGCTTTTGCAAGGCAGTGGGTTAAGTGGTTTGCCCAAGGCCACACAGCTGGGTAAGTGTCTGAGGCCAGATTTTAACTCAGACTCAGGCTCCTGACTCTAGGGCCAGTGCTCTATCTACTTTGCCACCTAGCTGCCCCATGAGTGTTTAAAAAAAAAAACTACCCTCATCATCCCAGTGATATCCTAGACCACTCCTCTAAATATGGTTTTCCTATTAGACTATGTTTTTTGAGGGCAAAGACAATATCTCTAATATATTTATTATCTCTAGAGGCAAGCTGGTAGGTAGCACAGTGGATAAAGAGCTGAGATCAAGAAGATCTGTGTTCAAATCCAGCCTTGGATACTTACTAGTTTTGTGACCCTGGTTAAATCATTTAACTTGTTTGCCTCAGTTTCCTCAACTATAAAATGGGGATAATACCTCAAAGGATTGTTGTGAGGATCAAATAAGTTAAAAGCACTTAGTAAGGCGTCATTCATATGGTAGGTACTTATTTCAAATCTACGTTTTAATAGTGTCTGGTATATATTAAACTAAGTAAATCTTTTGGTTTTTTTTTCATTCATTCATTCTTTTATTTATTTATTCATTGTTTACGGAAAAAAATGTTTCAAGTAGGTGAAGAGACCACTTCTGAAGTGGTGCTGATTGGAAATCCTTGGAGTTAAGGAAGTTTAAGGATTGGGTCATAGATTCTTGCTTTGATTCCACAATTTTTAATCTGCAGTTGATCAGTTTAATCAGTTAGGTTTCCTCCCTGGTAAAGCCCATATACCTGAGGCTATCACGACCTGGGGATGCTTCTTGGGTGTTTTTTTTTGGGGGGGGAGGATAGACTGGATCTTACTCTGCCCCACCAAGGCTGAAGTGTGTTGGGCCCTCAAAGGCCAGATCCTGCCTAGCACAGAAACTTTGGCCTGCTCCCTTTCAGACCTGGGCCAGTTTGACCTTCCTTAGGCAGCTTCTGATCTTGGGAGTTAGCTTATTAGAGCTGAAAGGACTTAGTAAGGCTGCCCAATGGTCTGATTGCAACTCTGAACCCTCAAGCTCAAGAAAACCAACAGCCTCCCACAGTAGCAGGTATTTTAGATATTTGCCACTGTGCCTGCCTCAGGTTCACCCATGTGGAGAGCTGGACCTCCATCAGTGATATGAGACCACAGAGGCCTGCAGTCTTAGAATTCCAAGGGTGGAGAGGAGGAAAGAAACAATTCTCTGATATCCCTCAGGGATCTATGAAGGGTTTTTGCAGCTATAGATAACTTCCTACCAGTCGGAAACCTGCAATAAGTTGGGAGGGATGGGGAAGGAAAAGTATCTGAGCTGGCCCCAGGTGTTAGTACTGATGGCTATTGAGCAGGAAGGAAAAAAATTCAGGTCTGGATGTTGCAAAGTGTTAACACCAGAAATGACTTTCAAGCTTTCCTTTTGTTCTATAAACCAAGGTCACATTTAATGGACATTCCTATAGCATTTTAAAATAATTTTCTATATGTTCTATTTTTGAATCCTCTCAACAACCTAATGAGTTAGATGCTAAAATTATCCCCATTTTACAAATCAGAGAACTGAGGACACCAAGGGATGCTCAGTGACTTGCCCAGGGAAACACAGTGAATAAGAAAGGAATTGGAGTAAGCAGAATTTGGACTCAACTTTCTGACTCCAGTCCTGTGCCCTACCCCCCTGTACCTCTTCGACATTTTAAAGATATTTCAGTGTTTCAGTTTCTAAGGACTACAGGGTATGGCTTGGCCCAATGGGATGGTAAGAGGGATCTGAGGACTTATCTTTCTGATCTGTTTGGGATAATAAATAATATCTGTACGCTGAGTTAAGCACTTTACACTTATGTCATTTGATTCTCACAACTACCTAAGAGGCAGGTGCAATTATTATCTCCATTTTATAGTTGAGTAAACTAAGGTCAACAGAGACTTGCCCAGGATCATAGTGTCAGTGGTTGAATTTGAACTCAGGTCTTCTTGACTCTAGACCCAGCAACTATTCACAGCACCACCTACCTGGATCAGGGAACTACAAAGAAAATGATTTCACCTGGGCTCAGTAGGGAAGAATCACAATTTTGCAGAGGGAGTGATCTTTCACAAAGTTTTAGCATTGTAAGACAAAAATGGTAAAATTGTAATAAATGGTATAATAAAGAATCCCACAGGTTTCTGTGTGTAACTAGTATAAGCCTGGAGGCTTGTTCTTCAAGGCATAAGAATCTTCAAGGAGTTAGTTACAGCTTTCTCTTGATACCTTCCTCAGCAAGCAGTCATTTACTAGGATTGTTTTGTAGTTTTGTGAAATAGGGTAAAGAACTATAAAGAGTAGTTATGCATTATACTTGAAAAATCTATATCAGATTTCTTACTGTCAAAGGGAGGGTGGAGGGAAAGGAAGGGTGGAGAAAAATGTGGAACTGAAACAGCTAGACTTGCTCTCTCTCTCTCTCTCTCTCTCTCTCTCTCTCTCTCTCTCTCTCTCTCTCTCTCGGCGGCTAGGTGGCACAGTGGATAGAGCACCAGCCCTGGAGTCAGGAGTAACGGAGTTCAAATCCACCCTCAGACACTTCATAATTCCTTAGCTGTGTGGCCTTGGGTAAGCCACTTAACCCCAATGCCTTGCAAAAAAAAAACCAAACCTAAAAAAAGAGCTCATGATGAACCACACTGAGGACTACAAAGATAGAAAGGATGCAGCCCCTCCCTCAAGTATACCTTCAATTGGGAGTTATGTTCATGTATAAAAAATAATTATGAGAGAACTTCAATGGAGAAGTCACTAGCTGACAGTGGGGAGATTTAAGACCAAAAACCCTCCCTAGGTTTATTCTTGAGTTGAGCTTTGAAGGGAACAAGGAATTCTAAGAGGCAGAGGTAAAATGGGAATGCAATCAATAAGATGGGAGAGGAGGAAAGGTCTAGCTAGCTCAACCAAGGCAGTGAAAAAGTAGGGCCAGATGTTTATATTTGATCTTAAAAGGCTTATGGATATTGGAAACTTTACTGAGCAAAGGAAATGACCTGGCCAGGTAGGGTACTGGTGTGAAAGATGTTTAGGAGGCTCCTGCTTTTCCCTTTCCAGGATGCGTGTGACAATTCTTGGGTACCGCCAAAGGGGCTCCAGCAGCAAGAAAAAGACCAAAACAAATAAACCCTTAACCTATCTTGTCTTGTCTTTGGCCCATTGGGGACTTTGCTTCTTGCTATTAGACCTGATATTCTTCCTGTTTGTGCAGTCAACTAGGCCCAGGGTGCTTCCCGCAGGCCCCACCCTCTACCCACAGACTGGCCTCTTCCCCAGGCACACCCTGCTCCTCAGTCTTTTGGGGATCAGTCAGCATACATTTCCTGAGGGGCCCCTGAATAGATTTAGACCTTGGCATAGAAAGGGAAACTCCAGATCTGGGTTTTATTTGGAGGAGCTTCTAAGACAGTGAAGAGGGTCAGCAGCAGAGCCTCTGAAGGCCAGGAAGAGACCTCTTAGGCAAAATAAATTAGGCTTTCTCCTTCATCTTTAACTCAGAATTAAATGACTTGGCCTTTGCTCCAAATTGGTAATTACTAGACTGGCTTATTCTGATAGATAAGATTTCAATATTTGTACCCACACATAGGAACAGAATAATCACAAGGGAAAATTGAGTCTTTGGGGTAAGTGGTATGGGGTTCTGAAATGGGTCAGAATGAAATGATGTCAAAGGCAGGAGCTAGGGGAGATGAGTCAGAAGAGGAAGAGATGCAGACCACACAGCCCAGTGGACTGCCTGCTGTCTCCACAGTAAATCTTTAAGCATTGAGAAAAAGAATGCCACCAATAAGTATTATGAGCCATTTGTTGAACACTAGGGATCCAAAGAAAAGATAGTTCCTGTCCTTTCCCAATAGAAACTCAAGACTCCAGTCTCAAAGTCTTGAAGGCTGCTTTCAGAGGAACATCAGAGTATTGGAATACTAGTCATGAGAAATGGGGGGGAGGGCACGGGGAAGGGGCCTCAACACAAGGTAGGAACACCAAGACATCTCTCCAGGATGGCCAATCCCCCAAAAGCAGCACAAACATCAGACCTTGGAGGAAATGGGGGGGGGGGGGGGGGAGGAAGAAGTGACACACATAGCCTGATACAAATAAGCACTCCCAAATGATACAGTGCCTTCAATAGGGAAGTTAAAGAGGATGACCAGCTGGAGATAGAGAAGGAAGCCCCTCAAACCTGGAGGAGCTCTACAGTATGAACCAGGGACAGGGGAGCCCCAGAAAGGTGAACCAAGGATGGAAGGGTTATCTCCCCCCCCATCATCACTCCTTCTTTTGGAACCCATGGATGCAAACAGATACAGGTAGGATTGATGGGAGAGACTGCCCCCTGGTGGAGTCCAAGGTAGACTTGCAGACAATATTGGGGACAATATGAGTACCCTTCTTTGCCATCTTTACCCAACTCAGCCAGCCCCACACCCCGCCCAAAATTGTTTATTCCCCATCTCAAAAATTAGTTGCAGAGACCAATTCAGTCAGTTACCACCCAACTTTTATTTCCAAAGTGGCTCCCAAACCCATCACAAGTTTGGGAGTGTGAGGTGATAGAAAGGGAGAAAAAAGACCTGAATATTGTTTTACAGATGCCCAAAAATCTAGATATGGGCAGTGGAGGGGCAGAAAAGAGGATCTAAGGTTAGGAAAAGAACTGACCATTGTATCTCAGACAGTGGATAATGGTCAGTCACCAGGATAGGGCAAGGGAAAGATGAGAGAAAGCAAGAAGCATCTTGAGCCCCCAGTGAGTTCCTATAATGTTGATCCTGGCTCAGATGCCCCCATTAGGCATGGGCATGCCTGGGATGCACGGCTCACCCTTAGGAAAGGTGGACATATAGAGAGTAGGGGCCACAGGTGGTGGGGGTGCTGCATAGTTCTGGGGTACAGCAGCAGTTGGCAGGACAAGGGCAGTGCCTGGGGCCAGCTCATAAGGCAATGCTTCACCGTCTTCCCCATAGGGCAGAAGAAGCCGCTTACCCTTCTGCCTTCGGTTACAGAACCAGACTCGCACCACCTAGGAGGGTCAGAGAAGGGACTCAAGTCAGGTCTGTTGGCTTCCAAATTCATCTTCTATCCCTGAATACCATAGCACTGCCCCCCTCATTGCTAACTACTGTTAACCTCCTCCCCACCACAGCCCCATGACCTGCCCATGCCCAGGGGACCACGCACATCTTTGTCCAGGTGCAGCTCTTCTGCCAAGTCACAGATTTGCTGTGGAGTGGGCTTGCCACAACGCCTGAAGAAGCCCTCTAGGGTCCCCTTCACACTGGTCTCAATACTCGTACGACGTTTACGCTTTCGAGCTTGGGCTAGCACTTGCTCCATACTGCACATCTGGGGGGGACAGGGCACAGCTAGAGCCTGGGGTGGGGGAAAGAGCAGCCTGGGCTTTGAAAGCCCTATTTCCTTCCCCATTCTCCCTCCACCCCCTCAATCTAGATATGTCTCCACCCCATACCTAGGGACTGCTCCCTCCAAGACACCAGTTAAGGAGGCAGCAAGCATCCTGGGGAGCATCCAGTGGCATAGGGGAGTGGGAAATATCTTACCTCCTGAGGGTTGTCGGTGTTCTCAACGGCCTGTAGCCACCTTTGAAGCAGGGGTTTCAATTTGCACATATTCTTAAAGCTCAGCTGCAGAGCTTCAAACCGGCAGATGGTTGTCTGACTGAACATCTTCCCTAAGGGAAAAGGTGGGTGCTCAATTTTGGACTCCAGAAATGGGGGGAGGGGTCATGAACCTCTAGGGTTCCCCCATCCTGACCTCTCTTAGTCCAGGGGCTTTGTCCCCTTTCAGTTCCTACCAGCCTGGCTTGAGGGAAAGCAATGGGGCAGGAAAGGAGTGACTAGGAGATAAAATCTAACAGACCCCCCCCCTTTCCTATCTTCTTATTCTTGCTTGCTCCTAGATCAACTCTGCCCTCAATCAACCCCCCAACCAATCCTTTGATCCACTTCTCACCATACAGTGTGCCCAAGGCCATGCCCACATCAGCTTGAGTGAAACCTAGGGAAATCCGCTTGTGTTTCAGTTCTTTGGCAAACAGCTCCAGTTCCTCGGAGGTTGGGGTATCCTGCAGAGGGCGGGAGGGTGGATGAAATCTGAGGAACTAACTTGGTGGCTTAAGTAGAAAGATCCTGGTCAAAAGGCCTTGTGTTCTCCCTCATCCCCCCACCTATTTTAGGGATGGGTAGAAACTTCCAACTCTAAGACAAAAAAGTCAATCACCCCCTTCATTTGGGAATGAAAGATAGAAAATTACTACAGATCATGGAGTTTTGAAAGGAATTAAGGGTCCGAACTGGGAACCCTTGCCCAAAAATATTTTCCAGGTAATACAGTGATTATTTACATAATCTAAAAACTAATCCAACTTTGACTAAAAACTACTCCAACCTCCATCATTCCATGAAGAAACAGAAGTGAAATGATTTGTCCAAGTCAAAAGGCTAGTAAAAACAAAGATCTAGAGAGACACTGCACCATTCCCTCAGTCAATTAACAAGACCAACAAAATCCTAATCAACATCAGGAACTTGGTGGTAACCAAAGGGATGTACTTTTCCCCCTTTCTTTGCACTAAACTACCAGGAGCAAACACAGATCAGAGCTAGGTGCCTCAGGACCAACACACTGGACAAAAGAAGGGTCCAAATACAAGAAAAATGACTGAAGGATGGTCTATGAAGAGACAAAAGTTCAGCCTCTTGTCTGGTAGAGGCCAAATATTGAAATCTATACATCCCATAGAGGCCAGTTTGCTTCCAGAGGTAACAAAAGTATAAAACAAACCAAAGACCCCACTCCTCTGATCATCTTAGTGGAACTTGAGGTTACATGATCTGGAATCCCCAGAAAGTTGGGGGAAATCCCAATGCAACAATTAGAACAAGGGAGTTGGGGATTTTTTTGGCCCCTGGTAATCTGGGAAGGAAAATACAGACTGGCTTTCTACCACACCAGGGTGGGTGGGGGAGGGGAGGGCCAGGTAGATAGGATCTTTAGTCTAGGGTATGGTGGACTTTTGTTATTTCTACAGGGCTGATGCTCCTAGATACTCCTCTTTCTCCAGTAAGAAACTCAAAACCCTGAAGGTTGATGGTATCTTCCCCAGGTTCTCCTAGAAGCCTGAATGGCCCAGAATCCCACCCTTCTCCTTCCCTTCCATTTCAGAGACTGGCCTTAGGTAATATAAACCCAAGTAACTCTGGATTTTCACTCTGGAGATAGTCTTCTTACCTCCTCTCCACTATCACTAGATGGGATGCCCTCCTCACTGGCTGCCCCACTTGAACCACTGGTACTGCTGACGCTGCTGCTAACATTGTTGTTGCTGATACTGCTGCTGCCGCTGCTGCCAATGCTGCCACTGCTACCGATGCTGCCACTGCCCAACCCAGGCTGGGACTGCTGTAGAGGGGCTGGGTAAAGGGGCCTGGGACCTGGAAAGGTCCCAAGAGCCTGGAGAGGATGGGGAGGGAGAGGAGGACCCGGCAGGGCCCCAGTGGGAACTGAGCCGCTGCTACCCAGGCCTGGCCAGAAGGGTCCCGTCCAGGCTGGGGCATAGTAGGCTGGGCCTGGACGGGCGCAGTACTTAGCTTCAGGGACTACCGTCTCCCTGAGGTCCCGCTCAGGAGCCCCGGAGGATGATGAAGACGGGGAAGAGCAGGATGAGTCTTCCTCCTTGGGTGGCATGAGGTGAAGGTTGTGGGAGGTACTGGCCTGCCCAACCTCGGCTGGGGGTGGGGGCGCAGAGAAGGCATACCACCCCTTGGTCTGGCTGGAGTCGGGGGTTGAGGGTCCCTCCAAGCTGTACTCACTCTTCACTGCTGAAGGGAAGGTAAAGAAGGTCTGGGATGGTGGCTGGGGCTGGGATGGTCTTGGGGTGCTTCCCCCGACGTAGCCACCTTTACCGTAGGGAGATGACCCATCTGGCATCGTGCCCTGGCCCAGGCTGAAGTTGCCCGGAGGCAGCCCCTCGTGGTTAAACATGCCCAGCTTGGCTTGGTGGGCTGCAGCTGCAGGCAGGACCCAGACCTCGAACAGGATGGCTTTATAGACTCTTCTTCTTGGTCCTGGACACAGATGTGGAGTCGAAGCTACTGGTGCTTGACCAATGGACTGGACTGGACTGGAAGTGTAGGCACTTGGACCTCAGAATGCACAGGGCGGGGGGCAAGGCCCCCTCAGACTTTGAAGAGGAGAGTCTGTAGTCGAGGCTAGTGCTGGGGGACAAGCCTTACCCCTCCCCTCTCACCAAGGGCCTTAGAGCTTTCAATCATTATGTTAATAGCATCCCAGCTATTGGCCCTTTAAAACAATAGGGGAGGGGGCTGAGAATGAACTTGGGTATCCTTTGGCTGGAGTAGGGGTAGAGGTTCATTAGGTGGGGGGGATTTACTTGTTTTTAACTCCACCTCTGACCCCGCCCTCCATCCCTCCCCCCACCCAAACTCTGCACCGGTGGGAGGCAGGAGGAATTATTTACTGGCGTTTCGAGCTGGACTGGTCCTCCCCTAGGGACTTAGGGCTCCTAAAAATGCAGGCTCCAGGAGCCTCATCATAAAGGCCTGAGTGCCAGTCAGGGACAATTGCAGGGGCCGGTCCTGGCCTTTCCCTGACACACTTGTTAATGTAAATAACAATTTGTTTAATGGCCCTGAGAAGCTGGGGGGGGGGGTTCTTTCTGACCTGGGAGGTGAGAAGAACTCAAGACCTCTCCCCCCCAAAAACAAAACCCCCCAAAACCCAGGGCCTCTTTGGGGGTCAGTGGTAGAATGACATGTGTGTTTAAGGCCCAATATCCACTTGTATATTGAATACATAAAGATATATAGATGCCAACTAAACATCCATATAGACAAGACAGACCCACATACAAAAACATATGCATAGGAGACAGACCAAAACACATTCACTATAGGGACACTGACCCAGATTCATGTGGCTACACACAAACACCACCTACAGAGATCTATACAATCAACATGATCTTTCTTATTTATAATCCTTCCCCATACAGATTAGTTCTAAACCTTCACCATCTAATGACTCCCATTCCTGGATAAAGGAGGTACCTCTCCCTCTTTCCCATTTTCTCCATCTACCACCAAGATGGGAAACTGAGACACTAAAGAGAGCAAGGTTCACCTCAAGGTCATGGGGAGGTATTAAGGTATAGAGAGTGGGAGGGAAGGTGAGATGGCTGAAGGGAGGGGCAGATCAGAGCAGATACCTCCCTCTCTCCCTTAGGGAGGACTGGGTGGGGCTTGCCACCTTCCAGAATTTCTCTCCAGCCAGAGGCCAGACACGCAGCTGATAAAGTTCCTTTAAATCTCAGAATCATTAACCTGGGGTGCAGGAAGACACAGACACATAATCTGTGGGCCCCAGAGATCCTTGGCTACTTCCCTAGTGACCATAAAACCCAGGATATTCTTATATAATCATAAATATCCTCTCCTTTAACACCATCTCTGCAGGTCTAGCTTTCTCCCCATAGTTCAGGGCCACATCTCCACAAGATGATTACCCCTACACAAAGTCAATGTGTCCAAAACCCATCTCCTCCATCTCTTACCACCCCCCAAACCCAAGCCACTGGACTTTATCTCTATTCAAAGCCAGTTATCTTTGAAACTTCTTCCTTTGCTCCACTCCAGCTAATCACTTGTCTCTAACTTCAACAATCTGAATAGACATCCTGAGTCAAGCTTCCTAACAGGCCTTCCCTTCCAATCTTTTCTACACTGGGGTGCCAGATTAATTCTCTTCAAGCATAGCTTTGATTACATCATCTTAAAAACCTACAATGGCTCCAGAACATGCAGAATGTTCAGTCTAGGCCCCTGATTTTTCACTGCTTTCCTATACCAGCCAGGTGCTCCAAACTCATCTATACTCTCCCTAAAGTGACAATTCAACGAAAGCTATTAACAGCCTAGTTAGGTACAAGACTCTTGTCTGAGAAGCTACCAAGATTAAATACTACAGGGTTCCTAGACAGAAGCCTAGTAAAAGCAGGCTATAACTAATACACACCTAATTGTAATACAGAAAAAGTACAGTGAGAGGTGCCATTTGAGATCCAGTTCAATAAGCACTTATTAAGAGCTATATGACATGAATTAGACTAGGCACTGGAGAAACTACCCTCCAGAAGCTTTTTGTTGAGGCTCAGCTGATTGTTTTCTCTCCTGGAAAGTCCTCCACCTCCCAATCTCATTCTAACAAAATCCTTCTCTTCTAAGACCCAGCCAAAGTCCTATATCTCATTCAACAGGCATTCCTTGACCACCCAGGTTCACACTGATCCCCCACCTTGATCTCCTATTACACTTTCCCACCTCCACCCCCCAGAGGAAGGCAGTTTGGTGTAACAGAAATTCAGGAGTCTTAAGACCTAGGTTTGAGTTACTAGCATCGAGAGCTTAGAAAAGTCATTTCATTTACCTGTCTGAGCCTTTGTTTCTGCAACACCTGTACTCCCCCGTCTCACAGGATTGTAAAGACAAAATGTCAGTGTTTTGTAAATATTAAAGCACTATATAAATGGCATCCATCACCACATAGGACTAATCTCAACACTATTCTACATGGTGATGGGAGTCTTATCTCTCAAACTGCGATTGTGAGGCTGCGGAGGACTACAGAATCAATGTTCATGTCTTCTGATGCTTAAGGTTTCCCTGTCTGGGAACCCTCATGTCTAGCACCTGTACCCTCCCACCACCCCAGGGTTTCAGATCAGACAGCAGAAGCCACTAGTACCCAAGGACCCCAAAGACAGTTTTTAAAAGTGGCTGCCTTGGGGCAAGCCATGGCCCCAGGTGAGACTAGGGGAAAGGGCAGGGCTACAAGGACTGTTTTAAGGAAGTAGCCCCACCTTCTCAAGTCCCCTCAGAAAACTAGAATCCTCTCCTTTCAATCTCTGACACTATAAGCTTAGAGGCCTTTGAAGGCTGGCTCTCAACTCCCTTCTACCCCCACCAGCTCTTTCACATACCCTAGGGAGCCCCCTTTCATCCCCACCTCCTCCAGCCTAGGGACAAGTCTTTCATATCTGGAGGAGGTCAAGCCCTGCTTCCTCCAAGGAGACTACTTCCCTGAGTGGGTCAGCTGCCTGTTGAGCACTGTCTAGGTTCTAGGCCAGTGGTCAACATTCCAGGTTATGAGTCCTGACCTCAACTACTTCTGGCTGCAAAAGAGGAAAATTAGTGGGGTGGGGTGGGGTGAACAGGTTTCAGGGAACAGTCAGTACACTTTACCCCCACTGGCCCCAGACCATCTCTGGGCTACCAAGTCCACCCCTGTGGGCAGGGGGTTAATCCCAGGCTGCACTTCAAGGCAGCTAGGCTGCAGGACTTCCCCTAGTCTCCTAGTGAGGCTATTAGCATGATAACTATCCCAGTCCTTCCACCCCCAGGACCAGTCCACCCAAGAGGAAAAGGCTCAGTCCTCCAAAAACCTAGTCTAAAAATGTCCCAAGACTACCAATAGATTCTTATATAATCTTTTAAGAACACAAAGTAGTACCACCACCCCCAGATTCAAATCCCAGAATCTTAAGAGAGACTCCCTAAACCTTACACAAGACACAAAAGAAACCCACTCCTTTCCCTCCAATCAGACTCCAATACCCTACAAAACCATATTCCCAAAGACTCCAAACCAGACACAGACACAGCACTATATTCCAAATTCCACAAAGGGAGACCATAGACCTGACAAGAGATAGTCAAACTGGAGACAAAGGCCCAGAGATTCACACTCAAACCCTCCAGACTTGTGTCTCCCACAGCTCAGACTTCTATTCCAGACTAGACTCCAGATCCATGCCCCCAAGACATAAGACAATCTCAGAACCCCTGGAGTGCCCAACAGATAACCACAGAAGCCCCCCCCAGCTGGTTTGAAACATTGTTTTTAATAAAATTGAATTTGTTTCAAAATGAATATGGATACAATCCTGGCCATAAGCAGAGTAGGGAAAAAGGAGATCTCACAGTGAGAACCAGGTGCAAGAATGAACAGGACAAGACAGAACACAGGCACAGACAAGGAAAGAACACAGGGAGAAAGATGCAGGCACAGAGGAGAAAAGACAGGCCGGAGGACTGAGAACCTCCCAAGTGCCTGTCCCAGGCCCTGGCATCAATGCCTACCTCATCCAGTTTGGGATCCTGAGCTAGAATCACTTTGGGGATTGGGGAAAAGAATGACTGGGGCCCATACACCAGGTTCACAGGGTGAAGAAAATATTTGGGGCTCTGCCACTGGGAGGGGGGAGTGGTAAATGGCCTCATCCCCTGTCCCAGAGGCTCTGGGGTGAGGCACCTGGAGACTAAGATCTGTTCCCAGCATGGCCAGAGCCCTGGCTATAGGGAGCCCTGGGCTGGGTAAGGAAAATATTACAAAGCGGCTTTCCCCCCATACCCTTTTAGAGAAATCCCAGCTCCAAAAGGATGAGGGAAGGTGATTAAGGAGGGAATAGACAGATCTCCTTCCTTCTGGGAGGATGGGGAGGGGAGCTCATGGCTTATTTGACCCCTTCTCATCTCTTTCCCAACATTGGAAGGGGACTGGGAGACCAAACAGGAGAGCCAGAACTCACTGCAAACAGCAAAACTTGGGATTTCAGAGCTTTTTTTTGCTTTTTTTTTTCTTAATAGGGGGAAACATCCTAATATTAGCACCCCCACCCCTGGCCATCCCCAGCCCCTTCAGAGCTCCCCTTCCCAGGCTGGAGTCACTGGCCAGGAGAAGGCAGTAGGCTGGTCACTGGTGGGATTTGGGAGCCACCAGTCTGGTGGGCCGGGGGCTGGGGCGAGGGCCAGTCCGGGACCCACTAATACGGGAGCCCGAACTGACCCGAGGACCAGATCCAGATCCAGATCCAGAAGTGGCTCGAGAGCTAGAGGCAGCACGGGGGCTAGGGTCCACCAGAGCAGAGTCATCAAACATTGGGTTCTTCACTTCCATCTCTCCAGTCTGGGAGGGAGGGAAAAATTGGGCAATCAGGACCCAGTCTTCTCAAGGAAAAAACCCAACACAACAAAGCACCCCTCCCCCAGGTAGAGAAGGAGCTGAATTAGAATCTATCCTTGAAAGCTCCCATGTCATTGATTAAGACAAGAGATGAGGTTTACAGGGAACTCAGGACTGATGAAAGAAAACCCCCCAACAAAAATGCCCAATCCCTAGAAAAGCACCCCAAAAATATAACAAGGGAAGGGGGTCCCCACAGGAAGCGGAGGCTTCAGGGGTTGAGATAAAACTTCTCCATACCCTGCTGGGGGAGGAAATGGTTGTGAGGAGGAGCTCAAGCCAGGAGCTGCAATGGGGGGTGGGGGGGTGGGGTAGACAAGTGATAAATGGTCTTTTAATGGGCCTGGAAAGACCACTTCCATAAGAAAAGACCCTTCTCCCTCCCTTAGGGCTAGGGATTGGGGGAAGGGAAGAACAAACCTGTAGTTCTAGGACTCCACAATAGGGAAAGGGAGGCTGCCCTCCCCCCCACCCATCCCAATTCTCAAGAAAGTATTCCCTACCAAGGCATTCATAGGAGCTAGACCAGGGCACTCATAGACTGTGAAGTCTCCATCCTCATTCTCTTCCTCAGAGGACCCAGAGTCCATAATTTTAGGTTGCTCTTTATGTCTGAGAAGAGGATTAAAGGCAGAAATTGAGAGAGCCATAGATGAAAACATTCAAGGGGCTGGAGTGGAGGGCACCCTCATCATTTTTAAGTCTTCTACCCCAAACCACAGAAACCTGAGCTTATCTTCTCCCCAAGTCAGTTCTGGCTCCTGAGGTTGATGGCTGTCAAGGTCACCATCCTCCCAGCCTGAGAATCTCGATTTCAATTAGCTTGTCTCTTCCTCTTGCCCCCATGGGGCAGAGAGGACACATACTTTCCCTCAGCTGAAGACTAGCCTCTAAATCTAAAATGAATAGTCTGAGGCCTGGGGGAGGGAGAGCATATGGGCAAGATTGCAGTTGTCTGGGTCATTCCTTCTGTCTTTTCTCCCTTGGCATAGAAAACATGATAAGTCCTTGTTGATTTACTGATTAGGGCCAGGTCACCAGATCACTGGCAGGAGAGTCAGATTTCTTGGGTTTTTCACCCAGATTGAGGATCAATCTATTCCTCTCCTTGAGGAGCTCTGGGGCCCCCCAAGATTCTCTTCCCCAGAAGCCAGTCTCCCCACTCCCACCCAACCCTGCACCTGGGTTTACAGAATGGCCCATATTAAATCCACTACTCACTTCTCTAGTGACAGCATCTGCTGCTTCTGGTGCTGGTAGTGGTACATCTGAGCACTCTGGGCCAGCTTCTTGTCTCCAGGCTGTGGGTAGAGGGCCATAAGAGCAACAAAGCAGCCCAGAGTATTTCAACCTCCACAATCCCCCCCAAAAAAACCTCCTTGAAAAGGCTACACCAGGGCAACTGGATTTGAATTCTGATGACCACTTAACTATGTGTGACCCTAAAACTCTCTAGACCTCAATTACCTTATCTGTCAACTGAGAATTAGTTGATCTCTAAGGTTCCTTGGAAACTCTAAATCGATAAGGAATGCCAGTTTCTTCATAGAGCAAGGTTCTTAACTTGGGGCCTAGAAAGATTTCAGGGGGTCTGTGTGTGTGAACTTGGGGGGGAATGATATCTTTATTTTAATTGACCTTTAATTAAAAACAGCATTTTCTTCAATTGTGAATTAAAAACTAAAACCAACCCCTCCCCCTACCAAAATATACCTTCTAAGAAAGGGTACATATGTTTCACCAGACTGTCAATAGAGTCCAAAAGTTGAGGACCTGGCCTAGAGGTAACTGAGCTCAAGGTCAATGTGGCCTATGAGGCCTACAGACTTAACCCCCTCCACTTCTAACCTGGAAGTCAATTGCCCATAGCTTCTTCCCATTCCCAGGGCTCTCCCTCCCCTGTACCATGCTTCTGCTGAAGGCTGGGGAACCGGAGACTTTTTGAGACTTTGATGAGTAGTCGGCTTTCTGAGCTAATCGGATTTCCTTTTGTAACCTGAAAGGAAGACATAGTCTCACTAATCCCAGGCCCAGGCCTGGCTGAGAGACTTGGTTGGGATGGGAGCAAGATGGTTATCCACTACCCCTCCTCGGGTATACCCCTGCCCCCAAAGCTCCATCACCCATTGGATATACACCTGTGTACACACACACACACACACACACACACACACACACACCCTCACAAGACAACCTCATTTTCAGCTCTAAGGTTTATGTCCACAGGAGGTGGGGGGTCTCACCAGGGTCTCACCTGCACCAGCAGACAACAGCCACAACCAGAGCGGAGAGCCCAGCCACTGCACAGACCACGATCATCACTGTGGACAAGGACAGGGGCCCATGATCATAGCAAAGACCACTTACATTTATGTTGCTTTGGTGTTTATCAAGTGCTTTCCTCATAAGAGTCCAATGAAGTAGGAGTGTCATTAAACATTACATATGAGGAAGCTGAGGCCTTGTCCAAAATCAAGCTGGTCAGGAACTGGAATTTGAACCCAAGTCTTTCCTGACTTCATTCTTTCCAATATGCCACACTGCTTTTCCCCATCAAGAAGGGACTAAATCCTCCCTTCTTCCCCACCTTGATACTTCCCACCACCCTTAGGATCCCACCACTACCTACTGAGAACAAGGACGTCATTGGATGGGTGTGGGGGATCCACAGGCGACATCTCCACAGGCCTTGAAGATGAGTGGGAGGCTTTGACTGTAGGAACTTGTGCACCCTGAGGGGATGGGGTTTCGGGCTCCTGTCCTGGGGACACCAGGGTGGCTGCTAAAGAGGAAGTGGAGAGGTCTGGCCAGGGGGTCATGGGGGGGGCAAAGGGGCCTTGGGTCAGTAAAGGGGAATTAGGAAAGGACCTCATGGCAATCAATGGGGAGTCAAGTATCATTGGAGGGATGCATTTGGGGGGAGCTCACCAGGCCAGCGGAAGCGCTGGGGGACAGTGTCCTGGCGAGGGGGGACAGAGTCTTGATGGGCCAGCATGTTAGCCAGTAAGTCGATTTCTTCTTCCAAGTTGGGCCAGGGCTGCATCTTACCTGAGGGGGTTGAAGGCAGTCAGACTCTGCCAGGGCCCCCCTAGATACTAGGTTTGAGGTAGGGGAAGACAGGCAAATCCTGGTTGGGGGGGGAAGGTTTCTCAGCATTCCACCCCCGCACCCCCTACCCTCCTTAGAATATCCCAAAACTCGGATTTAGAGAGTTTACAGTATATTTACATAGTAATAACAATAGTTAACATTTATATAGACCTTTAAAGTCTAGATCTTATTCAATCAATAGGCAGTTGCTACAAAAATGTGCCTTAAGCCAAAGCCCAGCCAGTACTCAGACTTTGGTTATTTGTGTGTGTATATGGGGAGATACTGAGTCCACAATGATGCCCTTTGGGGGGCCTCAGAAGAAAGGTAGATATCTTGCCCAGCAAGCTAGGAAAAGAGGGACCAGTCAGTTCAGTTGTCCTAGTGATACCTAGATGTATCCATAAAGACTTAAAAGCCATCACAAAAATCCAACTGTCATTCTCCACTTCTAAGAACTCCCTTCCTAGCTGGGGGAGTTGTTGAGGGAGAAAGAGGAGGAAAGGATCTGATTATCTCCAGATTAAGTTGGAAAGAAAGATTTTATAGGGGAATGATAAGAGTTCCCAAGCTTGGACCATGGAGATGGGGGGTGGAAATCATGTAATAAGAAGCATAATTGTTTTGCTCGCCCTCTCCCTTCCTGATAAATATATTTATATGTGTATATCCATGAAAATCGGGTCTTTCCTCACTCATTTTTCCCTATTTTGAGAGCAGGAAACTAAGGCAAGCTAAGTCCCCAGAGCACAAAGAGGTTCAGGTACCAAGACACAGGAATTCCAACAGTTCTAGTGAACCAATACCACCCCCTGCTGTTCACTTAGTTCTTAGGGCTTCTTGTACCACAATTTCCAAAATATGACCATAGCTAAGCTCTCTGTTAGAAGTCTTTCCGGACAACATTATGGATATGGATCCTCCCTAGTAAAAGGAAAGGAGACCAAACTGTCTCTTTAGCCAGGGCTTGAAGCCAACAAATGACACCCCCCACCCCTCCAAATATCCAAACAGTGATTTCATTAATAAAACTACTAAGATACAGCTCCTGCAATCTCAGACCTTGAGGGAATGCAGGGGGCTCGGAGTATGGACATACATGTGAACCCTGGTAGATGAGGTCCTGTGTTTCTATCCTATAGGCAACCAGTTTCCTGATAAAGTGAAGGGAGAAGAGGCTGTGCTTGGCAGAGGGGTGATAGAGGTAGAAGGGGAGCCTGCAATGGGAAAGGCAGAGTTGAACCCTGAGTCCTAAGAGGAAAGCTAGGTGATATAGGAAATAGAATGCTAAGCCTGTGATCAGGAAGAAAGGAATTCAAATTCTGCCTCAGATCCTTCTAGTAGGGTGACTCTGGGTAAGTCACTCAGTTTCTTTAAGTGTCAAAGGCTGGCTGTGAGGATAGGAGATGATATTTGTAAAGCACTTAGCACAGTGCCTAGCCATAGTTGGCACCTAACAAATGACTGTTCCTTCCCTTAGAAGATCCCTCCCTCAACCAGGGTCTAGAGGCTGAGCCATAAGATCATTTACATTCAGAGAGCACTGTTAAAGTTTGAGCACTCTTTTTCAGATGAGGAAACGGAGGCTCAGAGACAAGTGACTTATCTATGAGAATCCAAACCCTACTCTCTTTACTCCATCTTCAGAGTACTTTTCAAAAACAACTACTATTATTGCTACTACTCTTTTACAGATTGATCTAAAATTGACAAAATGCTCTTCTCAAGAGTTCTATGAAGACTAGTAGAAGGCTTCTCAGTCCTTGCTATCAACAAAATCTTTCTCAGCCCAGTGAGAACTGGGAGTTGAAAACACCCAGCTAGAAGGGTCTTAAGGGATCATTTTATTAAGACATCTTTTTTTTTTTTTGCAAGGCAATGGGGGTTAAGTAGCTTGCCCAAGGCCACATGGCTAGGTAATTATTAAGTGTCTGAGGCCAGATTTGAACTCAGGTACTCCTGACTCCAAGGCAATACTCTATCCACTGTGTCACCTAGCCACCCCAAGGGATCATTTTAACACAAGAAAACACAAATGCAGGCAGAGGACTATCCCAACAGGCCAAACCACTTCTCTGAGCACTGGGGAAGTCTGCTGGAGCCAAGTGTAGGCTCCAATAAGATTTCTGTTTGTTTTTGTTTGGAACCCCAGACCTTTTCTTTAACCCTGAAGAGAACAGCCATCAGGAGTAATAATCACTTTCTCCATTCTCTCTCTGTTCAATACCCATAACCCAAGTGCACCAGAGATCTAAGACAGACTCCTTGTGTTCCTGCGCTAAGATGACAGGTAAAGCTGTTTTGTAATACAAAGGATAAGGAGATGTGTTTCTTTTAGGGTCAGAATAGGGAAAATATTTTCTGAATTTTCTCTGGACCTTTATAATTCCCCAAACCTCTAGGGAAGAGTACTAGGGCAGATCTTTTCCCCCTGTGCTCTAGAAGTCAGCTCAGGGGTTGCCATGGTGACCATCAGAGCAATAATATCTCCCAGAAATGCTCCTAGGAAAAATCCACTAATTGGAGGTTGGGGGTAGAAAGTAACTGAGAGATTAAGCTTTAGTTCATAAATTATTGATCTCCTTACTGCCCCAGGCCCTCTCCTCTTTATTATCTATAAAGTAGTGTTTTGCAATCTGATTTGGTCACCAAATACACTTGAGCTTTAAATATACTGACAGAACCCAGAAACAATGCTCTTTCCAAGAGATCTAGAATGTCCTCAGGATAAAGAAAGGGGGGGGGAGGGAGAGGGCAGTTCTGGAAATTTCTAAAGCATAGATAGAAGAAACTGAGCTTATTTTTCATTCTGAAAAATTGCCATAGGTTTTCTTGTATGCCTTCAAAATCTTTTTGTATTTTATAGGAAAAATCACATCCAATAACATCATTTTCTCATGCAATTCCCACCACACAGAACAATTTGGAAACTACTACCACCAAAAAAAACTACCAGTCCCCCAGGAGAATCATCCTGGGCCCCTCTTCCTTATTCCCAGACAGGGAAACTAAGGCACAGAAGAAAAATAAATCAACATAAAAAAACAAAGGAACCTGCGAAATAGGATTCAGGAGATCAGGATCCCAGTTACCTATTGGATCTTGCCTTTACCCCATCAAATGAAAACTCATCACGCCCTGCAGCCCTGACACAGTGATAAGCTCAGAGGGTATTACTATGGAAACAAAGTCAAAAGTTTCCACTCCATATCAAATCCACTCTCACACACACAAACACTCTCTCCCCACACCCAGTACCACCTGTCACTGCCCCAAGCTGTAAAATGATCAAAGAGACCAACCCCCAAAGCAAGCCACCAGTTGCCAGGATGCACTGGAGACAAGCAAGCCATCCCTTCCCAATCAACCCCCAGCCCCAACCACTACCACTGTCTCTTCCCCAAGTCTAGATCTCCATTGCTCTCTGGATTCCAAAGACCATTGGACCACAGACATGTGGTATACTTGGTCATACATTTCTTTCACCCTGAGATACTTGGCACTCCCACTGGTTAGAGAGCTACTCCCTCCTCCTCTTTCCTAATGAAGAAGAGGCTGGAAAGAGCATGTCATCTCACCCCAAGCAAAGAGCTTCTGGATATTTCAGAGATAATGGCAAGGCAAAGCAGGGCTGGTGGTAGGCACCAGTGGTAAGAAACTCTGTAGAAGGAGAGTCTAGGTTTTTAAACAACATTTAAAACAGGAACAGAAAACCCTTTACTCCCTGACTTGGAAGAAGGAAGGAGTGGTGAAAGACTGAAGACAGGTGGTCTAAGGAGCTAAGTCACAGCCACGGCATACACTAAAAAATAGGAGATGCACCCACCTACCCATGTACCTGTGCAACCCCCAACCTCTGCTGCCTGGTCCCCAATTATTTCTTTTTCCAATTTCCAAACGGATATTGATGAAACATCAAAAACACAAGCAACACCAACACCAGTGCTCCAGACCCCAACACACAAAGGCCACTTCACTTAAACAAGAATTAGGTCCAGTGATAAAACAAAGGAACGGGATGGGAAAGGGGACATAAGCTTCAGAGCCTATTCTCCCAGCACCCTAAGCAGCCACATGCTTCTCACCCGTCAGCTCCAGGGATGTATAAGCTGTCAGAGGGAGAATCAACTCAGAATAACACGTTCCCCAAACAGGACTGTCTATGCAGGTACGACTAATCTGTGAATTATTTATCTGTGCATGTACATAGCTAGAACTCATAGCGAGGAAAGGGTGACAATTCATCTCAACCCCACCCCTCATCCATTCTTGCCATCTAGGCCACACCAAACTGGGTTTATAACCCAGAATCCTGGCACATCATCTCCCCTCTCCCCCAGATCCCACTTACCTCTTGGTAGCTGTTTTTTGGGAATACAGCGGCCAAGGTCATCCTCCACAAAAGGACGGAGACAGGGCCCACAGGCACCAGAGCCTGGTGGGCACAAGGCCCTCCTTCTCAGGGTACAGTCCAAGCTTCGGGGACAGGTAACATCTGGGGAGGAAACAAAGAAATCTGATGAGATAATGGGACACTTCCCACAGCCATGCCTGGGCCAAAGCCATTATAGGGCCCAGGCTTCAGGTCCAATATGTTCTAGTAGTCAAACTAGAGGTAGAGATGACTGGGTTAGGAAGGGGACATTCTGAGGACCAATATCACTTCCCTTCCCCCACAACCCATGGATTCTCCCAGAATATCAAGGGCCTGCCTAGGTATACACAAAGTCTGGCCCTATAAATTCCAGGGAATAAAAGGAAATGTAACAAGAAGCTGAGAAAAAGTGAAGTAAGACTTGGAGGATTCATGCCACAGTCCTCTTTTCTAAAAGGGCCACCAGGATACCTGATCAATATAATGAATTAACCAATGGAGGGGCCACCCTCATAGGGAAACAGAGAGTAAAAGCTATTTTGTCTGTTTTGTCAAAGGTATGGACCCAGTCAGAAATGAACACGGGCAGGGCTCTAGGGCCCAGCTGGTCACTTCCAAATCTACCTCCTATTCAGGTCCCTTTCCTGGAGTAAAAAGTTGGCTCAAAATCATATCCGGTCATTGTTCTGAAGACCCAACCTTTCCTTCCCCATAAAGGGAGTTGGTGTCTGTAAATGATGGCTAGCAGGGTGGGGAAAAGAGTCAGAGCAGGACTAAGTGAGAGAACCAGGTCACCCTTAACCACTTAGGGTAGATACCCCAAAACTAGATACTGCAGTGCCATCTGGTGGCAGATCAAAATTTATTCCTTAAACCAGAGGAATGGGTCTATGGAGAAGTGAGGGAGTTTTAGACAATTAGCCAAATTGCTAGGCAAGATCAAGGAACCTGTAAAGCCCATTTTGTGCAATTATCAACCACTAGAAGCAAGGATCCCAAGACCTCTCCTTCCTAAAGCCTGTCCTGAGCAGAGTTATTAATAAACAGAGGAAGAATGAGGAAGACAAAAGACCAGCCTGTTTCCAGAACTACCACATTTATTTATCAGTACTCTCTTCCCCACCTTTAACATACTGCACAGCCTGAGAGTTGGCTCACTGGACATCAATTTTGGGTATTTACTTCCTTTTCTGGATATCCAGAATCACAAATATTCTCCACAGCCTGCTCCCAGAGGCCCTTGTCTTCTCTAGTCTCAATTTTACCCAGAGGGAAAATGCAGGGCATCATGTTCCCTGTGCCTCTTAGGCTGGTAAGGATCCCTGAACCAAAGCTTCAGGTAATTCAGACATTACTAAGAAACTGGGGCTTGGGCCAAGGAAATAAGGAGTTCCCATCTCTTTGGGGGCAATTTTTCTCTAATCATACAAAGCTACTTTCCAGAGCTTAGCCTGTCCTATCTGGGAATAGAGAGATCTAGATTTTAACTCTGGATCTACATTAGCTCACCCAAGGTTTCCATTCATTTTCCTCCTTGGAGTTCAATTTCCTTATCTATCAAATGGGAAGAATCCCATAGGGCTGCTATTAGAAGAAAATGAGTCACCTCCCACCTCCTCCTTACTCAAACACCTTCTATGACTCCTCACCATCTGCTGAAATAAAGTCTAAACTCCTCAGATTGATCTTCAAGGTCTTCCAAAAGCTGATCCTTCCTCTCTCCAGAACCACTGCTCACCATTACCCAAAGAGGGTCTTCAGACCCCCCACAGGTTGGTCTTTTCTTCATCACATTTGTCTCTCCCCACCCCATGCTCATTCTCCTCTTCACTGAGAATATTCCTCCCACTTAGGTCTATGAAGTCCCCCTTCTTTGACACCTATCCAAATATTACCCATATTTCAAGGCTCAACTTAACTCTATCTTCTTCCCAAGACCTTTCCTCACTTCTCCATACACTGTCTTTTTCCTCTGGTCCCTCCTCATGTCTAAAGAGTTTGGTGCTCTGTATTATTTTTTTGTTCCATTTTCAAAAGTGCCACAGAGATGGGGCAGGAAAAAGCCTTTCTGAACAAGGTCCTCCCCAAGGCAGGGACTATGTCTCAAGGGCTCTCTAGAGACCCTCCCCCTATCTACTCATCCCACCATGTTTGGAACCATAGCATATATGTGGCTCATATTTTATAGAAATGGAGTAGAAGAGTCCAAGAATTTGCCGAAGAAATAAGACTATCAGAACAGAAAGAGAGAACTGAAGTGATTTTCCCAAGGTCGTTCATCTGGTTAGGGCCAGAGCCAGGACTTCTGATATTCACTGTACCAAGTGCCTGTTCCTGCTCCTCCTCCTCCTCCCTGGAGACTGCCAATACACAAACAGGGAAGACATCCGCCAGGAGTAACACAAAACAAACAGTCAGAAGTTCCCTGGCTCTTGTGCTAATGAAGCCTGGAATCCAGGGCCCCCAAACTTTCCCAGACATAGCGCCCTCCCCCCTTTGAGAGGCCCAGCCTGGACCAGCAAATGCTAGTCCAGCAAGAAAGATCTAAATCACTAAAGGAAAGCATTAACCACAGAGATTATCAACTAGGATTAAAGAGACCCAAGGCACATATGGTCTAGAACAGGTGATCTATTCTGACTCTGAAGAGAATCAAGACGTGGGAGATGGTGAGGATGAAGGTGGTTAAGTTGCATTAGAGGGGACTGGAGGCCGAGAGAAAATTTCATTTCTCCCCCAAACAGCTGCTAGGAGGTAAATGGCCTGAATTCTATTTTTCTATTCCCAGTCACAGTTTCTGGGGACAGTGAAACCTGCCTCCCTCTCCTCCCAGAAGGGTCTAAGGCAGCTGGCAAAGGAGAGCACCCATACATGTTACAACTACAAAGTAGGGCAAAGGCAGAATTATAGAATCTTAGAATTGAAAGGGACCTCAGAAGTCCGTCTTGTCCAAATCATATATAGCTAAACAAGGATGCCCCAATGATATATACCTGGAAAAGTGATAGGTCTTTGCCTTAAGGCAAATCATGGCCTCTGAGGCAGAGTTTTAGTGGAATTTTATAAAATTCATCAAGCCTAATCTTCCTTCAATGTAAATTCTACTCATTGTAAAAAGCCAAGGAAAAGAGATCAAATAGAATTAGACAAAGAGAATCAGGAACTACCATCTTTACAAAATGGTCACTCAAAGCCTCATTTCTTGTTTCTCTGCTTAAGGTTATCTGCTGTTTATATTCCTTCTCATAATGCTATTCAGTGAAGTTGTGGTGGGACTGAAGGCACTTGGGCCTCCCACATGCTTCATATTCCCTGAATCTCATCTGTTTGTCCCAAAACATGATTCAGAAATCTTAAAGGCTACAAACCTCAGAGAATCTCACTCCTATATTCCCAGTGAAGACTAATTTGCTGATGGCAAAGAGAGGATTATACATACTGCCTCTTTCCCTAGCACTTCATCAATTCAGATCCTATAGTTAGGTCACTATTTGTTTTCTTCAGTGAAAATAGATGCAATCTACCATCATGTATCTCTATAGCAATAACTCTCTGGTTGGTCTCCTTGGTACCAAGTCTTTTGCCCCTTCATCAGTTATCAAATTGATCTTCCTATAAAAATGCAGATCTGACCATATCAATCCACCCCACCCAATTCAATAAACTCCAAGTGCTGCTATTACCTCCAGGATCAAAGGTAAAATCTTTAGTGTGGATTTTATACCATATTTTCTTCCACGTAGAACAGATAGGTGGCCCACTAGATAGACTCTTGAATTAGGAAGAATCATCTTTCTAAGTTCAAACCTGATCAAGATAATGACTATCTATGTGAACCTGGGCAAGTCACTTAACCCTGTTGATTCAGTTTCTTCATCTATAAAATGATGGAGCTATAAAAAGAAGGAAAAACCACTCCAGTATCTTTGCCAAACACACACACACACACACACACACACACACACACATACACACACACTCACAAAAGGGTCACAAAGAGTCAGAACCAGACATAACTGATGTGATTAAACAATTGTTTTAGAAAATTTTTCATTTTTCAAGCCTTATCTTCATTCTATTCATTGTCAAAACCAAGCTAAGTAATCAAATAGAATTTGACAGGGAATCCAGAGCTCCAGGTACTCTATGAGCCAGATACACTGACTTCCCTGCTGTTCCTCAAAGAAGACCTTCCATCTACATGATTTTTCACTGGTTCTCCCCCATGCCTCAAATGTTCTTCTTTTCTGTCTGTCTTTTGGCTTGTCTTCAAGTTCTAGCTAAAATCCCAATTTCTGCAAGAAAACCTTTCCTCTCATCACATTCAACTGAGATCAATGTATACCATGGAAACAATGTAAAGACTAACATAATGCCTTTTATGGGGGGTCGGGGGGAGGGAAGCAAGAATGAGGGAAAATCTTTCTAAAAAAAAAAAAAGAAATTGTGGGGCAGCTAGGTGGTGCAGTAGAGTCAGGAGTACCTAAATTCAAATCCAGCCTCAGACACTTAATAATTACCTAGCTGTGTGGCCATGCCTTGCAAAAAAACTTTAAAAAAGAAACCTTTCCTAGTTTTCCTTAATGTTGGTGTCTTCCTTCTGAAACATTTCCATTTATAGCATATTTGTATATAGTTGCTTGCATATTATCTCTTCCAATAGACTGAGCTCCTTGAAGGTAAAGTTTTGGGTTTTTTTTGGCAAGACAATGGGGTTAAGCAACTTGCCCAATGTCACACAGCTAGGTAATTTACTTATTACCAATCACATGGTAGGCACTTAATAAGGTGAATTCCTTTTTGGGTCCTGACCCTAATACTCCTATCAGTCAACCAAGGGTAGACACTCATAAGAGAGCTGAGAAAGAAGATTCATTAATATGATACTTTAAGTTTTGAAACATACCATACATACATATATTATTTCATTTGATTTAATCCAGACTGAAATAGCCTTGAAATTAAAGTATTGCAACCTCTCAAAGTCAACAAATAGCCTAGGGCTGGGTACCCCTGGATCTGCAAGTTCCAGTTTCTCCAGGTGGCAATTTCCCACAGGTACAAGGTCCCCTCCTCTTCCTTCCTCTCCCCATCTAGGGCCAGCATAGTTCAAGCTGGTTAAAAATTAAGCCACAGACTAGTAGGTTCAGTTGGAGTCACCTGACTTCTCAGTTGTTTGTCCCAATGTTAACAAGAAAAGACAGAATGGTAGTATATATCGAAGAACCCTGGATTATTGGCTACTTGTATTATTCATACCCTTCTGCCCTTCCATTCTCAGGGATAATGGAGAATTAACTGTAACCACAAGATCAGGAGGAGGAGGGAAAATAAGGACCCAGAAAACCAACACTCTGGATATTTTAATAATGAAGGGACAAGATCTTCCCGGAGTGCTGGGCTCTGCCCCCGTGCCCACCGGTGCTCCCCGGAATCTGCCCCGCGCCCCTCCTGCTGCCGGGGGTCTGCCACCACCACAGCGCTCGGGATGCCCTTGGCGGCAGGAGGGATTGTGGGTAGCAGCAGCCCGGGCAGGGCGGACTTTGGCCCCGGCTACCTGCGTGGTCCAAAGAGCAGGGATGGAGGCCTGGGGGCGGCTGGCCAGGGCCGGGGCCCCCCCCTCAGGCCCTGAGAGACCCCAGAGGGGCCTGCGCCTCCACAGGGCCGGTAGCCAGGGCCCCCCGGGCAGAGGACAGCGTGGTGTGGGTGTGGGAGCAGCTGAGGAGCCTGCGGGAGGATGGACATCCAACTCTTTACCCAACTGTGTACTCTGGGCCTAGAGATCCAGGCTCTTCGAGAAGAGACAGAGGCCAACCTGGAAGAGGAAGGAGGGGGTCTGGGCTCATCCCAGACTTTGAAATCACTATCTGAGAACCTGGAGAGCAGGAGGGAAGGATCTCCCTCCCCCTCTTCAGGGTGTCCAAAATGCCAAGGAGACACAAAAAGACAGCAGACATTCAGATATTCATCCTTATGGAAGACTTTGGAGTTTTTGCCCTGTAGGGTTCAGGGATGCCATTGTTTAATAGATGCAGGAGTTTGCCAATGAAAAAAAAATAATGAAGGGACAAAAACATAGGAAGTGAATGTGTTCCAACATCATCGCTCAGGGAGAAGTTAAGGGTAAGACCACAGTGACAACCTTTATACAAAATCATCACACACACACACACACACACACACACACACACACACCCCAGTTAGCCCTAGGATAACCTGTACAAAGCAAGGAAAGGCAGTATGAAATAGGAAAAACACTAGACCTAGGTTGAGAAGACTTGAATTCTGACTCTATTAACACTTGTACTATGTGTGATCTCAGGCACCTTTCTAGATGAACCTCTCTAGATAGAAATTCTATAATGAATATTGCTACACACAAACACACACACACAGACCAGTTAGCCCTAGGATAACCTGTACAAAGCAAGGAAAGGCAGTATGAAATAGGAAAAACACTAGACCTAGGTTGAGAAGATTTGAATTCTGACTATTAACACTTGTACTATGTGTGATCTCAGGCACCTTTCTAGATGAACCTCTCTAGATAGAAATTCTATAATGAATATTGCTACACAGGCCTCCCTATAGCTAGATCTGAGTTCCAAGCAGGCTTCCCTAGATGGTGACCCTCTTCTACCAAATATCAGGTAGGACAGAACAAGGCAATACCAACAGTTAACATTAATGTCAGTGTGTGCTTCACAACCCTATGAAGTAACTAGTTTCATGGTTATTATCTTCATTTGGCATATGAGGAAACTGAGGTTTGATGGAAGTTAAGAGACAGGACTTGGATTTATTCTAACTATCAATCTTAAAATATTCACTTCATCCCTATAACCTTCTACCACAACTCTCAATGGGCAGGACCAGAGCATTTGTCAGTTCCTTTCTAATCAGAGACAGACCTTACAATAAATATCAGTTACCTACAGCCAATCCCAGAGGGTTGAGTCTTCCTAAATTTTCTGCTCTATACCAAGTCAGCCCAATTGCTTAGAGTTAGAAATGATTCATCAATAAACACTCATTGACTATCAATCAATAAGTAAGTTTGTTAAGCCCCACATAGTGCCAGGCTAAGGAAAACAAAGAGAAAAGTGAACTACTCCCAGCCTCTAGGAGCTTACATATACTCAAAAGACAAAAGGAAGACATGTACAAAATGAATACAAGGTAGTTAGTTTGGGGAGAAAGGGAGTTGAAGGGGATTAGGAATGGCTTAACTGTGGAAAGTGGAGGTTTATCAATTTTGATGGAAACTAGATTCAAATAGATTGAGGTGAGGAAGAAATATATTTTAGACATAAGGGACAGCCAATTTAAAGGCCACAAAATAGGAAGTGGTTAGCCACATACCAGAAATACAAGACATTATAAGAACTCTTTCCCAGCTCTCTTCCACCTTCTAATTTCCCTGGTTTTCTTTAAGTCACATTTTTTACACTTAAAATTCCATCTTCTACAAGAAGCCTCTAGTTTCCCCTTGATGATAGGGCTATTTCTCTGTGATTATCTCCAATTTAGCTTGTATACATCTTGTTTGTACAGTTTTTTTTTGCAGGTTGTCTCCCCATTAAATTAGAAGTTCTTAGAGGGGAAATTCTGGTCTTTGACTTTCTTTGTATCTCCTACACTTAGCACTGTGCCTAGGAGAGAAATGATACTTGTGGACAAACTTATTTCTAGAACTTTCAAAAAACAAAACAAAAAACCCCTCAGATTCAGGCAGGTTAATAACTGTTTAACATTAGATCTCCCTATGACCTTGGATAAATCATTTCTTTCCTCTGGACCACAGTTTCCTTATCTATAAAATGAAGAGGTTGGACTAGATGATCTTCAAGGTCCCTCTCCTAACTCTGATGCTGCTGCAGAAAGACAAGACATTCAGAGAGACCACCACTCTTAAATCTAGCACACCTCATCTTTCCGTCCGTAAAAACAACAGTGTACTTGGTACCAGAAGAACTGGATTCAAGTCTCTTCTGGCAACTTTTACAAGTTGTGCAATTATGAAAGTTTTCTGACCTTCTACAACTTCAGTTTTCTCATCTGCAACATGGGGAATGATCATTTGCGTGAGGAAGATAATTCTACTTCACAGGATTGTTCTAAGGCATTAT
Source organism: Macrotis lagotis (assembly GCF_037893015.1). Lineage (NCBI taxonomy): Eukaryota > Metazoa > Chordata > Mammalia > Peramelemorphia > Peramelidae > Macrotis > Macrotis lagotis. The sequence goes on along the minus strand of NC_133658.1, from coordinate 278,318,680 downwards.
AGAAATGACAGCTATTTGTTGTTGTTATTAGTATTATGAGAACTACAACCTGGCACCAACTTGCATATTCAGGAGGCCCTCAGGGATCTCTCCTGCAGAGGCTTTGGGAGCAGGAGAAGCTTGGGGAGCAATGACTGACTGCCAGCTATTGTTGACAGAATGGGAGGAACCCAGAGCAGAGGTGCTGCTAGCAGGAGGAGGGGAAGGAAGGCAGAGCTGGATAGGCACTCTTATGATGGGGATATCTCAAAGAATCACAGTGGCAATGGTGGAACTGGAGAGCTCTGGAGGAAAAGCAATCTGGAGGAAGAGACAGGGACACACAGCCATTGCCCGAGTCCTCTATCTCTACCCTCTCTAACATATCCCCATTCCCAAGAGGAAATATCAGGCTAGAGAGTGAGAAATCTCTCATTGCAATAGCTAATAAAACAAGGCAAGGGGAATTCTCCATCTAAATATTCTAGGGTCAGTTTAATCTCAGAGACAGGGAAATGGAAGAGGTGGAAGCCTCCCCAAATCTGGATCTGGTCACTGTCCTCATCCTTCTACATCCTGGGAAAAAGTGGAGGGTGGCTCTGAATGAGAACATTGTTAGTTATTTCAGTTATTCTCTCATTTTCCTAGCAAGAATGAAAGGCAATCTACCCATTTCCCCAGGATTTGGCAAAATGGGACCACTTGGCTATTATCACCCTTAGTATAGCAACCCAAAGTATTTAGGAAAAAAATGCAAAAACTAACAATTAGCTGGTACTTCCATGGCAACCATACAAAAAAAACCTGCTGCTTTCTAAGCCCTACATCTTTTTCCTCCTGAGTGCCACACATTCCTTCTAAAAATTTTATAGTCACTCATGTCCATCCTATATCTCTGCCCCATATTTGGTAACCAATTTTCTCACAAGAAGCAACCTGGTGTAATTAGAGTGAACACTTGGAAGATTTGGTTTTTAATCCATTTTAAATTACTAAATAACCCATATGACCTTAGACAAAACACTTCTCTGCATCTATTATGTCAGCTCTAAAGTCAGAAGATTGGATTCCTCATCCTTCCACTCTAAGATCTTTGTTCCTAAGATTGATTGTCATGTCAACAAATGCTTCTGCAAAGCCTGGAAAGACTTACATGAACTGATGCTGACTGAAGTGAGCAGAACCAGAACATTATACATACTAACAACACTGTGATGATCAACTTTGATGGACTCGTTCATTTATTTCAGCAGTACAATGATCAAAAATAGAGGCTTCTTTTCTTCATCTCCTGCTTTAGACTCAGAAGATTTTTCTGCCTACTAACTCTCTAAGTTAGGGTAATGGTGACAAACCCACTCCAGTTAAGTAGCTTTTGTGAAAGAAAGTTAAGCTCAAGTCCTAGGTTCTTCTTGAAAAGCCACCAGACAATAGAATTTTCTAAAGTGTTCTTTCTCCACCCCACCCCTCCTTTTGGCCAGAACAATGGCTATTAAATGAATAGTAAACTTAAAAAGTTAGAAAAAAGAAGGAAAAGTCACCAGCAAAGTTATTTCCCTGCCCAGGGTCAGTTTTCCTTTATCACCATCACTATAAAAATTATAGCTAATATGTATATAGTACTCTAAAATTTAAATCCCTTTACATATATTATTTCATCTGATGCTTGGAAGATAAGTATAATTATCCCCTTTATATTGAAGAGGAAATAGGCTAAGCCCAAAGTCACAGTGTCTAAACATAATTCAAGCTAGGATTTTCCAGAGTTTAAGTACAATGCTCTACTCTACCCCCAATTTATGTATGAGGGGCTGAGGTTCTTCAAGTAATCTATGTTATAATAGGATTTTTACAATAACTGGATTTGGAGAAAAAGATGTTAGGTTGGAATTCTGACTCTAATGTTATTTTGGATATATCATTTCTGGGTCTTTTCCCTCAATTCATAAAAGAGGAGTTGAAGCAGATAATCTCTAAAGGCCCTTCTAATTCTAATTTCTATGAGTCTATGATTAATAGAGACAAAGTCTCTCATGTCCCCAGGCTAGTAAAGACTGGAATATGTGGCGATCCTAGGCTATGTGATTCTTCCTGGTGAAACTTAGTAGGTCTAGGCATAGAGGAGGAAAGAGGGTTGAATAGGGGACAATTTGTGCAAAGGTGGCTAGAGATGGTCTAGAGAAACCAAAATGGGTGAATTTGCTCCAGGAAGTTCAAATGATGAAGAAATATGGAGAGGGATTCTATGTCACACAAATCATTTACATTTATACATTCATTCACTCATTTATTGAGTACCTAGTCTGTGCTTATCATTACTCAAGATGCAGAGAGGCGATATGGAAGGAACACTAAACTTGATGTAACCATGGGCACTTCAATTTTTGGCCTAGGTTTCCCCTTTTGTTAGAGCTAAAATTATTTGTAGTAGCTCTCAGGGTTATTGTAGCAAAAGTGATTAAATTAAGTACAAAATGTCCCTCAATAGTTTCTAGTGTTATTATGTATGTATGTATGTGTATATATATATATATATATATGTATACATATACATATACATACATATATATATATATATATATATATATATATATATATATATATATATATATATATATATATATATTTCCTTTTCCCATGTGCTGTGGCCTACTAAACTGACTTTCTTGCTGGCCCTAACACATTGCACTCCATTTACCATCTCTGTGTCTTTGTACAGGTGTCCATTTCAGAAATGCCCTTTCTTCACATCTCTCTGCTTCTTCCTCTTACATGAGAATCTCCCTGGATGCTGTCCTACACAACAAAATTACCTTGAATTTTTTTAGGGGGGAAGGGATATATACTTATAGTTGGAAGCCTTGAGTTTAAATCTGACCAAGACACAGATATATTCTTACTCAATTGTGTTACCCTAAGTCACTTATTCCTGTTTGCTTCAGTTTCCTCATTTGTAAAACGAGGAGAAGAAAATGGCAAACCACTCCAGTTATCTCTGCTAAGAAAAACCCAAATGGAATCAGGAAGAGTAGGACATGAAGAAACAACTGAACATTATTTGTACACCTGTCCTCCCTACTTTCAGTTCCCTGAAGGGGGAAAAAAACTATTCATTTTTGTCTTTGTATCTCAGTTAACTAGCAAAATGCTTGGCAAATAGGCATTTTGTAAATGTCTAATACTACCTGATAGATGTAAGATTTGGATACAAGTAACTTCATGTGTTATAAACTACATGTATCATGTACTACCATATTAAGTGAGTTACAATGAAATTGTGTATCAATTGTGATACAACTGTACCCTGGGCTCCACCTCCTCCAGATGAGAGGTCTGGTCAGGGACGTTACAAGAAGTCATTCATTTATCTAAAGCTTGAGCTTTTGAAGATAGTATCCTGTCAAGAATTGCAACAGGCAATGAAGATTAGGTGACCTATTCACACATAATTTTCTCCAAACCTACAGTTTGTTGACATTTTGCTTCTTTTGAAATGAGTTGCTTTTATGGCTCACTGCCCCAAGACTCTCTCACCACCACAAGAAATATCCACCTCTAAAGTTGAGGCAATGATCATAGTATGGTGAAGTGTACACGGAACAGGGAAGAATTTGTTTTATGTCAGTTCAGAGAAAAGGAAACCACTAAGCATTAGTAGAAGAGTGGATTTAGAAAAAATGTATCTGGAAAATGGAAGAAGTTAGTATTTAGATGGTGATTGGTATTCATAGACTGTATTTAGAGAAGGGAATGAGAGAATTTTCAGAAAATGATGACTGCGAGAAAATAAGATTTTGGGAGCAGGGTTTTGGAAAAAGCTATCCAGAGAATATAGGATGTTGATGTATCAATCTTGGTATAGGTGGCTTGTGCTGGGAGAAGTGGGTGGCTGGTATTTATTTGCATTATCTATCTGGAGGAGATAGAGTATAGATTAAGTGGTAGCCGAGGAAGGAGAAGGTATTGGTAGAAAATAAGAGGTGGATACGCAAAGAACCTATAAAGAATCAAGAAGGCGGGGAATGTTCAAAAGGGGAGGAGGTCAGTACTGCAGGGTGGAGGGGCGTGGTACTGCGGGGACTAAGAGGCGGGGTATTGCAGACTGTGGGGTGCCATATTATGAGGGGTGGAGGGGCGGGGTACTGCAGAGACGTAAGGGGTGGTACTGCAGGATAGAAGGATGGAGGATAGAGGTGTTTGATAGAATTGAGGGGTGTGGTACTGCAGGAATACAGGGGGCTCCATATGCAGAAAAAATGGTTTAGGGGGAGGGGAGGTCTTATAATATTACCAGAGAGAGGAATCTCCCTGTCCCCCTCCACCCCCACACTCTCCCCTTTTTACTGGTCAGAGTCTCAACTCCATTAGCACATAAGAGGGCATCCACAATGAGCTGGAAGATCTCCTGGTATGACGGAGGGGCACTGTCCCTTGCGGATAGAGTGTCTGCTCGGCCACAAGAAAAGAGACGCCTGCGACCAGAGGCCAGGAGGGTCCGGCCATTGCAAAAGAAAGAAATTGCAGTTTGTAGGTCAGGATGAATGGCTACCGCGGAGAGTCGGCCAGTCTCGTCACCTTGGCGGACGGAAAGACAAACAGGGTTAGTGGGGAGCCGGGTCTGACCCAATGACCCGTCGGGATGCGGGATAATAAGCCTTCTGGCGGCGCCGAGGCAAGGATCAGGATTTGTGGGAAGGAGGGTCCATGGCGGTGAGCGGATGGAGGGGCCAGGGATGTGAATGGTTCGGAGCGGCTGGACAATGACCGGACCACGGCTACCCACGACTACCCCGGCTACGCACGCTACCGCGGCTACGCGCTACCTTCGTATTAGCGGAAAAAGGGTCTTCTGAGGGTAGCGGGGGGAGGACCTGGTATTTAACAGGGGGAAAAGGATCTCGTGGCCTTAGCAAATGGAAGAACCCATTTTAGCGGGAAGGAGGGATTAAGGGCGGGGGAGGGGTGGGGGTGCTCCCGGCTACGTGCGGGTCTCATGGCGTTAGGGGAAAGGGGAGGGGTCTCCTGGCTGGGAAGGAGTATCTCCTGGCGTTCTCTGCCTTGGGGGGGGCACTATTGGCGTCGGGCGTTAGTCTCGCAGTCCAGGAATGGGGTCTTCAAAGGGGTTGGTGGCTGGAGGGGAAAGGCGGGGCGTCTCACAATAGAGGGAAGGGGGGAGGGGGCCTCCCGGTGGGAGCGCCCGGGGCGACCCTCCGCATCAGCGGGCCCTGTGGCGGGGAGGGGGGGGTTCCGCAGGCTTAGCAGACACAAGGGCTGGGGTTGCCTGGGAGGGTTCGCAGAAGGGGCACATCCCCCGGCGCCGATTAGCGGAAGGGGTCTCTGCGGTAGAAGGCGTGCATGTGCAGGGGGTCTTCCGGCCTTAGGAAATAGAAAGACCCATCTTAATTCGGAGGGGAAGGGTCTGGCGGCATCAGAAGGCGGAAAGATCCGTTTGGGTGGGGAGGGGCTTCGGCGTGTGGTTAGCAGATGGAGGGGAGCGGCGAACCCGAGGAATAAGAACCTCCTGGTTGTAGCAGAGAAGTGTGCGTGTGCGCGCGTGGGGGGGATGGCGTTTTTAGTGGGAAGGAGGGTCTCAAGGCTTTAACATAGGGGACACCCGTTTTAGCGGGAAGGAGGGTCTCCCGCTGTTAGCAGCGCTGGGGGAGGGGTGTAAGAGAGAAGAGATTCGGGGTCTCCAGGAGTAATAGTGCGTGGGGGGGGCTCGCGGCATTGGGCGACACTAGGACCTCGATGTTCCCCAGCAGGAGAAAGGGACGGCGTGGTCCGAAGAGTTGGGGAGAACTGCACAATGGAGGGGGGCTAGAGGGCTGGCGGGATGGGGGGTCGGCGGCGGCGGCGGGGAAAGGCAGTGTGGACCACCACGGGGGCGGCGCTCCCCGACCGCGGGCCGGGCGTGGCGGAGCGCAGAGTGCGGGAGGCGGGGGGCTTCTCACCTGGCTGGGTGGCAGCCGCGCCGCCCGGGGCCCCGCCGAGGAGAATCCCGAGGAGCAGGAGGCACAGGGTCGGGCACGCCATCCTTCAGCACCTGCGGGGCAGCATCGCACCGGGCCGGCTGAGCTCTGCGGCGACCATCCGCACCGCGCCGCGTGGGGACCGGGCGGAGGCAGGGAGACGCGGCCGGAGGCGGCGGCGGCTGGGCCCCGAACTGCGTGAGCCGGGCTGGCGCCCGCAGGAGCAGCTGGAGGGGGCGGGGCCGCGGCCCGGGCCCGCCCCCTCCGCGTTGGCGGCTCCGCCCCCGCCGCGCCTCCTCCCCTCCCCCTCCCGGGCGTCAAGGCTAGCCTCCCCCAGGATGGGGCAAGACCGCCCCTAAACCACCTTCCGGAGCCCGGGGGGCCCAAACCCGGGGCTTCGGGAAGTCTTGTGAGCATGAGGGCAGGGAGCGAGCCTTGGACAGGGAACTGCCGCCCCTAAGCGAGGGGCGCCCCAGTTCCGCGGCACACATACAACACGTATGCAACCTTGCCCAGACGCCCCATCCCAAGGCTGTCACACAGTCTAAGGAGCGGGCTCTTCTGCAGCCACTAGGGGGCAAGAATGTCCCGTTGGGTTTGTCATCCAACCCAAGTCTGTCCAACATTCATTAGATGGCCAGTGACTACTATGTAGGAGTCTGTGTTAGGGGCTGGAGGACCCCAGGACAAAATAAGGAACTTATATTCTACTGGGGAGGGGACAACATGTAAAAAATACATTACATGGAGTCCGAGTCTTAGAGCAGGACTTTGGGGACTCTAAAGCTGATGATAAATCACTTAGCCCCAATAACCTCACAGACTTATTGTGAGGATCAAAAAAGAGAACTTGTAAAGGGCTTTTTAAGCCTTAAAGAGCTGTATAAACATTAGCTATTATTAGTGGTATTATCGTTAGAAGAAAAAAAGAGAATTAACAATGAATCAGGAAAGGCTTCCAATAAAAGTGACCAATGACTTAAGCCATGATAACAGAATTGAGAAGGTCCCAAATTAACTATAAAGGATATTTGAAAAAAGATGCTATCTGAGAACTGATAAATGAAGTATCTATAGAATAATTTTACATGTATATATGAGTATATATATATATATATATATATTTACATGTATATGTATTAACTATGTCCCCATTCTATTAGGAGACATAATGATTTTCCCCCCAGATCTAAGATCCAACAAGCAAGCTGTGAGGCAAGGAGGTTAAATGACTGTGACCTTGGGCAAGTCACTTAACCTCATTGCCTCACAGCTTGCTTGTTGGGCATATATACATACATATATATATATATATGTATATATATATATACATATATATATATATATACACACACACACACCTTTTTTTGTATAATGGTAGCTTCTACAGAGGGGATGTGGAAGAAAAAAGGAAAAATAAATTTACTTGATAATTTTATTATATATTTGAAAGAAATAACAAATTATGCATAGCAGATTTTCAGTTTCATGTGCAACCATCTTTTTTATTGAACTATGTTATGGAAATGCTTGTTTTATTCCATAAATTAAAGATAAAATAAATTTTTAAAAGAAGTCCCTCTAATTAACCTCCTTCCCCCACTTTACAAAAGAAGAAAAGAAATGAATTGATTTGCCTAAAAGTCAGGATTTGAACAATGGTCTTATTTTAAATCTATTATTCCACTCTGCTATGTAAAATCACTAATTCCCCTTATTTACAAAAGATAAAAGGGACTGGCTTTGGACCAATGATTACCTTGGTAGATGAATGGCCTACTAACACTGAATGATGGTCAGCTGTTATCAGTGATCAAAGACAATTCTTAAAGACTTGTGATGGAAAATGCCTTTTACATCCAGAGAAAGAATTGTGGAATCTGAATGGAGATCAAAGCATACTATTTTTGCTTTTTAAAATTTGGTTTTTTATTGTTTTTTCCCTTGTGTTTTGATTCTTCTTTCCCAACATGACTAATAAGGAAACATGTTTAACATGATTGTACATGTATAACCTACATCAGATTGTATGCTGTTTGGGAGGAGGGAGGAAAAAGATGAAGGGATAAAAATTTGTAACTCAAAATCTTACAAAAATGAATGATGAAAACAATCTTTATTTGTAAGTGAAAAAAAAAGTTGCTTGGTGCTCTGAGAGGTCAAGTGCCTAGGGTCACTTGGCCACAGTCAGAGGTGCTCCCAGTAATAGGCTGCCTCTAGGATAAAAAGACTAATATGCAAAATACATTTGTTGCCCCCCTTACAATAAATTCAAGGTCCCAGTTACAACACCCTGAAGCTTTCTGTCATAGAACACAAGCTTGCTACAAAGCCCTGAGATCCCTCTCACAAGGTACTCCCCATTACAATTCCTGATGCCTCAGTTACCAGATTCGAAAATTCCCTAAGGCTAATGTTCCCAGTGCCTTTGTTTTCATACCCCCAATAAAATCCCAAGGGTCTCCTTTTAACATACTCTCAGTGTTCTGATACAATGTACTGTATCCCTTTACAATAGTTTTCCCATTGTTATACCCCCATACACCTTGTTATAATTTTCCCAGTAGGAGATACTGGGATGGCTAAACAGGAGGTATTTCTGGGGAGGGGTCTAATCTTATGCCTTCAACTATGAGAAGGGTGTAGCCCCAGACCTTCACAATGCAGGTCTCCTTGGCTTAGAAACACACTGTGGGGCTGGTCTTAGCCAGCTTTCCTGATTTGAGAATCATCATTATTGGTGGGGGTTCACTCTTGGGAGAGTCTGCCCCCTCCTCACTGCACCCACTCCCTCCCATCTCTGAAGGTCAGCCTGGCCAGACAGAAATAGCATCTGAGCTCATTTCCCAGAAATTGGGGGTGGGGGAGGGCTGGAACAGGACCAGAGTGTTTAAGATGAATCATTCCAATAGAGGGAGGGGGGAGAAGGGCCTAGCCTTGTCTAGTCAACTAGTTAGGGCTCATTGCTAGGAATCAATAAGGCTGTGGATTCTCAGGAAATCTATCCTAGTTAAAAAAAGCCTGGGGGGGTGGGGTGGGAAACATCCTTAGCTCTTGTCTCTTGCTCCAGCTGCAGATAGCCTTGTACATGCTTTAACTGCAAACCATGTCCTGTTCATCCATGCCCTGGAGTAGCAGAGAACATTTCTCTTTTCTAAAATTTGGGAAAACATAGTAGGGTTTGGGGCAGATGCCTTTTTTGTTGTTATTCACAGTCTCATACATTTATGCAGAGCTTCTACCTCCTTAAAGCTTTCCCAATCATGCAACCCCACCATCCCCTTCAATAGCCTAGGTAGGAATTACAATACCTGTTTCAAGGTCTAGGAAACTCGGGGTTCAGTCTCACAACCTTTGCCAGGAGCACAGAAACCACCCCAAGGGCCAGCTAGGCCGAAGGTGCTCTGGATCTTGATCATGGACTAAACTGCATTGCAGGGAACATATAGAGAGGTTTTTGACTGGGTGTAATCCTGGCTGGAGGAAGTGGACAGAGGGCTGTCTGCCCACAGTGCTGCAGAGACTTGGGTGTGTCCATCTCTTCATGGACTCAAAGGGGGAGAATACAAGGGATAGATAATTCATGTAGTAACACTGAAGACTGGCATGAATCCATATTTTTCTTTTAAATCCAATCCCTCTTAACATTAGTAGTTTGAAGTACCTTCTGAAAAGTAATCATTGACAAAAAGTGTCCCTATTTAAAGATAAAGGTGCCCTCCTTCCCCCCACCCCCTTCCTCAATCTGGTCTAAAGCAGAGCATCATCTATATATCATATCCAATCTCTCTGGGTGTTCTGGCTCCTCTCTCCCCTCCCTTTTGCATATCAGCCCTGAGTCACCAGTGACAACAGCTTCTCCTGCCTCCCCCTCTCCCTCCACCTCCAAGCCAGCCAAACATCTGCCGGTGAGGAGATTAAACTACAGAGACCAGGCCAATGTGCATTGCAGTCTCCTGCAGACTACCTAGAGATGGGAATTCCATGGCTCTCTCTCTCTACCTAGGGAAAACTAGAGATAGGCTGGAGCAGCAGTGTGTGCAGACGAAGAGAAAAAGCCTAGACTGGAAGGGAAACTCCTAATGGAGGGGATAAAATACTGGTACAGGTGACTAGGGAAGACTCCACACACACACAAACTACTTCCCCCATTCCCACAAATAGCTTCCCTTCTGCAAAGTCTTAATGCGTGTCTGTCTTCTGTCTGGGAAAGGTGATCTTGATTCTTAACTTTGGCAGAGGAATGATGGATTTGACACCCTTGGCCTTTCTACTTTTATATAACTTCCACTCCTTTAAAATCTAGCTCAGAATAATCTACTTTCTTGAAATGGATTTCTCCCTGAGGGTTTTCATAAGGGACATTCTCCACATATGACCCCACCCCTCTCTCATTCTTCTATTTGGCATTCTCCTTAGCACTCTTCTGGGATTGTAGACTATAGCTCTACAATGTGCATGTGGGCCAGGGATCAGCTAGGGACTTATCCCTGGGAGAAATGAGCCTCAGCACTGGCTAGTTATCCAGGATACATTTTATTACAAAGTTTTTTTTCCTCTTTTTTAATACAAGAGACAAATGCCAATGGCTCTTCCAAGGCAGGCACCAAGAAATCAGACAGCATGTCTCTCCCTCTATCTCTCTCTTCTCTCTCCTCCATCCACCCTCCTCCCTACCAAGTTACACAAGTACCACAGTGAGAACCATATGCATGTTGAACAGCTCTGGAGTTTGAAATTAGGACAGTGTTCTCCTGGATTTTTTTTCTCTTCCATTGAGCCTAATTTCTACTCCCCCATCCCCAAGACTATCCATTAGTCAAATCTTATCTGCCTCTCCAAAATACAGGACAGCTGCCCTCCACAGAGGGATGAGATCCATCCCCAACCCATTAGGGTAGGGTTACCTGAGTAGCTCAGTCATTATCCTCATTCCTGAATGCCAGCATCCACAGGAAGGAAAGGATCTGACTCAGTTAAGACAAAAATGGAGAAGGAGGACAGAAGGAACCTCAAATCCAAGCCAGAGTAACAGCTGGAGAACTGGGTTAAAGCCTAGGACCCTGCCTCTCCATGAAATACACATCAGATGTGGGACTTTGTATTAATTACCAAATCTGGTTCTTGGCTGTGTTTTCCTCAAAGTCTTAGTGGAAATCATATTACCCCAAGTCCAGGACATTGGTAGGCTATACTAATACAGGTTCATAGAAAGATATGTGGACCAAGGGGAACATTCTGGATTCCTGGGTCTTCAGCTCTGAAGACTTTAGGCTACATTTGGTGAGAATCATTGTCATCACTTGTGCCAGGCTCTAATTTTCATACAATATAAACTGTTCAATGAAGTGATCAGTATTGAGAAGAGATTTCCCCAAACTGAGGAAGGTGAACCCCAAATTACCTAAGTCATTCCTCTGTGCAAGTCTTTCCTTCCCTACATTCCATTTATAGAACCCCATCCCCACCCCCAAATGCCAGGATGAGGCAGTGAATTGTTCTTTCTGATAAAACCTACACTGGAAGGAGAGACAGTCCTGCTGCTTCTAGAATAATAGGAGAGGACAACTGTCCTGGCACTATAGAGAGGTCAAGACCTGACCCATCCTACTTAGATGGCACTCTGTGACTTGGAAGAGTGAGCAAAGCAAAAAAACATTATCAAGGCAACAAGAGTGACTATAATGAAAAACAGAATTAAGACTACCCAAGAACCATAGTCTGTGCCCTTGAAGAAACTCTGTTGATCAGGTGGAATCATGTTGGTCAGGTTCAGCATGTAACCCAATGCCCAGCCAATAGATGTGTCTCCAGCCTAGAGAAGAAGAATGAAGAAGCCACAATCAGTTCCCTGGGTCACTTAGTTCTTTGACACACACTCATGGGCCTCACTTAAAAGAGTGAATAAATACCCCTCCCCAATTCTAGCTTCTTTTTCTGCCCAAGTGTCTGGACATGTTTTCAGAGGGAGCCCAAGCCATAAACCCCCTTCTTCTAATTCCCCTTAGCCTGAGCAGTTGAAGATTCTAAGGGTCATAGTGGCATGAGGACTCCAGTGCTAATGAGTCAGAGAACACCAAGCTAGAGTCTACCTGGCAATGCCCAACCTGTAGCCACCCTCTCTCTCTCCCTCCCATCTTCCTCTCCTTTCTACCCTTTCTTGTTCCCTTCCCTTCCAACCTCTCCTCCCTCCTCATTTCCAACCTTTCCCTTCCACCCTCTCCTTCTCTTCTCCCACTCTCTCTCCTCTTTTCCCTTTCAGCCTTTCCTGCCCCCCCCCTCCCCCCGCAATGTAATGCATACCTTCTTCTGGAAGGCAATACTGGGGAAGGTATGATCATCAAATTTGTAGCCTTGAACAAGGAGCTGGTATACAAAGGTGGCACCAGCACAGTAATCTGCCAGGCGGGACTGCCGACTAGGGGCTCGCTCCAGCAGCTGGGATGGGCATAGAAAAAGTCTCAGCAGTGACATGATCCAGAGCCTGGACTCCTCATTCATACTCCTTTACCTAGCAAATATCCTATTTTAGAAAACCTTTCAGATTTTTCTTATCTAACATCCCCCTTTCCCCACCACCTCCACTGAGTCCCAGAGAAAGGACAGCAACTGCTTCCTAATACTTTTAATTAGATCATCGGTAGGTACAAAGCCCAGGTATCCTAATTTCTTTGTCTTTTTTTTTATATACTAAACCATAACCCACAAAGAAGACAGGCAGAATTCTGCCCAGGACTAAAGGAAGTCAGGGAACCTGCCCCTGGAGAGTTCAGACAGATGAACTTTGGGAGACCAATATATTAACATTTATTTGCTAGGCTTTTCTGCCTTCAAGCTGGAGTGAAGGAGAGAAGGGGCTTTGGTTGGAGTGCAAATTAGTATTTTAACCAAGAGGACGTTTGGATATACAAAAAAGACAAAAAAAGCAGTCACTAGGCAATTTTTTTTAATTGAAACTATCTTCTAAATGGTTTTTTCTTTTTCTTTCTTTTCTTTTATTATATAAATATTTTATTTGTTTTCTAATTATATACAATAGTAGTTTCTACCTATCATTTTTTTTGGAAAGGTTTTGAATTTTACGCTTTTTCCCCCACCTTCCCTTCCCTCCCCCCACCCCTCCTCACAGAAGGCACTCTAAAATCTTTTCATTGTTTCCATATTATGCATTGATCAAAATTGAATGTGTTGAGGGAAAAAAAAAACATATCTTTGAGGAAAAAAATAAAATATTAGAGATAGCAAAATTATATTCATTAGGCAATTTAAACAAAGATGGTTTGAAGTACTTTCAACTGAGCCAAAAGTCAAGAAGGATCTTTAACCCAATGCTATCTCAGTTTGGTTTCAATAATAATCAATTACAATTTAATTAACCACAAAATGTAGAGTAGGGTCAAAAAATTTTACCTCTAGGAGTAAGGAGATCTGGCTTTTTTCTAATTCTGGCTCTGATATTAATTTACTGTGTAGTATTAGGTTAAAAAAATTGCAGAATTGCGTGAATTGGAAAATGGCACTAGAGGCCAATCAGTCCCATCTATAACCTGAAATTTGAAAATCTTCAGGTCATTATAACTCTCTGAACTTCAGTCACCTTCTCTAAGAAGTAAACCCATATGTCTTTGCTTCCCTTTGTAAGACCCTTTAGAATAGTGTGAGTCAAAGTGCTAGCTAAAATCCGAATGAAACTAAAGATTTGTCAAACACCAACCCTGGATTTTCCTTCTGTACTCCTTCTACTCCTATTCATGTGCTGCTGAACAGAGCAGAAGGAAATCATGGGGCCATGCCAACAGAGTTTACTACAAATTTATATTATCTAATTCCAACTGGGTTTTCACCTCACCTCCTTCCTGATTCTCTATCCACCAATGCCTCACACAGACTGCTCCAAATTTTCCTTTCTTTCTCCTCCTTCCTATATCATCTACTCCCCCCCTCTCTCAACTAAAAAAAAAAAGACTTGAAAGCTTACTTTACTGAGAAAGTAAACACCATTCCAACCATTTACCATCAATTCCCTTTTCTCCTCTACATCTCAGAACCCCTCAACATCAGTCTTCATGCTCTCTTCCTTTGCTTTCTTCAGTATCTGACAAAGGGTGACCCTTCTCAATAAACCCAATCCCACTACATGTACATGTCCTCTCCAGCAAACCAATTTCACAATCATCTTTCATTAATCTTTGACTTCATCCTATCCAAAGTTTCCTTTATGACTTCCTACAAAAACATTTAAGCCTCTACTTTCCCAAAACAAGCAAACAAGTTTTTACCAGAACCTGGTTTTTGTTGAATCATTTCTGCGTCTGACCCTCCTGACCCCATATGGGCAACGTAGTTTGCCGTTGCTTTCTCCAGTTCATTTTACAGATGAAGAACTGAGGCAAACAGAGCTAAGTGACTTGCCCTGGATCACACAGCTAGTAAGTATCCAAGGTCAAATTTGAACTCAGGTCTTCCTGACTCCAGGGCCCAGTGTTCTATCTACATTTATGGCATAACCCAGCTGTCATTTACTGCCTCCCTTTCCCAATCAAACTTCAAGAAAAAGCTACTTGCACTCTTTGCTTGCATTCCTTTCACTCCCCTCTCAACCCTTTGCAATCTAACTGCCTCACCCAGTTGAAACTATTTATGGGACAGTGAAGAGAGTGCTGGGCCTGCAGTAAGGAAGACTTCATGAGTTCAAATCTGGCCCCAGACTTCTGGAAGCTGTGAGAACCTGGGCAGATATTCCAATATCTCTGCCAAGAAAACTCCAAAGGGGTCATGGAGAATTGATTGAACAACAACAACTCTATGTCCTCACTTAGTTCTCCAAAGATTTCTTAATTGATTGATAAATCTAATGATCTTTTCTCATATTTCATCCTTCTTGCTCTCTCTGAAGTATTTGACATGATTAACCACACTCCCCTACTGGATATTCTTTATTCTTTTGGGTTTCCTTCCCACTTGTTTGTCTCTCCTCAGAATTCCTTGTTGGTTCATCTTTTATAGCATATCTCCTGACTATAGAAGTATGCCAAAGCTCCATCCTGGGCTCTCTTCTACTCTCTCAGTTGTTACCTCATCATTCCCATGGATTTAAAGATCTTTTCTCTGAAGATGATTCTCAAATATGTAAATCCAGCCATGCTCTCTCATGAGAAAGATATCCTCCAACTGCTTATAGAATATTTAAAACTAGATATCCCATAGTTATATCAAACTCAAAATGTCCAAATGTTTCTGTCCAGGGCACACCTATCTCATCACCCAGTTCTATAAGTTTGACAATATCATTGACTACTTACTTTCCCTCACCTCACATATTCAAAGCTTTTCATTTCTACCTCTACAATATCTCTCAAAGCTATTCCTTTCTCAGAATTACATGAATGGATGCAAAGTAAAGTGAGAACATTGTATGTTGTCCAATTATGAATGACTTAGCAATTCTCAACAATACAATAATCCAGGACAATTCCAAAGGACTCATGATGAAAAATCCAGAGAAAGAACTGATGCACTCTGAATGTAGATTGAAGCGCATTTTCACTTTATTTTTTTCGTGTTTTTTTTTCTTTTGGTCTGTTTTTTCCCAATATGACTAATATGGAAATATGTCTTATATGATTGCACATATAAAAATCAATATCAAATTGCTTACTGACTTAGGAAGAGGGGAGGTGAAGGAAGAAGGGAGAAAATTTGAAATTTAAAAATTTTTTTAAATGAATGTTAAAATTTATCTTTACATGTATTTGGAAAAAATAAAATACTATTAAAAACTTACTGCTTTCTTTCTACACATCAGGCCATCACACTAGTTAACCTCCTCTTCTGGATTTCTATATTAGCTTACTAAAATGTCTTTCTTATCAAGTCTTTCTCCTCTCAGTTCTAACTTATTTACAGCTATAGAAGTGTTTTCCTAAAGTGAAATCTGACCATTTCACTCCCTAACTTAATAAACTCCAGTAGTCCCTATTGCCTCAAGCATCAAATATAAGCTTCTCTATTTAGTTTGTAAAGCTCCTCATGACCTGACCTCTTCCAATCTTATAATAATATACAGCATGTTTCAAAATTCTTAGGGCTGTCAAAGAGATTATGTGTATGTGTGGCTTATATGTGCTCATATCATACATAATCTCTTTTATGTGCTACAGCTTAATAACTAGCAGCAGAAACACTTTAAACTTACAAAGATAATATTTTAAAACTTATTTTAATATTTTTAATGTATGTAGTTTTATGAATTTTGAATGATCAATTTTTAATTATTTTAACAAGATAGGGCATTCAGCCCTGACACATATTCTATACTTGGTTTCTGCATGACACATTCTCAAAGCCAGAACAATGCTGTTTTTGCTTGGTCACCTTGGTTACCTGTTCTATATCCATTAGACTTCTCTCCAGGGAAGTTGCATCAGACCTGTCAAGTAGATATCAAGGCCTTGTTCTTTGAATGATCAGAAGGTTAGGATTGTAAATGCAGTCCTTACAGTCAAGGTAGTAGTAGTTGATGAAAGTATCAACCAGGTTTTTTTTTAAGGCTTTTGCAAGGCAATGGAGTTAAGTGGCTTGTCCAAGGCCACACAGCTAGGTAATTATTAAGTGCCTGAGGTTGGATTTGAACTCAGTTCCTCCTGACTCCAGGGCCGGTGTTCTATCCACTAAGCCACCTAGCTGCCCCTCAACCAGGTTTTACAATTGACTAGTGTGTATATATAGCAAGAGATGGTGATTATGTTAAATCTTAATAAGAAACATATCAATATTTTTAAAACAGAAATAAATAGAGTACCCCTGGGGTCAGGAAGACTCATCTTGAGTACAAATTTAGTCTCAGATACTCACTTTCCCTGTATGGGAAAGTCATTTAACCCTGTTTGCCTCTTCTACTCATCAGTAAAAGGAAATGGCAAACCACTTCTGTACCTTTATCAAGGAAATTCCAAATGGGGTCACAAAGAACGGAAAGGATTGAAAAAAAAATTTGTAAGTTTGTAGCAGCTGTATTTCTAAATTTCTTTTTTTGTTGTTTTTTTAGGTTTTTGCAAGGCAAATGGGGTTAAGTGGCTTGGCCAAGGCCACACAGCTAGGTCATTATTAAGTGTCTGAGATCAGATTTGAACCCAGGTACTCCTGACTCCAGGGCCGGTGCTTTATCTACTGCGCCACCTAGCTGCCCCAGCGCCACCTAGCTGCCCCTCTAAATTTCTTAATGTTAAAACTGCACTAAAACTTTTGGGTACCTCTGTATATTACTGTATATTACTCCCCTTCCTTTATTCCATGACCCTGCCTTTCTACCCTTTACACATATCTCTCCATTAATCTCATGGATTTTGCAATGGCTATTCCCTATGCCTGGCTAGCATTTCCCACTCATCTCCTTTTAGAATCACTGGTTTCCTTTAATTCTACTCAAATGGGGGCAGCTAGGTGGCGCTGGGGCAGCTAGGTAGCGCAGTAGATAAAGCACCGGCCCTGGAGTCAGGAGTACCTGGGTTCAAATCTGATCTCAGACACTTAATAATGACCTAGCTGTGTGGCCTTGGCCAAGCCACTTAACCCCATTTGCCTTGCAAAAACCTAAAAAAAAATAAAATTCTACTCAAATGACACTTTCTCCAAAAACCTAATGATCCTCCTCTCCCTAGTTATGAATATCTTTCCTCCAGGGACCCCTCTCTATTTATATTTTATTTATTTCTGTACAAACTGATTTTTACCTATTATCTCTTCAATGGAATATAAGATCCCAGAGAGGAGGGGTTCTTACATTTTTGTCAGCTTAAAGTCACCACTTAGCATAGCCTCTGACATAGAGGAGGTGTTTAACAAATTGCAGATAGACTAACTGAGAAAAGATGAAGCAATCAGGGAAACTCTGAGAGTCATCCAGTAAGAGAATGATCCTTCATTTCGTCTTCTGAGCTTCATCTTACAGGGGGATTCCATTCCTTCAATTGAGGGTTTTCTAGTATCTGGGCTGAACTAAGAACTTCTTGTTGGCTCTCATGTGAATGTGATAAAGGGCTGGGAGCAGGATGATGCATCAAAATATCAGGAATATGTTTCCCATTGGTGGGAATTCGATTCTAGACAAAATTGGATTGGGAAGTTGAAATGATTGACAGAAATGGGAATGATTTACAGGGATATGTTGCCAATACCCGGTCTGTGGCTAGAAGATCTACATACATCTTGGGCCCTCTGTGCAGATATAGAAGAGGCTTTACCTTTAGCCATGTCTCACGGCACAAAACCTTGGCTGAAGACCCCAACTCCCCTGGAGAGGTCACAGGCAGCTTCATCACATTCTGAAGGAAGTCCACAGTGTAGTAGAAAGCAGAGAAGGCCTAAGGCCAGGAAAGGATTCAGGGATAAGGATAAGGTTGCATATTTCTGGCAAGCATACAATTGATCCTCATCCTTCTGCCCTCAATTCTTATATCCATCCACTTCCAGTTCCTAGATTTCTGACTCCTATACTTTCAGTGACCCTTAGCTACAATGTCCAGGTTCACTATGTCCCTAGCCTCTGAGATTATCCTATATACCATCCTCATTCATTT
The DNA here is from genome assembly GCF_037893015.1 of Macrotis lagotis. Classification (NCBI taxonomy): domain Eukaryota; kingdom Metazoa; phylum Chordata; class Mammalia; order Peramelemorphia; family Peramelidae; genus Macrotis; species Macrotis lagotis. Next base: position 278,300,154 of record NC_133658.1, on the reverse strand, counting down.
TGGATCAGTCACCTTCAGAGCTATCTCTATGGGGGCAGATTTCATTCCCTTAGCTAAAGGGTTACCTAATGTCTGATCTGAATTAAGGGCTATTTGTTCGTTCCCATGGAGTATCAAAAATGGCACGGGTAGAGGAGTCAATATCTAGGATAAAGTCAAGAAGGGTAAACCACAGGCTTAACCCTGTGGGAAAGATGGGATTGAGCTGTAAAATGAATACTGGACTCCTAATGGTCCTATCCCATGCCCCAAAGTGAACTGATACCCCAAGACTCACAATGAAGTTCCCAGTCACAGGAGGCTGGAAAATGTCATTGAAGGAACATTGGGAGAAAGAGCAAGATGAGAAGTTGAAAAGATCTGACACAAGCTGATGGCAGAGGACAGGATCACCACTTCCAGAAAGGGTCACCTCGGTATTTTCATTATAGTCCTGAAATCTCTGGGCTGAAGTACAAGGTGATGTGTAGACATCCTTCAGGAGAATTTTTGTTGAATAGCCTCTAGGCCAGCACGGGTGTGTGCTATGTCTCTGGAATAGGGGAGATACAAAGGAATCAGGTTCAGAATTGCCTTCTACCATTAGGTATCCAGACTCCATTCTCTCCACTAGTAGGCCACCAGTGTTCCTAAGCTTAGCCTGCCTGGTCCCAGAAGAAACATCTACCTGATTAATCACTCTCCAACCTATATTTTTTATCATGTCTTCTCCCTACTGAAAAGCTTCTATTAAGTCCTCACTGACTGTAGGATCAAGTTTAAATTTCTCTACTTGGCATTCAAGATCTCCACATTTCTAAAATGACTGCTCTAATCCTACCATTTCCCCACATCCATCCTCCATTCAGCTAGGTCATATCATCACTAACCCCTATAAATATTAGATGTGCTTCTGCGTTTCATTCTTTTTTTAATACATTTTCCCCACTTGTTCCCCTCTCCACTGCTCATCTACATTCTATCCACCAATTCATTTAAGTATCTGTTCAAATATTATCTTGTTCATGAAGTCTTCTCTTACTGCTTTTCCCCAATTAACCTTTCCTATCTCTGAGTTTTTATAACACTCACCATACCCTGCCCTATTTTGATGTCTCTTAAATGACATAGTGAGAAGAAATAGATAGAATGATGTTCCTAGAATCAGAAAGACCTGAGTCTGAATCCAACCAAGCCTCAGATTCCAGCTACATGACTCTGAACAAGTCATTTAAATACATCCTGCCTCAGTTTCCTCATCTCTCAAGTGGGGACATTAATAATATATACTTCCCAGGGTTGTTGTAAAGCACTTTGCAAACCGTAAAATAAATGGTAGCAATGATGAGAAAGGAATGGACAAATGGCTCTTACCTCCCCAACCATTCTATGAATTTCAAGAGAACAAAGATTGCACCTTCTCTAATCTACTTAGTAAGGACTCTGGAGAATAAGGGAAGATTGCAGAAGTCATTATCTTCAGCTGACAGGGTAACAGAGGCAGGGAGACAGGAAGACAAGAACTAGCAGACCCACCTAAATAAGAAATGGTTACCAGGATCTGGCAGTTAAAAGAATAGCATTCTTGAAAAGAGGCCCTTTGTTGGCAAAATAGACAGTAGGTAGCAAAGGAAATAGCAGGTGGAATGAGGAGAGGACTTAGGCGAGGAATGGAGGTGTTAAGGGAACCTTCCCATAAATTGGGCTACCCATACCTGAAGCACACCAGCCAGCAACCTCTTAAGGATTTGATCTCTACCATAGCACAGGAAGCTGTGGGTGTAGACTCTGTAACTCTGGCCATAGAGCTGCAACTTGACCTCATTTGCAGAGTCCTCAATCCGTCTGGTTGTCTCAAAGGTGATCTGTGTGGATGCCCCACCTAAGTCCATGGCCCCCACTGTCCCCTGCTTTGGTTGGAACCACTCTCCTACCCAGTTATACTGCAAGGAAGGGTGAAGAGAGAGGGAGAAGGTGGAGGAGGAGAAGGAGAAAAGAGAAACAATTTAATGTGTTTATTAACCACTTTTTATATATCAAAGACATTAATCTCTCTGGTCTACAACCCTCCTCCCCCAAAGGGTTTCCAGACCCGAATCATGAAAGAAGCACTGATGTCTTAGGGGGATGAGTTTCTTATGAAATGAACAAGGAATTCAGTGATAGGACCAGATGCCACCAAAGGATCTAGCAGCCTATATACCCATGGGAAGTCCCAACAGTCAAAGATGCTTTTGAGTGGAGCATCTAGGTGGCACAGCGGATAGAGCATCTGCCCCGGAATCAGGAGTACCTGAGTTCAAATCCGGCCTCAGACACTTAATAACTACTTAGCAGTGTGGCCTTGGGCAAGCCACTTAATCCCACTACCTTGCAAAAACAAAAACAAACCTGAAAATGTTTTTGAGTTCCCAATTGGCAGCTGACCTACGGTTATGGTCAGGGGCCAGTAAATATAGGGTATAGAAATAGAGAGATGGGTTAAGGTCCTACCAGTTGGCAATGAAGGTCGGGGGGGTGGACCACTTTGTCCCTGTATATCCTGGGACAAATGGGACATTGTTCACTTGGTGGCAAGAGGGTATGTGAAAATAGCAGCCTCAGAAAAGGTGGGCAAACAGCAAAACCCACCTTGATGAAATTCTCCAAGAGATAATTGGCAGTGACCCAGCCAAAGACTCCCTCATCCTGGCCAGTCAGAATCCGAGCCCCTCGGAAATCAAAGGGGTATTGGGTTAACGTCTCAGTCACTGATGAAAGGACCTTGTCTGAAGCAGTAGGACTGGTCAGGCTACAGGAAATATAGAAACCCTTTAATGTATTTTACTGTTCTTCTTAATGATCTTATCAAGCCTCACACTTCTAAGATTGGCTAATATGACATAAAAGGGAAATGATAAATTTTGAAGGGGATATGGAAAAATTGAGCTATCAGGGGTGGCTAGATGGCACAGTGGATAGAGCACCAGCCCTGGAGTCAAGAGTACCTAAGTTCAAATCTGATCCCAGACACTTAATAATTACCAAGCCGTGTGGCCTTGGGCAAAGCCACTTAACCCCATTGCCTTGCAAAAAAAAAAACAAAACCTAAAAAAGATTGAACTATCAATGTAGTATTAGTGGAGTTATGAACTGATCCAATCATTTTTGAGAGCAATTTGGAACTATGCCCAAAGGGTTATAAAATTGCACATATTCTTTGACTCAATAGTACCACTACTAGGTACTTTGTGATATCCCAAAGAGACTTAAAAAAAAAGAAAAGAAAAGGACCTATATGTACAAAATATTTATAATGATTCTTTTTTGTAGTGGCAAAGAATTGGAAATTGAGGAGATGCCCATCAATTGAGGAATGGTTGAACAAGTTATGGTATATGGGAGAAAATACTATTGTGCTATAAGAAATGATGAGGAAAAAAAAGAAATGATAAGTAGGTTACTTTCAGAAAGACCTGGGAAAATTTATATCAACTTATGCAAAATAAAATGAGCAGAACCAGGAGAACATTGTTCACAGTAACAGCAAGATTGTAAGGATGATCAACTGTAAATGACTTAACTACTCTCAGCTATATAATGGTACAGGACAATTCTGAAGGTCTTATGATGAAAAGTGCTATACACTTTCAGAGAAAGAACTGACAGAGTATGAATGTATCTCGAAGTACTTTTTAAACTCTATTTTTCTTCAGTGACTTTTTTGAGGGATCTGTTTTATTTTGCAACATGACTAATATAGAAGTATGTTTTGTATGACTGCACATGTATAATCTATACAAAATCATTTTCCTTCTCAAGGTGAGGAAAGGGTAGAAGGGAAAATTTAGAAGACAAAATTTTAAAACAGATGTTAATTGTTTTCCCTGTAATTGGAGAAAAACAAACATTTTAAAAATTGAAATTGGATTCAAAGGACTGATGTTTCTAAATCAATTCTCTTACTTTCTACTTGTGTGATTTTGGGCAAGATAAATAACATTCTGGGCTTCAGCTTCCTTCTCTATAAAATGAGGGGGAATGAACAAGAGTAGGAGTTCTCATTCTTTTTTTGTATTATAGATCTTCAAAAGCCCCCAAAATGGAAAGGATAATGTCTTTAATGTTTTTAAATAATTAAAGGAAATGTTAAATTTCAGTTGGAGGTTAATGAAAATAAAGATGTAGTTTCTTTCTCATTCAAGTTCATGGATCCCCAGAAAATATCCACAGACCTATTCAGAAGTCCATGGATCCTATACCAAGAATCTCATAATCTAGAGGACTTCCAATGGTCTTTGAATGGTGAAAAGAATGTTGGATTTGGAGTCAGAGGACCTGTTATGTATTAACTGTGTTATTCTGAGCAAGTTATATAATTTCTTTGAGTCTCAGTTTCCTCATCTATAAATAATCTCTATGATCTCTCCCAATTCTAAATCTATCATCTTTGACTTTATGAATGTAAATAATTACTAGGTAATGAAAATTCAGGGCAAGGATTTTCTTTCTCCAGAAACCCAGGACAATTTTTTTTTAATTTAGCATCATTTTTTTCAAATTACATGTAGAAATAGCTATTAACATGCATTTTGTTCTTTTTCTTTTCTATAAGGCAATGAGGTTAAATGATATGACCAAGGTCACACAGCTAAGTAAGAATTAAGTGTGTATCTGAGATTAGATCTGAACTCAGGTCCTCTTGTCTCCAGGTCCAGTGCTCTATCCACTGTGCCACCTAACTGCCCCATCAATATGCATTATTTTTAGGTTTTTGCAAGGCAAACGGGGTTAAGTGGCTTGCCCAAGGCCACACGGCTAGGTAATTATTAAGTGTCTGAGACCGGATTTGAACTCAGGTACTCCTGACTCCAGGGCCAGTGCTTTATCCACTATGCCACCTAGCCACCCCTTCAATATGCATTTTTATAAAATTTTCTCCTTCCTTAAAATAGCAAGCAATCTGAGATAGATTACACATACACAATCATGTTAAACATTTTTTTCCATATTAGTCATGCTGTGAAAGAAGAATCAAAACAAACGTGAAAAAACATGAGAAAGAAAAAACAAAAAAAAAGTAAAAAATAGTATATTTTGATCTACATTCAGACTCCATAGTTCTTTCTCTGGATAGAGATGGAATTTTCCATCAGAAGTCCTTTAGAACTCTCTTTGATCACTGTATTACTGAGAAGAGTCCATCATGATTGACACAATCTTGCTATCACTGTGTATGATGTTCTCCTGATTCTGCTCACTTCACTCACATCAGTTTGTGCAAATCTTTACAGGATTTTCTGAAATTGTCCACTCATCTTCTCTTATAGAACAATAGTATTCCAGGAGAGTGTTCTACAAAAAATAAAGGTATTCCTCAGGTAGAACAAGAATTTTACCATCTCTTACCTAGAATGGATCAATAAAAAAAACTAGGCTTGCCTACATGAACAGGTTGACTGAGGAAGGGAGATAGGCAGAACAGCAAAAAAAGGAGGGACACAAACTTACTTCAGAAGTCTCATGCCTGCAGTGGCACCCAGATAAAGGGGAGTGACTGAGTGTCTCTCCTTGGGAACATCTTTCATGGCTTGATTGAGACAATGTTCCAGGCTTTTACCTGCCTCATGGGGAGCTTCTGCATAACTAGAGATACCACCACCTAGAAGCAAGACAGGAGAAAGGAATATGACCAATGTTGCCCAATGTCCTTAAGAGAATGAACTGAAATCCATCTCTCCTATCCTTTCTCAATAAACCTATGAAACCCAGGATTCCAGTCTCCACATTATTTGCATAGGGCAGAATGACAGGCCAAACTAGACCTGGGTTCCAGCCTTGGTTTCATCATAAATTTTATATGTGACCTTTGGCAGGTCAATTTCTATCTCTGAGCTCAAGTTTTATTATCTATAAAAGAAAGGCAGGGGCAGCTAGGTGGTGCAGTAGATAGGGCACTGGCCCTGGAGTCAGGAGGACCTGAGTTCAAATCCATCCTCAGACACTTAATAATCATCTATCTGTGTGACCTTGGGCAAGTCACTTAACCCCATTGCCTAATAAAAAGCAAAAAACAAAAACCAAAAAAAAATAAAGGAAGGGGATTGGGATAGGTGATTCCAAAGGTACTTTTTACTTAGAACAATTTAAGGTTAGAAACATAATCTGAATATTAGAAATTCCACCATAAGAAAATAAGAAAAGGGGGCGGAGCCAAGATGGCGACAAGAGAGGATCATCTCTTAGGTGGTCTCTCATAAAACTCATAAACTAAGGACTCTAAACTTTCGAGAGACAGAATCCACAGAGGGACCCAGTGAGGCAGTTCTCCTACTCAAGGTAACCTGGAAAACAGCAGAAAGGCTCTGCTCCCCAGGGTTGGAGGGGTGGCCTGACAGAGCAAAAGAACTTCAGCCTCCCGGAGGCAGCCCCAGGGCACTGGGAGCCATGGCTCACAGCAGTGGGGGAGTTTCCTGAGCTACACCCCGGGGAGCAGCGGGTACAACCTGGGAACAGTGGGGGGGGGGGGGGAAAGAACCTCTGCCAGAGGGAGCACATGAAGCCCAGTCCTCAAAACACTCAGTCTGAAGATGAGGAAGCAAAACCTCCTGCATCTAAAGACTCCAAGAAAAACAGAAATTGGGCTCAGGCTATGACAGAGCTCAAAAAAGACTTTGAAAATCAAATGAGGGAGATAGAAGAAAAACTGGGAAAAGAAATAAGAGAGATGCAGGAAAAACATGAAAATGAAGTCAGCAGTTTAGTCAAGGAAATGCAAAAAAATGCTGAAGAAAATAGCATGCCAAAACCCAGCTTAGGTCAAATGGATAAAACAATTCAAAAAGTTACTGAGGAGAAGAATGCTTTAAAAGCAGAATTGGCCAGATGGAAAAAAGAGACAAGAAAGCTCTCTGAGGAAAACAAATCCTTCAGACAAAGAATAGAACTCAGGGAGATTGATGAAATTACGAGAAACCAGGACTCAATACTTCAAAACCAAAAGAATGAAAAATTAGAAGAAAATGTGAAACATCTTATTGAAAAAACAACTGATATGGAAAACAGATCTAGAAAAGATAATCTAAAAATTATTGGAATACCTGAAAGTCATGATCAGGAAAAGAACCTTGACATTTTCAAAGAATTACTACAGGAAAATTGCCCTGATATCCTAGAAGCAGAGGGCAAAATAGAAATGGAGAGAATCCACAGACTTCCCCGAGAAAGAGATCCCCAAAAACCAACCCCCAGGAATATTATAGCCAAGTTCCAGAAGTCCCAAGTAAAAGAGAAAATATTACAAGCAGCCAGAAGGACACAATTCAAATACCATGTAGCTGCAGTCAGGATCACACACGACTTAGCAGCAACTACATTAAAAGCTTGTAGGGCTTGGAATATAATATACCAGAAGGCAAAAGAGCTTAGAATGCAACCAAGAATCAGCTACCCAGCAAAACTGAATGTCCTCTTCCAGGGAAAAAGATACACTTTCAATGAACCAGGAGAATTTCAAATGTTCCTGTTGGAATGGCCAGAGCTGAACAGAAGGTTTGATCTTCAAATACAGGACTCAGGTGAAGCATAGAGAGTGGAGGAGAAGGGGAAAATATGAGGGACTTAATGAGGATGAACTGCATGTATTCCTGTATAGAAAAATGACACTGATAATACTCATATGAACCTTCTCAATTAACAGAGCAGACAGAAGGAGCTTTTATAGATGAAGCACAGGAGAAAACTGAATTTGAAGATATATTGTGGTATAAAAATGGAGTCAATAGATAAAAGGGAAATGTAATGGGAGAAAGAAAAAGGAGAGGAGGAATAGGCTAAAATATTTCATATAATAAGATTTTTCTTTATTACAATGAGCTATTGCAATGATATGGAAGGGGGAGAAGGCAAGGGGGAATGAAGGAATCTTTGCTCTCATCAGAGGTGGCTAGGAGAGGAAACAGCATATATACTTAATGGGGTATAGACATCTGGAGTAAGAAGGGGAGGACGGGGGAAGGGGTGGGGATGTGAATGAAGGAGGAGAGGATGGACCATGGAGAGTGGTCAGATATAACACATTTTCCTTTTTACTTGTTGCAAGGGGCTGGGATTGGATTGCTTGTCTGGGACCATAGGGCCAGGTGGATACTGGGCCTAAGGGGTGGTAGCAGGGCTCAGGGCCTCTTGGCCCCAGGGCCAGGGATCTGTCTGCTGTGCCACTCAGCTACCCTACAGCAGAGTCAGAGTGAAAGGAGAGAGAAAATATTCTCCACATGGTAGTGGAGATATATGAAAGGAGGGAGTTGCGATCAGCAATGGCAACGGTGGAAAAATACAGAAGTAACTTTTGCGATGGATTTATCATAAAGAATGTGATCCACCTGCAACAGAGTTGTTGGTGTTAGAACAAAGACTCAAGCACATTTTTTATTATTATTATTTTGGGGGGGGTGCAGGACAAATGGGGCTGGGTAGCCTGCCTAGGGCTGCATAGCAGGGTGACCATTTGGTGTCTGAGGCTGGATTTGGACCTGGGTGCTCTGGGCTCAAGGGCCATTGCTCTGTCTGCCACCCAACCGCCCCTACTATTATTACTATTTTATTTTATTTTGGGTCTTTTTTTCTTTCTTTTTTTGGTTCTTGTAGGGCAGTGGGGTTGGGGTGGCTTGCATGTGACACAGCTGGGTGATTGTTGGGTGTACAGGGCCAGATATGGGCTCGGGTGCTCCTGGCTACAGGGCTGGTGCTCCATCCACTGTGCCACCTGGCCATACCTACAATTATTACTATTATTTTTTAAAATAATTTTAATTTTAATTTTTGTTTACTCTTAAGAATATTTTATTAATGTATAAAAAACATTTGTACAAAATGAGAATAAATAAATATTAAATTTAAAAAAAAGAAAAAAATGAGAAGAAAAACTAAATTCTTAACCAAACAAAGGATAGAGTAAATAGGATAAAATAAATAATTTTAGCTAAATGAAAGTTAAAAATTTTTGCACCAAGTAAATAAATATAGGGGGCAGCTAGGTGGCTCAGTGGATAGAGCATTGGCCCTGGAGTCAGGAGTACCTGAGTTCAAATCCAGTCTCAGACAATAATTACCTAGTTGTGTGGCCTTGGGTAAGTCACTTAACCCCATTTGCCTTACAAAAAGACTAATAAATAAATAAAAGAAAATGAATATAATTATGACAAGAAAGAAGACTGCTCTCTGTTAGAAAAATAACTTTTACATCAAATATCACTGATGGGGCGGCTAGGTGGCGCAGTGGATAGAGCACCAGCCTTGGAGTCAGGAGTACCTGAGTTCAAATCCAGCCTCAGACACTTAATAATTACCTAGCCGTGTGGCCTTGGGCAAGCCACTTAACCCCATTGCCTTGCAAAAAATAAAAATAAATAAATAAATGAAATATCACTGATAAAGGACACATCTAAGAACTTAAATAAACTCCCTCTATTAACGTAAGTTGGCACCTTCTCTGCACTTTATAGTGTTAGAAAATGTCCAGAGCATTGAGAGCCAGGACATGCCAGAAGTAGGACTTGAACCCGACCTTTCTTTTTTAATCAGTATTTTATTTTATTTTTCCAATTGCATGTTATGAAAGTTTTTCAACATTCATCCACATGCATATTTAGAAGTTATGCAATTTTCTTCCACGCTCCCTTCCTACCTCTCCCTCTCCTCAGCAGTCTAGTAAACATTGTACAGGTACATTTGTGTTTAACATGTTTACATATTAGTCATTTTCTGTATGAGGAATTAGGACTAAGGGAAATTAAGGGAAGGAACAATATAAGAGAAATTTTTAAAAAGTGAACATAGTGTTCATTCAGATTCTGTAGTTTGTTTTGTTTTGCTTTTTCTTTGTCTGGATGTGGATGGTGCTATCCAAAATAGGTCTCCCAGGTACCCAGGCCTTTCTAATTCTTTTCTTTTCTTTTCTTCTCTCCTCTTCTCTTGTCTTTTCTTGTCTGTCTTCCTTCCTTCCTTCCTTCTGTTCTTTCTTTTTCTTTTGAAGGTAATTGGTGTAAAATGACTTGGCCAGAGTCACAACCTTGTATGTGTCTGAGGCTAGATTTGAACTCAGGTCCTCCTGACTTCCAGTTTAGTATTCTATCCACTGTACGAAATAACATTTTTCTTTCTTTTTCTTTTAGGTTTTTGCAAGGCAAATGGGGTTAAGTGGCTTGCCCAAGGCCACACGGCTAGGTAATTTAATATTAAGTGTCTGAGTCTGGATTTGAACTCAGGTAGTCCTGACTCCAGGGCTGGTGCTCTATCCACTGCGCCACCTAGCTGCCCCCAAATTACATTTTTCAAAAGAATTTCAAACTATTGACAACCACATGAAAAACTATTTCAAATCACTAATAAACAAGGGAAATGAATATCAAACCCCACATTCAGTAAATTGACAAATATATCAAAATATGTGTATAGTCAAGGTTGGAGGATTTGTGGAAAGGCAGACACATCAATACACTGTTAGTAGAGTTATAAATTGGTTTAACCAGAGTAGAAAACAACTTGAACAACTTAGTTCATTAAAATGCACATACCCTTTGATCAGAAATCCCACAGTTAGGTTTATACTTCAGAGAGATCACTGATAAAAATAAAGGTCTAGAAATTTAATTTAACAACCTTCTCTCTTTCTCCCTGAGGAAAAAATGTAAGCATAGAAAATCTTTATGTTTAACCTGAATTATTAACACTTTAAGTCTAGACAATCAACAAAACCATAAAACAAGTCTTTATTTGCAGTTGCAGATATATGAGATATATTTATCTTTATCTTTAGCTCTCATTTAAATTTTAACAATGGGCTCCTATTAGAATTGGTTTCAACAAACTCCAGGAAAGGTCCCATATATACCAAAAGATAGCAATAAGTTATTTTAGTTTTTTTTTTGCAAGGCAAATGGGGTTTATACAGCTAGGTAATTATTAAGTGTCTGAGGCCAGATTTGAACTGAGGTACTCCTGACTCTAGGGCCGGTGCTCTATCCACTGAGCCACCTAGCCGCCCTGTGCCACCTAGCTGCCCCACAATAATTTTATCATATTTTTTTGAAGTAGCAAATAACTAGAAAAATTAGATATGCTCATCAATTAGAGAATGGATAAATGGAATATTACTGAGTTATATGAAATGAAATGGGAGAATAGAAAAACTTGGAAGAGTTATATGAACTGATGCAAGATTAAATAAGCAGAACCAAGAAAAAACAATATACATACTGACTACAACAATGTAAAAGGAGAGAGAAATCACAAGAAGATTAAAATTGAATACTATAAAATTTGATTAACCCTAAAGAAAGGTCAAGAGAATATACCTATCTCAATTTTTTTTGCTAAGTGTATCCAATTATTTTAAATGGAAATTCCCTAAATCTTGTTACTGGATTTCGTTGGTAATAAACAGAAATATTGATGATTTATGTATGTTTATTTTATATCCTGCAACTTTGCTAAAATTGTTAAATATTTCAACTAGTTTTTCAGTTGAATCTCCAGGATTCTCTAAGTATATTATCATATGTTAGCAAAGAGTGATTGTTTTATTTCCTCATGGCCTAGCCCTATTTTAATTCTTTCTATTTCTTTTTCTTCTCTTAAAGCCATACTAGAATTTAAATACAATACTGAATTATTGTAGTGATAATGGGCATTCTTGTTTCATTTCTGATCATTTTGGGAGGGTTGCTAGCTCATTCACATTGTAGAAGTTCGCTATTGATTTTAGATAGATACTACTTATCACTTTAGGACAGGCTTAGGAAAGTAATGCTTTCTAATGATATATTTTGTCAAAAGTTATTTTCTGTATCTATTAAGATAATCATATGATTTCTGTTGATTTTGTTAGTTTTCCTAATATTGAATCAAAATATATGACCCTTGTTGTAAGTTGCTGTATCTCCTTTCTAGTATTTAAAATTTTTACATCAGCATTCATAAGGAAAATTGAAATAACTTTTCTTTTCTATTTTTGCTCTTCCTGATTAAGGTATCAAAGCCATATTTGTATTTTAAAAGGAATTTGGTAGGACTCCTTTGCCTATCTTACCAAATAGTTCATATAATGTTAGAATTAATTGTATTTTAAATATTTGGTAGAATTCTTTTGTGAATTCATCTGACTCTGGGGATTTTTACTTAGGGAGATTATTGATGGTGTGTTCAATTTCTTTTTCTAAGAGGGGAGAAGTAGTCTATTTCTTCTGTTAATCTGGGCAATTTATATTTTTGTAAATATTCATTCATTTTGCTTGTTAGATTTATTAACATGTAATTGAGCAAAATATCTCCTAAAATTCCTCCTAATTTCTTCTTCATTGGTGGTAAATTCATACTTTACATTTTTATATTGTAATTTGACTTTTTTTTCTTCTGTCATCTCTGTCATCTCATTCAACTGAGATCAATGTATAACATGGAACTAATGTAAACACTAACAGAATGCCTTCTGTGAGGGATGGTGGGAGGGAAGCAAGAATGAGGGAATTGGTGGTTTATTTATTTTAATGTTGTTGGCTTTTTTCATAAAAATCAATTTCTAGTTTTATTTTTTTATCATTCAGTTTTATTACTCTTTCTCTATAATTTTGAGAGTTTTCACTTTGGTGCTTCATTGGAGATTTTTAATTTATTCTTTTTTCTAGTTTTCTAGTTGCATGCCCAATTGATTGATCTGCTCTTTTTTTCTTTTTTGTTATTGCTATAAACATTTAGAGAGACACAAATTCAAATTTCCCCCTAAGTACTGCTTTGGTGGCATCTTTTTTTTTTTAGATTTTTTTCACCAGGAAGTTCACTCTTTTTTTTTTAGATTTTTTTTCACCAGGAAGTTTGCTCTTTTTTTTTAGATTTTTTTTCACCAGGAAGTTCACTCTTTTTTTTTAGATTTTTTTTTACCTTTGGTTGTATCTCAAAAAAAATTGTTATGATGTCATATTGTAGTCATTCTCTTTAATGAAATTATTTATTGTTTCTATGATGTGTTCTGTGACCTACTTATACTTTAGGATTAGATTTTTAGCCTATCTTTTCATGGTCCTTTACTGAATGTAATTTTTAATTCAATACAGTATAAAAATGATGCATTTAATATTTCTGCCTTTCTGCATTTGATTGTAGATTTTTTTAATGTCCTGATATACAGTAAATTTCTATTTAGGTGCTATGTACTATTGAGAAAAATAGGGGCCAGCTAGGTGGCACAGTGGATAGAGCACTGGCCCTGGAGTCAGGAGTACCTGAGTTCAAATCTGGCCTCAGACATTTAATAATTACCTAGCTGTGTGGCCTTGGGCAAGCCATTTAACCCCATTGCCTTGCAAAAAAAAAAAACTAAAAAAAAAAAAGAAAAATATTCTTTTCTATCCTCATTCAATTTTCTCCAGAGGGCTATCATATCTAATTTTTTAAAAATTCTATTCACCTAAACATTTTTTGTGTGTATTTTTACTTAGGTTTATCAAGTTCTGAGATGGGAAAAGTGAGGTTCCCCCCACCACAAGTATAGTTTTACGGTTGATGTCCTTCTGTAATTCATTTAATTTTTCCTTTAAAGATTTGGATGCTACCATGGAAACAATGTAAAGACTAAGTGACTGCCTTTTGTGGGGGTGGGGGGAAGCAAGATTAGGGGAAAAACTGTAAAATTCAAAATAAATAAAATCTTTCTAAAAAATATGGATGCTAAACTATTTGATACACATATGTTTAATATTAATATCACTTTGAGGTTTGTGGTACCTTTTAACAAGATGTAGTTTCCTTGTCTTGTTTATCATTTCTTTTAATCAGATCTATTTTTGCTTTTGCTTTTTGTCTGAAATCAGGATTGCTATTTCTGCTTTTTTTTAAATTTCAGGGGGCAGCTAGGTGGCATAGTGAATAAAGCACTGGCCCTGGAGTCAGGAGTACCTGGGTTCACATCCAGTCTTAGACATTCAATAGTTACCTAGCTGTGTGGCCTTGGGCAAGCCACTGAACCCCGTTTGTCTTGCAAAAACCTAAAAAAAAAAAAGAGTTACAAGTGTCACTGGGTCTATACCCTGAAGAGATGATAAAAAAAAAAGGGTAAAAACATCACTTGTACAAAAATATTTATAGCAGCCCTGTTTGTGGTGGCAAAATTTGGAAATTAAGTGAATGTCCTTCAATTGGGGAATGGCTTAACAAACTGTGGTATATGTATGTCATGGAACACTATTGTTCTATTAGAAACCAGGAGGGATGGGAATTCAGGGAAGCATGGAAGGATTCGCATGAACTGATGCTGAGTGAGATGAGCAGAACCAGAAAAACACTGCACACTCTAACAGCAACATGGGGGTGAAGATTAACCCTGATGGACTTGCTCATCCTTTTAGTGCAATAACCAGGGACAATTTTGAGCTATCTACAATGGAGAATACCATCAGTATCCAGAGAAAAAATTATGGACTTTGAACAAAGACCAAAGACTATTACTGTCAAATTAGAAAAAAAAAAGCATTATATTATAATGTAATTTTACTATCTCATACTTTATATTTCTTCCTTAAGGATATGATTTCTCTGTCATCTCATGCAACTGAGATCAATGTATAACATGGAACCAATGTAAACACTAACAGAATGCCTTCTGTGGGGGATGGTGGGAGGGAAGCAAGAATGAGGGAAAAATTGTAAAACTCAAAATAAATAAAATCTTTCTTTAAAAAAAAAATTACGGGGCAGCTAGGTGGCGCAGTGGATAGAGCATGGCCCTGGAGTCAGGAGTACCTGAGTTCAAATCCGGCCTCAGACACTTAATAATTACCTAGCTGTGTGGCCTTGGGCAAGCCACTTAACCCCATTTGCCTTACAAAATCCTAAAAAAAAAAAAATTACAAGTGTCATCTTCCTGTGTGGGTATATAAACAGTTTAAACCTTAGTGAATCTCTTATGTTTTCTCTTTTCTGTCTCTATCTTTTTGATTCTCTTGAGTTTTGCATTTAAGAATCAAATTTTCTGTTCAACTCTGGTCTTTTTATCAGGAATTCTTGAAAATCCTCTAATTCACTGAATTCCATTTTTTCTCCTAGAAGGATTATATTCAATTTTGCTGGGTAATGATTCTTAGTTTTAATCTTAGCTCCTTTGCCTTCCATTACAAATTCTTCCACCACTCAATGTAGAAGCTGCTAAATCTGGTGTAAGTCTAACTATGGCTCCACAATATCTGAAATGTTTTTTTTCCCTTGATATTTGCAGTACTTTCTCCTTGGCATGGAAGCTCTGAAATTTGACTTTAACATTTCTGGAAGTTTTCATTTTAGGAGCTCTCTCAGGGGGTGATCATTGAATTCTTTTAATTTCTATTTCACCCTGTAGCTCTAGGTTATCAAAATAGTTTTCTTTGATAGTTTTTTGAAATATGTTGTCCAGTTTTTTTAAATTATCTCTCCTGAATTTATTTTCCAAATCAGTTTTTTTTTCCAAGAAGATATTTCATTCTTTTGAGTTTATTTTGTTGTTTTTGATGTTTCGTGGAGTCTTTAACTTTAATTTCCCAAATTCCAATTTTTACAGAATTATTTTCTTAAGTGAACTTTTGTATCTCCTTTTCCATTTGATCAATTTTACTTTTCAGGGAGTTGTTTTCTTTAGTGAATTTTTTGTACATCTTTGTTCATTTTATGTGCTTCTTTAAACAAGTTGTTGGCTCATTTCATAATTCTCTTCTATCATTCTTATTTCCTTCCCCAATTTTTCTTCTACTTCTCATTTTATTTTTAAAATCCTTTTTGAGCTCTTCCAGGAGTTCTTTTTCAACCTGAGACCAATTCACATTTTGCTTTGAGGCTTCCCATGTAGTCATTTTGAAATTGTTGTCCTCATTTGAGTTTGTTTTGATCTTCCCAAAGTACTTTCTAAGATAGGGTTTGTTTTTTGCTCATTTTTTTCAGTCCTCTTCATGACTTAACTTTTATGTTAATGGATTTTGCTCCTGTGGTGAGGGGAGCACTATCCCAAGCTTATTGTGCTAGGGGAGTAAGATCTCACCACTTGCCTGTTGTCTAGGGTCATGGAGACTTGCTTCTGGCTTACTTGGATACCACCTGCACTGGAGTGTACTCCCCTTTTACCTGAGTGATGTGGATCTTTACTGTCAACCTTCTAAGTTGTCTTGGACTGAAAAATTGATTCACCCTGTTCTTTTATTGGTACTACTATTCCAAAATTCATTTTGAGACATTATTTTGATTGTTTGGAGGTGAATTTGGGAGAATTCAAGGGAGTTTCTGCCTTATTCTGCCATGCTGGCTCTGCCTTACCATGACAACAGACTTATTCCATATATTGGTTATTAGTTTTGCTAGACCATCCCCCCCCTTTTGAAAATTTTTGTTATAAGGAAGGGGTAAGAGAAGAATAAATTAGAAAAAATTCAATACTTTTTTTAAAGTTAAGATTCAATTACTTTATGAAAATGGCTCCTAATCTCTGCTCTAGCCAGGAAAACAGACATAAAGATCACTGGTTGTATAGTGAAGGAGGAGAGGGAGGAAAATATACATGCTTTGCATGGACCTCTGGAGTCTTTCTAGGAACTGTTTCCTCCAATGACTCAAACCCTTGCCTCAGAATATGGTGGTCATGTACCAACCTAGCAAAGCTCCCTCCTAGATTCTCTTGTGGCATGATTATTAAACACTTATGAAGTCTTACCCAAGAAAGGGTAGAGCCTTCTTTGTGCCCAATGGGCAGGTATAGTTAAGGATTAGCACAGAAGGGCACAATCTGGGGGTAAGAAGGACCTCCCAAATGAGATTGGCTTAGCAAGAAAATGATCCCATGAGACAATAGGGGCCCACATATTTAATGCAAGCTCCATTCTTTCATCTATCTGCACCTATCCCTGAGAAGAGAATGTCCAGCAGAGCTAAAAAGAAAAGATATTTTTTCTTTTTTAAAAATCTTTGTTATAAGGGTTGGCTCTCTAAGTGGGGCAAAGGGAGAAGAAAGGAATATATTGGGAAACATAGGTAACAGAAAAACAAAGATAGTATTTTTAATAAAGAGAGAGAGAGAGAGAGAAGTAAAGGAGCCACTCCTGCCCTCAAGCACAAAGAAACTGAATACCACCTCCCAAGTGGGTATTAGCACAGGTGTCCATACAAAGAGAATTTCCTGGTGGGGGGGGCAGGATAGGCAAGGGAATGCTCAGATCTAACCACTCCTCCTCTTCAGAGGGGCCCTCTCCCCCTCTTTTCTCACCCCACCCTACACAGGAAGAAAGGTCCTAGGTAGGGGCTGGGTATGCCATCTGTGCACATAATGCCATAGCCTAATCAACTCTATTCACCTGGTTTAGATCAAAAGATCTTGTGCTATAAAGATAACTGAGACCATTAAATCAAAATCCCCCATCTTACAGATAAAGAGTTGAGGCACCCCTGCAAAGATTGAAGTGACTTGTCCAAGGTCACACATTTAGTCAGTGGTAGAGATAGAGAAAATTATTTAATGCTAAGGGGCACAGGAGCATGATGTCTAAAGGAAAACATGTCCTTAAGCCTGATGGCAGGCTCTGACTTTCACAACTTCTATTGTCCATCTAAGTTCACATGAGAATGAATGAGATGGGGAAAGATAAAATACCTATAGTGCTCAATAAATGTTTTTTCATCAATTCATTCATTACCCTCCCACACTAGGAAGTTAAAATATAATTTTCAGGACATTTCTCCCATATTCTCAATTCTCCTATTTTCCCAAGAATTACAACCATTTCAGGCTTGAAGTCAAAACCTAGGGGGCCCTAGGGCACCTAGATGGAGGACCTATAATACAATGGGAAAAGACATGAACAAGGAATCAGGAGACCTGGATTTTAGAATTATAGGATTCAGAAATGGAAGCCAACTTTCTGGGTCATCTAGTCCAACTCCCAATTTTAAGGATGAGGAAACTGAGATGTAGAGGAAGGAGGGACATTCTTGCCAAAGCCTCTATCTTGACAATACCACTAAATTGCTATGTAACTAGGTTTGATTCTCCTGGGCCCTAGGTTTATCTATCTGAATAATGAAAGGGGATCCAACCACATTGCTAAGGTTCTTTCCAATTTTAATACTCCATGACCTTACACTAGTGGTCCTCAATGTGTATTCCATGAATTTTGATAGGCACACTACAAAATTTTGGATACCTTGGTATTGCAGATAAAAGACAACTTGAAATAATTTTATTTAACATAATTGTTATTTACCCGGCACATGGAGTATTGTGAATGTATATGAAATAAACAGAATATGTCTAATATATATATGTATGTATATGCATCATATCAGAACCTAAATTCACCAAAAAGTCAAACAAGTACACCAGCTGCATTAATAAAGAGAAACTTAAATTCAACATTTGTAATTTAAACATTCAGTATGTTACCATGCCTCAAAAAGTGTTGAAAACTACTGCCTAAACAGATGGGTTTTAAACTCATGTCTATTCATAGTTTTCCCTCTCTAGGGATCTCTATTCTTCTGTGCCTCCATGGTAAAATGTCATAAATGACTCGAGAACATTTAGTCCAGAGTGATTAAAATGGTTTTTATTAAGATATCTTAACAAAATGGCACACCTCTCTCATGATGGGAGAAAGGAGCAGGGAAATCCCATCATAAAAGCTCTTTTATGAACTTTGAAAGACTTTATTCCTGCCCTTTCATAGGCTGGGGTCACAAATCTAATTGATACATTGGTTCCTATACATTTCCTCAGCCTGCTCATTATACTAATGAGCAACAATAGATAGATTTCCTTGAGCAAGTGCAAAGGAGAAGGTCAAAACTCTAGGTTACTCTTGACCAGTTAAGGACTACTTTTTTCTAATCTAATTTTTCATCCTTGGAATGGGATTAGGAGAACTCTCTCAGTTTTGTGACTGGCTGGGGCCATTCCCCTTTGAAATCCATTTCAAAGGGGCCCCCCTCCACACCCTGTGAAGACCAACATCACCCTTCATTCCTCACATAAAAGAAACACAAAATATGGACCCCCTGCCCAGTCCCATCTCACCTTGTACATCACACATGCTATGCTGGCTCACGATGCCTGTGTCATTTTCTTTGTCAGCTGGCCACTTGTAGATAAACATAGATGTGTGGGAAGAGCCAGCATCCAGGACAATGCCATACTAAAGAGAGAAGAGAATATGAGTGGAAAGTTAGATATAGGAATTGGGAATTCTTCCAGTTCACAAACTTCTCAAACTCTGGAAACTCCTAGACCCCAAAATGACCCTGAAAGGGAAAATATGTCCCACCACCACTTACATGAGCAATACATACAGAGCACACCCCAGAAGGGGACAGCGGGAAAACTGAGCAGTATCATGGCTAGGAGTAGGGCCAGCAGGACTGAGGTACAGGTTCAGGTGCAGGGTTTCAGGTTCTGGCATACTTTGGCAGGCAGCCTTGTTAGGTTAGAAGTAGCAATACTACTCTAGGACAGAGGAAGATGCTAATTTAGCATCAGCATGAGCCCAACTTCCAGAGGCAACTGAGATGGCCTGGGGCTGGGGGGATCCTTCAGACTGAAGGCTCTGGAACCAGGTGTTCTCCTTGACAACCAACTGGGAGCAATGAGCTGGAGGAAACAAGAGATGTGCTCCCATGCCATAGGTGTTGGGGGTGTGAGGAGGAGGGGCAGCCAGATGGCACAGTGGATAAAGCACTGACCCCTGGAGTCATAAGGACCTGAATTTAAATCTGTTCTCAGACATGTGACACTTATTAGCTGCATGACTCTGGATAAGTCATTTAACCCTGATTGCCTTAAGAAAAAAAACAAAAAAAATTTATAGGGGTTCAAAAGGGAACATATTATGGTAAAGATTATCAGCAAGATTGGTGAGGGGAAAGAGTAACATGCATGAGTCTTGTCACCTCTAAGCCACTTCCTTTTGCTCCAAAATTTCTTTACTATCAATACAGCTTGAAGAGGAGAAATTAGAGACTATTACAGGAAGTGGTGTGTAGTTCATTGCTGTTTCAGGGGAACTGGAAAGCACACAGAATACCATCACAGTCTGTGTCTTCAGCTACCTAGGAGCTAATGAGAGATGGAAGTGACCCTTTAATCCTGCCTTGGTTCTATAGACTCCTAAAAGAAAAAGGCAAAGGACTGGAATTATCCTTGGCTCCTACTTTTTCTAGCTAAGGAAAAGGGGATAAAAATGGGTAATATCCTTGAAACCAGGACAACAGTCATAGGAAAAACTAGGCTTCCTCAACTGTTTTGCTGGTAATTCATAAAGGATTAGTCAAATAAATTCAATTATTTAATACCAATTACTGTGAATATAGCCTTAGGTATCATCACTCATGAATGAGTTCTCCCACTTGTGACAAATAAGCTATTTATCCTCAGGATTCCCCCCACCCCCATCCAGAGGAAGGCAAAAATAGGTCCACCTGGAAGTCCAAAGAAGATAGATGAATGAATACAAATCTCACTGACCTGCTCTAGGAAGACCCTTTCCTTACTTCCCCTCTATAAGTCCAGGCCCCAGTCTTCCATAATTTCCTTCCCAGAAAAATAATTCAGGAAATTCAGTTCCTGGTTCAGCTAACTCCTTACTATTGAGGAGTTCATGAACCAATTTGTGACCCCGCCAAACATCACCTACAACATTCTGAAATCCTTCCCACTACATAGTCCTAACACCTGGGTCACTTGGAAAACAGTGGGGTGAGGGAGAATCCAGAAAAGGGAATTCAAAGATGAATCTGTTCCTCTTCAGAGCTTCTCAGCAACAAGTTTGGTGAAGAGCTCATTTCTACTTAGGGGTCTTTGAGTCTAAAAACGAAAAAGACTGAACCCAATGACATAAAGAAAAAAGATTCTTGAGCATGCCTGACTTGATCATGTTAGCATTAACTAAAACTGTGATCATTCTCAGAGCTGGTCATAGCACTGCCCAGATTGGTTAATAGGGAACCAAAAGTACCTGTTCATTCCACATGCAAACTCCAAGATACTTAGGGGGTCTGGTCACCTTTAACAAACTAGTTTTGAGATCAGAAACTGGGCTACCAAGTCCTAATAAGTCATGACCTGACCTTACATCCACCACTGTCAGAGAACAGGGTGATCTTGGTTGTGGCCATGAGAGGGGGCAAGGCTTCCCACTGGGTTTACAGACTTATGCAGGATTCCATCATCTTTGTTCATAAATGGGGGGAAGCACCCCAAGGAAACTCCCAGAAGAAAACTTGGCAGGCAGTTTGCTGTTTCAATCATCTCTGCTCCTCCCGGAAGCAAAGACAGAAACAGGGAGGAGGGGAGCCCCAGGCAGTTCTGCCCAGCCCTGTCTGTGTGTGGGAAGAACCTTGGTACCCAGCCTAAATGAGTCTTTTGAGGGTCTGGGGGATGGAGGGTGGAGAGAAACTGGCACAACCCCTACCAAAAGCCCTGCAATATAGAATAGACTTGCATCTTGGGCTGGGTCTCTCAGAGATCTTAGTGCTGTTCCCGACCTCGGTGGGCTTCCTGGAGGACCCCATTCCTTCGCTCTGCCCCTGTCTCTCAAAACTCTGCTCCTCTGGCTCACGCTACTGGTTATCCCATCGTCCAGAGCCCAGAATGAACGTGGATCGCTGCGCCCCAGAGGCAGCCGCAGGACAGCGGCCCCCGGAGGCTAGAGGCCAGGACCGGGGACAGGTACCTTGAAGGCTGGCGGCTCCCGGACGTCCCTGGTGGAGATGCAGAGCAGCAGGAGGCCCGCGAGGCCAGCCACACAGAGCAGCAGAGGCAGCAGGACCGCTAGGACCTTCCCAGCCATGATCCCGCCCGCCTCCCCTCCCGCGGGTCGTGAGGGAGTGTTTGGCTAGGGGTGTGAGTTGCGCCTGGGTTGGGGAGCAGGCTTTCGCAAAGGCAGTCTAGGCATGGGAGAAGGCGGAGCCCTGGCTCGGGGGTGGGGCTGACTCAATCCATTGGACGAGATCTTTGGCTCCTGGCCTCGCCCTCTCCCGGCCCCTCCACTCGTCCCTACCCCCAACCTCTGGGGCGCGCAGGTGAAAAAGAACCGGCGGGACTGAGTCACTCTGGAGCGTCCGGGCGGGGCCTTGACCTTGCCATCCCCAGGCCAGACCCCTCAGACCTTTCTCCCCTCTGCCTCCTTTCCGCCTCATTCCACTGCTTCTCATTCCTATAGTTTCTGCTACCTGATCCTAACGTACTAACCTTTCTTTTCCCTGTTATCCTTCCCCTTTTTCCTTCCTTCCCTTTACACTCTTTATCTATTTCCCATCCCAGGTTTGTCCATCTATTCTTTTTTTTAAGGTTTTTCAAGGCAATGGGGTTAAGTGGTTTGCCCGAGGCCACACAACTAGGTAATTATTAAGTGTCTGAGGTCGGATTTGAACTCAGGTCCCCCTGACTCCAGGGCGGTACTGTATCCACTGTGCCACCTTAGCCGCCCCTTGTCCATCTATTCTTAACCTCCTACTCATATTTCTCCTTTTGGGGGTAGAGGACGGGAGGGAAAGTCATTTCAGCTCTTGATTTTCCTCATATAGAGAACTTTGTTTTCTGAATGCTGAATGACAACTTTGAAGCAATTTATATTTTTAAATAGTTGTCTGGCAGTACATGTAGGTAAGGGAATAACAGCCAGTGTGTATCAGAGGCAGAATTTGAATCCAGGTCTTCCTAACTTTGAGACCAGTTTCCTATGTCTCACTTTATACCTTTTCTATTCCTTAACCCCTGAGACAGTCAGATGGTACTGGACCTGAAGTCAGGAAGACCTCAGTTCAAATTTGACCTTAGATTTTTTACTAACTATATGACCCTGGGCAAGTCACTTGTCTTCTGTGTGCCTTAATCTAGTGGAGAAGGAAATAGTAAACCACTGCAGTATCTTTGCCAAGAAAACCCCATGGACCGTATAGTCCACAGGGTCACAACTGAACAATTAATTAAACCCCAATTTCCTTAGTTTTCTTATCTTTAATCCCAGCTCCAATACTTTATAAATCCCTCTTTTTTGAAACCCACCCCCACCCCCCAGGCTATTGCATAACTCATAGGTCTTTCTTAATTTGAGCCATAAGCTTTAATACAGAATTATTCTATTTCATCAATCTGATAGTTTCCTAGGCGGCAGACTCTGTCTTCTCTTGCTCCTGCTTCCCTCAAAGCATACATTCTGCATACTGCTAAGTTTCTGGACATACATGCACATTGTTGAGTGATCTTTGAAAAATCCCAAGGGAAATAGTTAAATATGAAAAAGTAAAAGAGGAGTCAGTGTCAAGGGTAGAAGGGAAGGATATTTCTCAGATTTCATACAAAGCTGGTTGTCTGGAGTGTACAGCACAAGATTCCAATGAAGATGAGGGTAGGTCTAGTTGACTGTGAATCAATAACATTTCTCTTTTTTTAAGTTTTGTCAATGCCTTTTGTTTTTATATCAAAATCAGTTAAAATTATTGATTTATTTCAATTTAAAAATCACTTATTTTATCCCAATATACTCTTCCTTTACATCTTCTTAAGCACTATACTTCATAAAAAAATAACAAAAAAAGAAGTTGGGAAAAAGCTAAAAACTAACATACTAATCCAATATCACATTTTATATAATGTTCTATTGCCATAGATCCTCACCTTGCTGAGTTGAATTCTCATTTCTATTCTGTGGAGCTAAATTTAATTATTACAATTTCACAACATTCAGTTGTGATATTCTTTGCTTTTGTTTCCATTTTGATTATTGTTTTGTATGTTTTTCCTGGTTCTGCTTACTATCAGTTCATATGGTTCTTCCCATGCTTCTCTGACTGCATCATTTTCAAAATTTCTTACTGGTCAGAGGTATTCCATTACAGTTAAGTCTCTCAGTTTGTTCCATCATTCTTTTTTTTTAAAGATTTTATTTATTTTGAGTTTTACAATTTTTTCTCCTAATCTTGCTTCCCTCCCCCCACCCCCCCACAGAAGGCAGTCTGTTAGTCTTTACATTGTTTTCATGGTATACATACATAAGTTGAATGTGATGAGAGAGAAATCATATCCTTAGGGAAAAAAATAAAGTATAAGAGACAACAAAATTACATAATAAGATAATGTTGTTGTTTTTTTAATTAAAGGTAATAGTCTTGGGTCTTTGTTCAAACTCCACAGTTCTTTCTATGGATACAGATGGTATTCTCCATCCCAGATATCCCAGAATTGTGCATGATTGTTGCACTGATGGAATGAGCAAGTCCATTAAGTTTGATCATAACCCCATACTGCTGTTAGGGTGTACAATGTTTTTCTGGTTCTGTTCATCTCACTCAGCTTCATTTCATACAAGTCCTTCCAAGCTTCCCTGAATTCCCATCCCTTCTGGTTTCTAATAGAACAATAGTGTTCCATTATATACATGTGCTACAGTTTGTTAAGCCATTCCAAAACTGAAGGACATTCACTTAATTTCCAATTCTTTGTCACCACAAACAGGGCTGCTATGAATATTTTTGTACAAGTGATGTTTTTACCCTTTTTTTTTTATCATCTCTTCAGGGTATAGACCCAGTAGTGGTATTGCTGGATCAAAGGGAGTGCACATTTTTGTTGCCCTTTGGGTGTAGTTCCAAATTGCTCTCCAGAAAGGTGGATGAGTTCACAGCTCCACCAACAATGTATTAGTGTCCCAGATTTCCTACATCCCTTCCAACATTGATCATTGTCCTTTCTGATCATATTGGCCAGTGTGAGAGGTGTGATTGAGGTGGTACCTCAGAGTGCATCATTCTTCAGTTGGTGGGCATCTACTTTTTTTCCTTTAATCTGTAGCCAGTGAAGCTAAGTGACCTGTCTAGGGTCACACAACTAATAAGCATCTGAAGTAGGACTTGAACTCAGGTCCTGCTGATTTCAAGGCATTTTACCACCTAGCTGCACCAATTATCTTTTTTTTTTAAACAAATACATCTTAACAAATCCATAGTTCATAGCACTAAGCTAGGTGCTGGGGTAAAAAAGGGAGTAAAAAGATAATGAAGCTCCCTTTTGCTCATCATTTTTCCCACACATCATCATGGTCTCAATTCAGTTACTTGTAGGATAAAATAGGTGGTTATGTGTATAACTTGTTCATTGCACAAAGGAGAGTTATTTGACTAGAAGGATGGATGATTGACAAGTTTGGAGATGAAACAGTAAAATGGAGCCAAATCTTTAAGGACCTTAAATGGGTAACTGATATATCAAGCATTCTAGATTACTCCACCAGTGATCTCAAATAAACTGGAAGCTCCAAGAGGGCAGGGACAAGTGTATTTCATCACATTTAGAGTCCAGTCCAGCATAGTATTAGTTCCAACATAATATTAGCTCTACCTTAATTGAACCTGGGAAAAGTTTATCCTGTAGTCCCTCCAGCACCATCTTGGATTCATCTTTGCATTATCCTTACTTCTTCTCATCCCCTCTTATCTTATAGTATCCAAAGGTACAAGTAACTCATCTTCTTTGATAAAGAAGTCCTTCCTGAGGAGTTTAATCTTTCCTCTTTCTAGGTTACACTTGCATTTTGAAGATAATTACATATATCTACTGTTTCACCTACCAATTAGTCTTAAGATGGAGTCGTCAGGTCAATAATCAATAAATGGGTGGATAAATGTGGCTTTATGAGGGCAAACCTATGGGAAGGTAGATGGGACCTTCTAGTTTTTCTGCTCCATCTATCTGCTGAGGTCGTTGGGGCTAAAAGGAGAGCCGGCAGTGGATGTAGGGACCAAGTCATTGTCTCCCAATACTCAAGGAATATGGCAAACTAGCTTCTTCACTTTGTGCTGAATTTTTCCCCCATCCAACAGGACTTTAGTGGAACAGCTTCAAAGGCTCATTTCTACATCAGGGTTAAAAAAACAACAACACCCCAAAGTGCAACCCTCATCTCAAGTCCTTTTATCCACTGCCCTTAGAAACCCCTCTATCTGAGATAGGATGCTTATTCCCTACTTAGCCCTCTTCAAGGAAATGCATGTGTATCATTTTAATAGTCCATTTCCAAGATTCCTTAACCCCTTTCATGCTTTCCTTCAAAAAAGCTTCTTCTCTTCCCTTGCCCTTTGTTCCCAGGGTCAGAGTTGCAGATGCTTAGATTGAGGAGTAGAGAACTTGGAATCCAAATATCTTGATTTGGGAGAACCCTAAGAAATCCTCAAGGAGAGAAAGACCTGAGGGATATACACCAAGAATTCCAATTATGTCCCAACATTGGAAACATTCAGAGATTCTCTAAGGTGGGGCATCTGGGGTGGGGGGTGGGGGGCAAGGGAAGAAGTTGAGAAAAGGGCTGTCTTTAATAAGGGGGAGAAAACAATCCAGATCTTGGCTTTGGTCCCAGGACAAGAGACATGAAGCAAGCTTTCTTTGCCAAACTGGCTAATTGAGAGATTATAAAGGATGGGGTGGGGTGCCATGCTTCTGAGGGTCTAAAAGAATTAGCAAAAGCAGTTTTATTTTCCCTCAATGTCTGTTGCCTCTCCTCCCCACCCCACCCCCAGCTCTGTTCCCCCACCGCAGAGCAGAAACTTTTCTGAAAGTCCTCCCAACAAAAGCTCCAGCCCTGAGCTCAGTGGAGGGAGGTAAAGAACACAAAGTACCAGTTCACTGGACATTACTGAACAGAGGAGAGCTGTGCCAGACTCAAATGTCCATGGAGTTCTCCCCCAGGCTATCTCTTACAGTCCTATTCCCCTTCCCCATCTCCACCCACCACCACAAACCCTTTCTTCTTCTGGTGTTAAAAGGGACTATGGCCACAAGAAGGAAAAGGATTTCACCACATCAGACTGGCATCCAGAGAAGACAAAAGCAGCCTGCAGTGCCCAAGGCTTAGGTCCCAGAAGATGACCCCCAAAAGCCTGAGCCTGGAACATAAAAGTGCAGAAGTATCCCATAAAATCCCTGCCTGGAATAAAGGCAGGCACTATGTTCTGGTGGAACATTAAGACACACTTTCATTGTATTTCATTGCTCTGACTGCCTATCAGAGGACAGAAATAAAATCATGGGTAGCCTGGTCTCCACAGAATTGCCCAATATCTCCCTCCCCCAGGGACCAATGCTGTTACCCCCAAGAGAGTTTTCCCACCAGTCCAATTCTCTGCTCCTCCCTCCAAGGTTTCCAGGGTTTAACTTCACCACTCTGGGAAGAACCAATTAATCAACAAGCATTGGGTTTTTTTTTAATTGTCTAGGGAGAGAGGAGGAAGAAAAATTTGGAATTCAAAATTCAAAATGAATGAATGTTGAAAACTATATGTAATTAAAAATAATAGAGTACTACTTTTTTGTTTAGATTTTTTCAAGGCAATGGGGTTAAGTGGCTTGCCCAAGGCCACACAGCTAGGTAATTATTAAGTGTCTGAGGTCAGATTTGAACCCAGGTACTCCTGACTCCAAGGCTGGTGCTCTATTCACTGTGCCACCTAGCTGCCCCAGTACTACTTAAAAAAAAAAGATTGGAAAAAGGGGAAAAAAAGGCATTTATTAAGTACCAGTTGTATTCCAGGAACTAGTCTGACACTGTGGACAGAAAGACAAAAATAAAATAATTCTTTTTGGCCTTATATCACATGGAGAAAGTTATTTTTACATATGTGTTTATACATATAAGCATGCACATAATATACATGTAGTAAGTGTTTGCAGGGAACAACAATAGCAGAGGAAGGGATCCCAAACTATTTCCATATCAAGGGTAATATTTGATCTGATTTTTCCAATAAATGACAGAATCTAAGGAGTGGAAGTGAGAAGGAGTGTCTTCTAAGCATCAGAGGCCAGTTGGGGCAGAGACACAGAGATATGTGAGCAACATATGGGTGATGGGTGAGCAACAGAAAGAAATAAAGTTTGGTTGGACTGTGAAGTGAATACAGGGGAGTAATTTTATAATAAAACTAGAAAGGTAGGTTGGGCTCAGCCATGATGGGTCTTAATGATAATCCTGGATTACATTTGATCTTAGAGGTAATGGTGATCCATTGGAGTTTTCTTGAACAAGGAAGGGTCTAGTTATCCAAGTTGATGGGGAGTTAATGGGGAGACCTAACCATGAAAGGGAGGCAGGGAAGGGCTGGGAGAAGAGAGGACAAGTCCCTCCTTTCACTCTGGCACTAATACCTTGCTCTACATGGGTTAAAAAGGGGCCCCCTCAGATTTTTGTATCCTCCTATAGGATGGAATCAGCTGACTCCAGATGTTCAACACATGCTTCCAGAGCCCTGTTTGCTCTCTTTTTTTCAGTGAGGGAAAATTCTGGAATGAGAAACAGTGTAAAATTTTGGCAGAGTTGGAAAGAAAAGCCTGGGGGGAAAGTAGAAACAGGAGAAAGAAAAGATTTCCTGGGAGCCCCCTAATTAAAACAGCATGGGTTAGACCTTGCCTTGCCAAGAAAATGCTTTTCCCCATCCAGAGTCACTAGACCCACAGTTCAGCACTACCTACTCTTACCCTTCCTTTTGCTGCAAATAGGAAAATTCAAGGAATTATATCCTTGATGGGAGGCATCTTAGATGTAGGAACAAACCACTGGTCTTTGTGCCAACTACTCCCCTATACAAACTTGGTTTAACTGAGGGCTCCGGTTGGAAAATCTAAGACCTCTGGTTTAACAACTTACAATAACAATAACTCATTTCTTTAAGACTTTTCTTTACAATTCATAAAACATGATCAGCTTGACACGTTCCTTTGATAGATGTTGTAATACAAATGAGGATGTAAAGGAGAAGTTAGGTAGCACAGTGATAAAGCCCTGACCCAGGAGTCCAGAGGACTTGAGTTCAAATGCAGCCTTAAACACTTAATACTTACTTAGCTGTGTGACCTCAAGCAAGTTACTTAACTGTATTGCCTTACAAAAATAAAAAAAAAACCAAACGAGCATATGAAACTCAGAAATCGAAAATTATTTGCTCATGACTTCTTTAGTTAGCAAGATAGTATAACCACAGAAAATAGGAAGTCAACACTCATGCAAGGAAAATAATCTTAGAAAATATTTCATGGCCTATGAATCATCAATTCCCCTCAGAACATTTTTCTTCATATCAGACCTCAGTCTCTGACCATAATTTCTCTTGCCTGATCTTCCCCAGAAGTGAAGGAGGATCTGATCTGTTCTATGCCCTACCCCAGGTGAACCTCCCAGAGACCGCCAAGGATTCTTCTGTTCTTTCTTTTTTCCCTGAATGATCAATCCTCTTCCATGCTCTGAATATTCAGGGCCTGAATCTAGAAAAGCTGGAATTATTTGTTGTTGTTTACTCATTTCAGTTGTGTCCGACTCTTTGTGACCTCATTTGTAATTTTCTTGGCAAAGATTCTAGATGTTTTGCCATTTCCTTCTCTAGTTCATTTTTACAGATGAGGAACTAAGGCAAACAAGGCTAAATGATTTGCCCAAGATCATAGCTAAGGGGCTGCTAGGTGGCACAGTGGATAAAGGAGTACCTGAGTTCAAATCTGGTCTCAGACACTTAATAATTACCTAGCTGTGTGGCCTTGGGCAAGCCACTTAACCCCATTTGCCTTGCAAAAAAAAAAAACAAACAAGATCATAGCTAATAAGTGTCTTAGGTCAGATTTGAATTCAGGAAAAATTTTCCTAACTTCAGGCCCATCATTCTAACTATCTGGCTGAACTTCCCAGTTGATGCTAGAAATAAAAAAGAAGTTGGTCCCTGATTCAAATTTTCTTCTCTTTCCTAGTAACCCATCTTCTTGCCACCCACAACTTTCCTCATTACTCATATTTGATCCCATTTAAAAAAATCCTGCTTGGTCCTGTACAGTCCTGTACTAGCTCAATTTAGTCATCCAATTCACTTTCCCTAAATTCAATAAATATTTATTAAAATTATCTCTCAGATAATTCTCAAAGCCTGAGAAAAACTTAGGACTTGGGGACAGCTATATGGAGGAGCCCCTTTTTGAAATCACAGCTTCTTTCAGCCAGCCTACAAAGCTTTATCAGAGATTATTTTCAAGTGACTTATTCATCTGCAGTGGACTTTTTTCTTTATCATTGCCTGAGCCCCTCCTCCTATTTTTTTTCCCATCACTAAGGATGGTAGCCCTTTGTCTTCCAAAGCTTCTATTGATCCTTTATAGGCAACTCAGTGTCTCTTCCTTCTTTGAGAAGACAGTTTCCTCTTTCCTTTTCCTTTTTATTTCTTCTGTCATGGTATCACCTCACTGATGTCATAGTTTTCCTCAAAAACAAAGGATAAAGGGGCGGCTAGGTGTCGTAGTGGATAGAGCACCGGCCTTGGAGTCAGGAGTACCTGGGTTCAAATCCTGTCTCAGACACTTAATAATTACCCAGCTGTGTGGCCTTGGGCAAGCCACTTAACCCCATTTGTCTTGCAAAAAAATCTAAAAAAAAAACAACAAAAAAAACCCCAAAGGATAAAGAACAATTTCTGTAAGTAATAGAAGCAGCCCCAGTGCTTGAAAGTTGGGCTACATCAAAGGATATGCAAAGGCAATTTACAGATGAGGAGATCAAAGCAATCCATAGCCATATGAAAAATTGCTCTAAATCATTAATTATTAGAAAAATGCAGATTAAAGCTTCTCTGAGGTACCACCTCACACCTCTCAGATTGGCCAATATGACCAGGAAGGATAGTGATCATTGTTGGAAGGGTTGTGGGAAATCTGGGACACTATTACACTGTTGGTGGAGCTGTGAACTCATCCAACCCTTCTGGAGAGCTATTTGGAACTATACCCAAAGGGCAACAAAAATACCCTTTGACCCAGAAATACCATTACTGGGTCTATACCCTGAAGAGATGATAAAAAAAAAGGGTTAAAAACATCACTTGTACAAAAATATTTATAGCAGCCCTGTTTGTGGTGGCAAAGAATTGGAAATCAAGTAAATGTCCTTCAATTGGGGAATGGCTTAGCTAACTGTGGTATATGTATGTGATGGAACACTATTGTTCTATTAGAAACCTGGAGGGATGGGGATTCAGGGAAGCATGGAAGGATTTGCATGAACTGATGCTGAGTGAGATGAGCAGAACCAGAAAAACACTGTGCACCCTAACAGCAACATGGGAGTGATGTTCAATCTTGAAGGACTTGCTCATTCCATCAGTGCAACAATCGGGAACAATTTTGGGCTGTCTGCAAAGGAGAGTGCCATCTGCATCCAGATAAGGAGCTGTGGAGTTTGAACAAAGTGCAAGGACTATTCCCTTTATTTTATTTTATTTTATTTTATTTTATTTTATTTTATTTTAGGTTTTTGCAAGGCAAATGGGGTTAAATGGCTTGCCCAAGGCCACACAGCTAGGTAATTATTAAGTGTCTGAGGTCAAATTTAAACTCAGGTACTCCTGACTCCAAGGCCAGTGCTTTATCCACTACGACACCTAGCCGCCCTATTCCCTTTAATTTTGGCGGGGTGGGGGGGGGGGGGGGAACCAGATATCTTATTGTCTGATCTTGTTACTTCTTAGACTTCTTGTCTCTTCTTTAAGGATATGATTTCTCTCTCATCACACTCAGTTTGGATCAATGTACAACATGGAAACAAAGTAAAGACTGACAGATTGCTTTCCATGGAGGTGGGGGTGGGGGGGAGGGAAGTAAGATTGGGGGGGAAATTGTAAAACTCAAATATCTTTAATAAAAATAAATTTAAAAAAAGAAAGTTGGGCTACAGTCTTCCTACATTCCTTCTTTCTTTCCTTTTCTCCTTTTCTTCTTGTTGGCTGGTTCTTGTCCTTTGTTATCAAAGAAGAACAAAATGACATCGCTATGTTGGAGACAAATTACAATGTGTCTGACTATGGCTGATCAGACCAATACAAGTTTAGAATGCTCTGCCGCAGGTTGGGCACAAATAGTCCATGTGATTACCTGGAGTTGTTACTCTAAATTTATGTATCAAACGTTTTCTCTAAACTGCTTCAATTCTGCCTTCCTCATGGAGAACAGCACCCTCACTGATGAGAGCACGCCATTCTGGGAAGTCCTATGCCAATGTCTTCCATGCTGAATAATCAGTTCTAAAGTTCTTAGAAGAACCTTCAGTGTTGGGGCAGCTAGGTGACGCAGTGGATAAAGCACCGGCCTTGGAGTCAGGAGTTACCTGGGTTCAAATCTGATTTCAGACCCTTAATAATTACCTAGCTGTGTGGCCTTGGGCAAGCCACTTAACCCCATTTGCCTTACAAAACCCTAAAAAGAAAAAAACCCTTCAGGGTGACCCTCTAAGATTTTTTTCTGACCCCCTTGTGAGTGCTTGTCCTGCATGAGTTCTCCATATGATAGTCTTCTTGGCAAGCAAATGTACATTTGGCATTCTTTTTTTTTTAAGGTTTTTGCAAGGCAAATGGGGTTAAGTGGCTTGCCCAAGGCCACACAGCTAGGTAATTATTAAGTGTCTGAGACCGGATCTGAACCCAGGTCCTCCTGACTCCAAGGCCGGTGCTTTATCCACTATGCCACCTAGCCACCCCATACATTTGGCATTCTAACAACATGCCCAGTTCATTGTAGTTGCATTCTCTGTAGTAATTTTTGAATGCTTGGTAGTTTAGAAACCTCAGTGGGGGGCATCTAGGTGGTCCATGGAATAGAGCACCCACTCTGGAGTCAGGAGGACCTGAGTTCAGATCCAGCCTCAGTCACTTAATAATTACCTAGCTGTGTGATCTTGGGCAAGTTACTTAACCCTATTGCCTTATTTAAAAAAAAAAAGGGAAGGACCTCAGTGTCTGATATTTTCCCCTGCCAAATGATCTTCAGAATCTTCCTAAGACAGTTTAAATAGAAGTGATTCAGTTTCCTGACATGGTGCTGGTAGATTTTCCAGGTTTCACAGGCATATAGCAATGAGGTCAGCACAATGGCTCTGTGGACCTTCAGTTTGGTAGTCAGTCTAATACCTCTTCTTTCCCATACTTTTTTCCAGAAACCTCCCAAATATTGAGCTAGCTCTTGTAATGCATCATAATACTCATTATCAATGTGTACCTCCCTAGAAAGAATACTGTCAAAGTAAATGAACTTGTCTACAATACTCAAAACTTCCCCATTTGCTGTAATCGATGGTTCCACATATGGAAGGTGTGGCGCTGGCTGATGGAGCACCTGTGTTTTTGTGGTATTAATTGTTAGACCAAAATTAGCACAATGAGCAGAGAATCGGATCCATACTTTGTTGCATCTCAGCTTCAGAAGCTGCATTGAGTGTACAATCATCTGCAAGCAGGAGATCATGCACCAACACTCTCTCCACTTTGGTCTTGGCTTGTAGCCTTTTCAAATGAAAGAATTTACCATCAGTGCAGTAACTGACTTTGATATCCCGTTCATCCTCAGTGAAAGCATTTGACATGACTTAAAACATGCTAAAAGGCATAGGAGCAAGAGCACAGATTTGTTTCACTCCATTGATGACCAGGAAATCACAAGAGCATTGTCCACTATCAGAACTCAGGCAAGCATGCCTGCCCTGAGATTGATATATAATACTGGTGAAGTTCTCTGTAACCAAATTTTGTCATAATTTTTAATAAGTCCTATTGACTGACAGTATCAAAGGCCTTGGTCAGAACTATAAGACCTCTGTTCTGTTCTTGACATTTTTTTCTGGAGTTGTTGGGCAGTAAACACCATATTGACTGTTCCTGGAACCTTTCTGAAGCCATACTAGCTCTCAAGTTAGTGATCATCTTCCAGACAAAGGATCAGTCTATTGAGGAGTACTCTGGCAAGAATTTTACCAGCATTGACTAAAAGTCTTGTGATTGTCACAGGACAATCTATTCCCTTTACCTTTATAGAGATGGATAGTGGAGGCATCCTTAAATCCCTGGGAGATAATGTCTTCATACCATATAATTTCAGTTAGCTTTTGGAAGAGCAATGGACCCCCAACTTGTAAACCTCAGCTGGAATAGAATCAGCACTAGGGACTTTGCCACTTGAGTTAAACAGTCAATGACCTCTACATTGATTGATGATGGTCTGTTAAGAGCACTATAAAAGTGTTCAGTCTATCTTTCTAGGATCATGTCCCTGTCATTAATTAATGTGACTTCATCAGTACTGAGTAGTTGAGAGGCACCATAGGTCTTTGGTACATAAATAGCGTTCAGTCTATGATAAAAGCACTTTGGATTGTTACTATCCTCATGAACTGAATTTCTTCTTACCGAGCCAAGAATCCTGCATCTCTCTAAACTTCACTTGTGCTTTACTTTTATTTTTATGGGGTTATTTTTGCAAGGCAAATGGGGTTAAGTGGCTTGCCCAAGGCCACACAGCTAGATAATTATTAAGTGTCTGAGACAGGATTTGAACCCAGGTACTCCTGACTCCAGGGAGGTGCTTTATCCACTAAGCCACCTAGCCGCCCCTGTGCTTTACTTTTGATGGAATTAAATGCTGCTTAGAAATGGATGACCTAGGGTGGCTAGGTGGTGCAGTAGACAGAACACTGGCCTTGGAGTCAGGAGTACCTGGGTTCAAATCTGACCTCAGACACTTAATAAATACCTAGTTGTGTGGCCTTGGCAAGGCACTTAACCCCATTGCCTTGAAAAAATCTAAAAAAAAGAAAAAGAAATGGATGACCTGATGGTAAATCCTGTGGAGTTATCATTTTTCATTTAGCAGCTTCTGTATTTCCCCATTGTTTTCATCAAATCAGTCTTGATAATTATGAGCATTCTGGTCCAGATTAGCAATTAGCAAATGCTATACTGTACACCAAATCTCTGAAAGCTGCCCACTCTTTTTCTGTTCCTCTGTTTCCAGTTGTATTTGGCTCAACTTTCCCTTCAAGTTAGTAACAAACTGCACCCACTTAGAGAGGCACTCTAATCTCTTGTCATTAATTCTTCTGGTAGTCATTTTGTCTTCAGTTAAATGTGAATATTTAGCTTGGAAAGGATGAGTTTTTGATCAGTCCACAACTCTGGACCACATATTGCCTTGGTCACTCTCACATCCTATCTGTCTTTTTTCCTTATAAACATATAGTCTAATAGATGCCAATGTTTGCATCCAGGAAGTTTTATTATCTTTAGGTAAATGGAAGACAGTGTTTGTGATTAGAAAGTCATGAGATGCACAAGTAGGTAGTAGATGATCATGGCTGTTGCTATTTCCAACTTCATTTCTCCCAAGGACTCCCTGCCATGTTCTGTAGTTTAAACCTACCCTAGCATTAAAGTCACCCAGAAGTATAAGTGTCCTCTCTTGGCACATTTATGATGGGGTCTCCAGGTCTTCATAAAATTTTTCTTTGACTTCATAAGGACTTGTCATGGTAGGAGCATAGGCACTGATGATAGTGGCATGGCATTTTTCCTACAAGCCAGATCTCATTGACAAGAGCCTGTCATTCACCCCTTTTGGTATGCATAAAAGTTTATTGACTAGATTAGTTTTGATTGCAAAACCTATGCCAGCCAGCTTCACAGCTCCACTTCACTGTGGTCACTCAGTGTATCTAGCTCCAACTTAGTAAACTGGTCTTATTTGCCAGCCTTCTTTCACTCAGGGCTTCTATTTGGATATGATACCTGCTAAATTCTCTTGCAAGAAGAGCTGTTCATCTTTCAGGTCTATTGGATCATCTTGTATACCTAGAAAAGTTCACTTTGGTTTTCCTCGATTGACCAACAAGGGGGCTAAGCCCATTTGTTCATTGCTTGGGCTCCTTATTGGTTTAGAGTGAATCCAAACACCAATTATTTCTGTGTTGTCCAGAAACTCCGAGGGTCTGCCTCCCAGATTGATGTTTATTTATTTATTTTTTGGACTATGCAAAAGAGACTCCTTGCTTCTCTTCTTTCTTATTGCCTTAATCTCTAAATTGGTCTTAGTGAAGGAGGATCTTACCCTTCCAAACAAATTGTTTTCTTCTTTTTTTGGAAGTGGTCACTCTTGACTTCTTTGCCTCATCTC
Organism: Macrotis lagotis; assembly: GCF_037893015.1. NCBI lineage: Eukaryota > Metazoa > Chordata > Mammalia > Peramelemorphia > Peramelidae > Macrotis > Macrotis lagotis. The sequence continues at coordinate 278,264,189 of NC_133658.1, read as the reverse complement.
TCTATTATCTAATCTAAATGACTGAATGGACATTGCCTCAGGCAAAGTTTGATCTGAGAAAGTCCTAGCTTTAAAAAAGACAAAGTCTCCCACTTCATCCAGGATGATCTCCAATCATCCTGATCCACATCTGGCCACTGGACCCCAATGACTCTGGAGGAGCAAGTGAGTATGGTGACCCTGCACAACATCACCTCACTTAAATCCAACTAACTTGCATGTCAACTCATCATCTTTTCAAGTCATGGTCTTCCTTATTTTTTTCTGGTTATCTGTTGGTTCCCTCCTACCCTTTCTCTCCCCCCTCTCCATTTTTTTCTTAATTTAGTCTCCTAACTTTGAATTTAGTCTCCTAACTTTTGCTACTATAGTAACTCATACTGTAATAGAGAATAGTTCAAATCTTAGCTCAGCTATTTATTTCTTGTGTGACCTCATTCAAATTACTTCATGTGCCTGTATCCCTATTTCTTTTTTATTTTTATTTTTGCAAGGCAATGGGGTTAAGTGGCTTGGCCAAGACCACACAGCTAGCTAATTATTAAGTGTCTGAGGTTGGATTTGAACTCAGGTACTCCTGACTCCAGGACTGGTGCTTTATCCACTTCACCACCTAGCTGCCCCCCAACCCTAACTCTTGAAAGGCTTCTCTCACCTGAATTTAAATCCCATCCCCGACACTTAATAATTGCCTAGCTGTGTGACTTTGGGCAAATCACTTAGCTCCACTGCCTTTAATAAAATAAAAAAAAATTTAAAAAGGATTAGATCTGGCTCACTTCAAAGCACTGCAAGCCTTGGATCTATGACTTTAAGGGGAGTGACCTTGCTCCTCCCTCCCTTTCTTCCCTTTGGACTTGGAGTCAGCCCACAGAGGTCCCCTGAGCCATCCCTTTACTGCTGGATGGATATGGTTCAAGTCCAAGTTCAAGTCTTTTCCTCTTTCTTTTTCATGAGCTCATATTCAACCCTTCAAGCCCCATCTAAGTGTCTTACTAATTTTAGGTAAACTCAGTAGATAGAATTTAAGTCAGAAATTAATTCCTTTGAAGCCTTAAACCTCTGGCATTACCAAGTGGAATGCAGTACACCTCCTGCTGACTAAGAGTTGTATGGCCAGTCCTGCTCTTGATGTCCAAGGTAATCGACAAGGATCTAGCTATGATTCCAAAACAGGAGAAGGAAATTCCTGAGCTTTGGTGAGTGGAGGGGAACAGGGCTGAGAGATGGAGGAAATTGGAAGAGGAAATGGTGGAGAGTGGGGATGGTGAAAGAAAGATCTCATTGCTGAGAAAATAATGTAAATAGAGGAGAAAGAAAAGCAAACTTCTATTGTAGGAACTACAACTGCTATCAGGGACAAGGTTATTACCCTACTGTAATACCCAGTGTACCACAGGATCCTCACCAAAGGCTTTCAGTTTAGTCTTTAATTGGTTTCCTTCTGTAGAGATACATGTTTCATTTTATGATGGAAGCTGATGGGAAAATTGTCTAGGCAGGCATCTCCTTTGCTCTATAAGGTTTTATTAGCTCGCCATGATCCCCATTCTCAGCCTTGATTAGGATTGGTGTAGTTGGTCCCTTTTCTTTTGCTGCACCTAGGAGAGGCAAGGACAGGAGAGAGGGGCTGATCGGATTATGGAATTTTAGAGTTGGATGGGACCTTAGAAATTACCTAGTCATAATATCACAGATTTGGAGATAGAAAAGATTTTAGTCACCTACTCAAATCCCCTTATTAAGGAACAGGAAGCAAAGACCCAGATAAATTGTGTAGTTTTCTTTGGGTCACACAGCTACTAAGTGGAAGTACCAGGATTTGAAACTAGGCTCTTTGACTCCAAACTCATTAGTCTTTCCCCTGAAATAAGATTCCTCTCCAACCTCTTCATTTTATTTTGTTATTTTATAATTTTGCAGATAATCATCTCTATCAAGGGTTTTTAACCTGGAGACCATGATCTTTTTGTTTAAATCAATGACTGTATTTTAATATAATTGGTTTCCATTGCTTTTTTATTCATATAAAAATTTATTCTAAAGTGGAATCCATAGGTTTTATCAGATTTCCAGAAGGATCTATCGTACACACTATACACATTGTGAGTTGATCAACCTTGATGAATGTAGCTCCTCTCAGCAGTTCAGCGAACTAGGACATCCCCTAGGAGACCGGCTAGAGAGAATACTATTCACATCCAGAGGAAGAAAAGCAAAAAGAAAAAACCCTACAGAATCTGAACACTACATTCCCTTTTTAAAAATTTCTCTTATGTTTTTCTTTCCTATCTTATGGTTTTCTTTCTTTTCCCTTAATGCTAATTCCTCATATAGAAAATGACTACTCTGTAGACATGTTCAACCAAATGTGTATGTACAATATTCACCAAACTGTTCATCACTAAGGGGAGAAAGGTAGGAAATTGTGTAACAAAAAATATGTGAATGTTGAAAAAACATTCGTGACATGTAATTGGAAAAATAAAATTAACAATTGGGAAAAAAAACCCTAAAAATAAAAAAAAAACCTTATTGCTCTATATCTTTGACATTTTCATTTTTTTTCTTCATTTTTTTTGGAAGTGGTCATTCTTGGTCTCTGCTTCATCTCTCTTACCTAACCTTAATCACTGAATGGGTGTTACCTCAATCAAGCTTCGAGCTGGGAAAGACCTAGCTTTTAAGAAAGGAGATCTCCCACTTCATCCAGAGACATTTTCAGTAGTCCTTCATCCAAAGCTTTCTTCAGTAGTCCTGATCCATATCTGGCCACCATACTCAGATGACTCTGGAGGAGCAAGTGAGACTAGTAACTTCAGTCATTCTTGTCCTCTTTGCCTTTAACTCATTCTAAATAATAAATTAAGAACAAAGGTTCTGATAATTCTTATTTCTTCCCTGTTAGATTAACTAAAGTATTTTCAAAATAAACAGCTTTTAGGGGTGCTAGGTGGCACAGTGGATAAAGCACTGGCCCTGGAGTCAGGAGTATCTGGGTTCAAATCCAATCTCAGACATTTGATAATTACCTAGCCGTGTGGCCTTGGGCAAGCCACTTAACCCCATTTGATTTGCAAAAAAAAAAAAACCTAAAAAAAATAAACAGCTTTTAGTTTTGTTTTTTTATCAGTCTATAGTCTTTTTTATCTTTCAATTTGTCTATGTCTCTTGTAATTTATATGATTTCGTCTTATGGTGAGAGCAATATCTTACCCTATGTCCCCATGCAAACTAAGTCAAATTTTCCTCAAAAGGCATTGAGACCATCCTTGAGATTAGATTGGCTCCAGGCTCAGGCTATTTACATTGCTCTTATTCTGAATACAAAATATCCACAAAGAACTCTAGCATATCTCTCTGGAAAATGATAGGCAATTCAAGTAAAGGAATCAATTCCAGGTATCCTCAATACCTATCCTTCTTAGATATCCTTCCAGTTTGGTTAAGCAAATCTCCTTTTAATAACTGTTAAGAAACTAAAGAGTGTCTCATCTTGCTTCAATTTTGAACTGAAATTACCAGAGACCTATGCTGAATCACGCCTACTCCATGGTATATCTTCTGTGATTCAATTTACTTTTCCCGTGCACATTTAAATGTAGTATTATTTGGCACATTCATTTAGAATTGATACTGATGGGGCAGCTAGGTGTCGCAATGGATAGAGCACCAACCCTGGAGTACTTGAGTTCAAATCTGTCCTCAGACACTTAATAATTACCTAGCTGTGTGGCCTTGAGCAACCCACTTAACCCTGTTTGCCTTGCAAAAAAAAAAAAAACACAAAAGAGAAAAAAAACAAAAACCTAAAATAAAAAAAATAAAATTGATACTGATTCATTGCCTATGCTGTTAATGGTGTGAATTTTAATTTTTGTTTCATCTGATAACTTCATTGCATCCCTGCCTTTTTAGATTACCTGAAGCATAATGTCATTCTAATTTCTTTTTTTTCATTCTGCACAAATCATTCATTTTAAAGATGAAACTCTTAGGGGTAGATTGGTGAAAAAACTGGAGATCCTCTCACTTAGAGACAAATTACAAGAGGGGCAAGTGGGGGTGGGGGTGGGGGAAGAGCCATTGGTCTCTATGCCAGACCCTTGGAAACTGAAGGCATTCAGAATAAGGGAAGTTACTTTATAAGAGAGCTATCTAGCTGGAGAATAGAAAGAAAACTCCCCCAGGCCGGTTAAAGGCAAACCAAATTCTCTGTGTACTGGCTGGCATCCTTCCCACCCTTCTGCCCCCTCTATTTCCCTAGAACAGATCAGACAATACATGTGCCCCAAAACAACAATAACCCTTTCTCTCGGTCTCTTGGGGATGCCAGGTCCGGGGCTGGCAGGAAGGGACTGAACATGAAAGTCAGCCACCCATTCTTACCATTAAGATTTGTGCTCAGGATAGCTAGGGGGCAAAGTGGATAGGGTACTAGCCCTGGAGTCAGGAGGACCTGAGTTCAAATGTGAAACCTAATTGCCTAGCTGTTTGACCTTGAGCATGTCACTTAATCCTATTGCCTTAAATAAAATAAAAATTAAAAAAAAAAGATCTGTGTTCATGAGGCTTCAAAAGTGCTTGCACTTCCAATGAGGAATGGTAAAGCTAACCTTGAAATTTCTCTAATTGGATTATCTCAGAAGGGATAGATGACATGGTTGTCACTTCCTAGACCATGCTTTCTAGTAAAGCACTTTGCTCCCTTACTCAGTCAGCTCCGGGGATTCTTTTATTGGCCCTTGAATCATATATGAATCACATTTTAAATACTTCACAGTCTTATTTCAACTTAGTTTTTCAGGTTTATTACATTACTTTTTTTTTTCAAATACTCTAAGGTTCATTCAAAGTATTTGTCTGTTCCTTACACATATTTCATCTCCCATCTCTACCTTTGCACAGGCATGGTATACATCCTCTCTTAATTTCCATTAAAATCCATGAATTCCTTAAAAGCTCAGTTTACTTCTAAATGAGGATTTTCCTGATTTCCCACTCACCCAGGATCTGACTTCTAGTAGCTATTCATTAAAATTATCTTTTATTTGCATATTGTCCCCTAATGGAAGTCAAACTCCAGGAGGGCAGAGTTTATTTAATTTTCCTTTGAATCCCCAGTTAAGAGGGTGGTTTGATGACCCTGGAGTCAGGATACCTCAGTTCAAATCCAGCCTCACATAGTTACTAGCTTTGTGAGAGGACAAAGTCACTCAACCCTGTTTGCCTCAATTCCTTGTCTGTAAAATGAGCTAGAGAAGAAAATGGTAAACCACTCCAGTATCTTTGCCAAGAAAACCCCAACTGGAGTCACAGGAGAATTGAATATAACTGAAACAACTCAACAACAATAACAGGTACCTAATAAATACTATTGATTTGATTGACTCTTCTTCTGACCTCCCTAACCCTGGTCTCCATTGGCTCCAGGTCTGACTTATGAATGGCTTTCTTGACCCACTTTGGGTTGTTATCAATTCTGACTTGTTACCTCTGTGAGAGGGAAGAGTAACACTGAGACATTTATACTCTTTTACTTGCTGCTCTCTGTAATATGGTCAGCCTGTGGCCCAGGTGAGGGAGCCATATGAGTTTATTACCTGGGATGACAGGAAAGTTACTGCTACGTAAAGCTGAGCAACATTTGACTTTGTGAATATTAATTTGTGGAAAAACCAGTTACCATTCACTGAATCAGAAAGTGAAAACAAAGAGTCAATTAGCCCTCCCTCTACCCTCAATCTTCAAATCCTGTTAACTTGGAAATCTCAGAAAAAGAAGTAGGAACCAAACCTGTCCAACCTGTGTGAACACGAGCTGACGGAGATTAGTTCTGGAGATGAGTTCTGGCTACCTTTCTGTTGCTTCCATAGTGCCCCCCCCCCCCCATGTATAAGCTGTTACATCTTGTTCTTATGTCTCTTGGGAGTAAGGATTGACCTGGAGTTTACTCCGTCCTTGATTGGTGGAAAAAAATAACTTTTCTGACCTTTTCTTTTTGTTCCATGGTAGGATAGAGACGACTGGAAACCTAACATTGAACTGGGCTAGACATCTTGGTCTGATTTTGATCTAAACCTCATAACTGCACTACCAATGAACTCCTAAGGTTATAAAATCCTAGAGCTTGAGTCTACCATCATCCCTATTTAATAGATAGCCACAGTCTTGGAGAGGTTGCATGTTCAAGGTCACACACTTAAAACTTAGAAGAGCTGGAAGTCAAACCTATCTTTTCAGGTTCCAAAGGGCACAGGTAAGGTGATATTTAAAGAAGCAAGATCCTCTGGGCTGAGCTCAGGCTAAGACTCAAACTTTTGTGTTTTTTTTCTATTCCCTACCTACATGAGGAGAGTCTAGGAAGGGAGATGCTTCTCCAGGGAAAGCATGCGATTTTTAGTATATTTCTTAACACATAAATACTGCTATTTGCCTAGTTGTTACTACTTTCATCTCAGACCTCAGGTCCAAAGTTTCCTTAAATACTATAAGGTACTGATCCCAGGCCTGAGGTCTGAGTTGGGGTTCTTGGAGGTGGTGAATATCAAAGACCCTCAGAGAAATTGGCCCCCTTCTATTCTGGGGAAGGACCAGGAGATTTTATCCACTAGATGGATACAAACTCAATTTCTCAAGACCTGAACCACCACAGGAGGTCTCCCATTCTGTATTTAAGTCAATACTTAGGTTAACATACTTACTAGCCATGTGTTCACAAGCAAGTCACTTTGTTTCTCACTGAGTCTAAGTTTCCTCATCTGCCAAAAGAGGATAAAAATACTTGCACAACCTACCTCACAGGGCTGTTCTGAGCAAAGTGCTATTGAAATGTGAGCTGTAATTGTGCGATAATCAGCAATAATTGACTTAGCTCTTCTCTGTAATACACTGATGAAAAACAATCCAAAAGATTCATGATGGAACTAAATGGAATCTAAAAGCATATTATTTTTCCTTTTTTTGTCTTAAAGTTTTTGGTGACTTCCCTTTTGTTTAGTTTCTTCTTTCATAACATGACTAATGTGGAAATGTTTACATGATAATGCATATATAAACCTATTTCATATTCTTTGCCATTTTGGGAGGGGGAAATGGGAGGGAAAAAATTTGAAGCTCAAAACCTTATAAAAAAAATGAATGTTGGGGAGGCTAGGTGGCACAGTGGATAGAGCACCAGCCCTGGAGTCAGCAATGCATGAGTTCAAATCCAGCCTCAGACACTTAATAATTACCTAGCTGCGTGGCCTTGGCCAAGCCACTTAACCCCGTTGCCTTGCAAAAACTAAAAAAAAAAATATTGAAAACTAACTTTACATGTAAATAGAAAAAATACTATTTACTAAATAAAAAAAAGAAATGTGAACTGTTATTCTCCTATTATCCTGTTTTTATCCTTCTGACCAAAGGGGGCATATACCCTACAAAGAAAGAGTACTAGTTTCTTGAGGGGAGAATGTGCTGAACTGCAGACAAAGAGCTGTTTCTGAATGAATTTGTTTGCATTTAGCAACAGGGAGGCCCCTTTGTTTCCTGGCAACAGACTCCCAAGACCTTGGTCAAAAACAAGGAGGATGAAGGTTGAGGAGGGGGGCAGGGCCTCTCTTCCTAAAGGGCATCTGGGAGAGAGTCCCAGATGGATGTGGGGGAAGGGGGAAAAGGAAGAGATATCTTGATTTTAAGAGAGATGGGTTGGGGAGAAGGAAATCTGGGCAAAGGGGCTAAATGCTATAGGAAGCAAACCTAGCTGCCCAAACACCATCAATGTTAGGAGGAGAGGTCTCCACCTCCCATCTCCCACCACTGGGGCTAGACCCTTCCTTGTTTTCTACCAGGGCAGTTTTCTTTAAACCATAGTTACAGGGGCAGCTTTGTGGCACACTGGATAGAGCCCTGGCCCTGGAATACCCCAGTTCAAATCTGGCCTCAGACACTTAATAATTACCTAGCTGTGTGGCCTTGGGCAAGCCACTTAACCCCATTTGCCTTGCCAAAAAAAAAAATTATTAAAAAAAACAAAAACCATAGTTACAATCCTACAGGAAGCTGTTCTTCAATTTTCCATAAAGCTTTTCCTCTTTGAAGCCTACTTTCAATTTATTATATGCCTACTTTCAATTTATTATATGTATATATATATATATACACATACATATATATATATATCTTATACATATTATACACAGTATTTATATGTCTTCCCCTTTAGAGGTGTGCTCTTTGAGATTAAGGATTCCCTGTTGCTTTTCTTTCTATCTTCAGGATTTAACGCAATGCTTAAAGAAATTGTTGATTTTGACCCCTTTTTGGTGTTTTCTTGGTGGATTGTCATTTCCTTTTACAGTTCATTTTATAGATGAGGAAACTGAGGCAAATGACTTGCACAGGGTCACACAGGTACTATGTATCTGAGATCAAATTTGAACTCAGGTCTTCCAGACTCCAGGCCTGGCACTTTATCCACTGTGCCACCCAGCTGCCTGGACTAGAATAGGTACTTAATACTTTCTGACTAAGGGGAGCTTTGTTGTTCTGATTGCTGAAGTCTTTGGTCTAACTATTTTGCCCTCTAGGGGCACAGTAAGGAATTATCACCTTAAAAGTTTCTAAGGTACCTCTCATACCCCAACTCCCCCTGCTGTTTCCTTAATGACACCCCTTCCTTTTTAAGAGTCAGCATTTGGAAGGGGGAGTAGCTGAGGGGGGTGAAAAGACAAATAGGTTGATGTATATTTTTTACTACAGATAGATAGCAGCTGTACACATTGCTAGGGATGGGGCAACAACCATTAAAAATCCATTCCTACCTAAATGCCCCAGAATTTTCCCTGTAAACACTTTGAAGGTGGCTGAAGAAAGAGGGTGAGTTTTGATTATACCCCATTCCCCGCCAGAGAATAGCCTTTTTCAGCTCATCCTTATCCCCTCAGCTATTGCTCCAGTAATAGCTATTAGGGGTAAGTAAGGGTGCAATACACCAAGCCCCAGGGCTTGGTGCCCCCATCTCAAGGCTACTCCTAACAGTAGATGTTCTTTTGAGAACAAGCCCTACCTTATGGAGTACCAGAGCAGGATTGGTGAAAGGGCATGAGAAAACCCAGCTTAGGCTCTTGTATCATTAGGGCTAGAAAGGACCTAATGATGTTATCCACTCCAGTCCTCTCATTTTATAAAGTAAACCCAGGAAAGGGAAGTGATTTGTTCTACACATATGGCAAGAAGAAGAACATGATCGCAACTAAAGGCTTTGCTCATCAAAGGAAGAAGGGGGAAGTGGAGAGAGGGAGATGAGGCTACATCTCTGGGACTGACTGAGGAAAGCTTCCTTTCAGCCAGAGATGGTTATGGAAGTTGTCTTAATGGATATTTCTCCCTAGAGTCTGGATGGGGAAGTACTCCTGCTTTGGTTATGGCTGGATGCTCTGTGGTCATAGAAGGGTGGTACCCCTGCCAGGGGCAGGGGCTTTCTGAACTTTCTGCCTATGGCAGAGGTAGTCTGATGAATCTCTGCCCATACCAAAGCAGAGGATGCCCAGTGTGTGGCTATGCTGGGGCAGGAGCTAGGAAAAGACTCTACGCCCACCATAAGAGCAAGGGCTATCCACGGTGCTGACATTCTTGTGGGTGCAGTTAGATGAAGGTGGAGTCCAGTTGACTGGTTTCCTGATGGCTTCGAGCTCGAGCCTCAAACAGTTGCTTGATGAGGGCAGATTTCTCCTGCTCTAGCTGTGTGATTCGCTCACTCTTATCAGTTACCTCCTAGAGAGGAAGCCATAGGAATCAACAACTGATTAGGACCCTCTTCCTATTTCCCAATGCCCTCTTTTTCTCCCTTATCTCCAGCCCATCCTCTTATACCCTTCACTTCATCTCTGGTCCCCACCTTTGTTAGGAGACGGTTTTGTTCCTTCAGCATGAGTATCGTCTGTTGATGTCTTCCAGAGAGAGGTGATATGGTGGGAGTGGCAGAGACAGGGCTGGGGACAGTCTGCACCCACATAAGAAGAAAATAAGAGTTCAGAGACTGAGAGTAGACCCAGTAAGGAAGTCCTAGAGAATCCCATTGTTTCTTCCTCCACATAGGAAATGTTACCACAAGTCTGATTTGAAGGGGGGAGGTGGATAGATACTTTGATTCTAAGAGGCAATATTATGCAGTGAAAACAGTACTGGATTAGAAATGAGAAGACCTGTGTTCCTAATCTACCTGGGTGATATTGAACAAGCCATTTCCCTTTTGTGGTCCTCAGTTTCCCCATTTGTAAAATAAGAGGACTAGATTCAAGGATCTTAAAGTTCCCTTTCAACTCAGATATCTCATAATTCTATCATACAATCTCAGTTTACCTCTAGTAGGGACTAAGGTGTGGTACTCAGTGGCCCTAGAATTGAGAATTCTATGAAACCCTAGGGAGGGGCTTAGGGAATACTCACCCTTCCAGCACAGGCAGCAGCTAATAGCTCCCCTAGGCACCGAATCACTTCCTGCAGTTTAGGCAATAGCTGACCCAGTGGACTGAGGTTCCCCTCAGCCCCAAAATCCTGCAAAGAGAGTTAAGGTCAGAAGTCAAACCAACTTCTGAGGCAGAGGGAGGATCCTAGGAATTATCTGCCAAAGGCTGGGGTGGGTGCTGCTATCTGGGAAGCAAGAAGAATGGGAGACTCACCGTGCTCTTCTTGTTCTTTGTCAGTTGGCGCTGTCGCTCCTGCACCCACTGGAGCTGTTGATGGTACCAGTCCCTTCCTCGGTCCATCATTTCCAACCCTTGCAGGAGTGCATCCTTTTCTTGTTCCAGCTCCTTCATCTGCTTCAGCTGCAACATACCAAGAGAAGCATATGTATATGCCATATGCTTATCCATCAGAGAGCCTATTAGATGGAAGGTCTCTACATCCCCCAAGTTTATGCCTTCTCTAGATGGCAGTAGTTCCCCAGAACCTTCTAGAGCAAGTCCAAGTCCCTAGAAGATGGAAAGAGGAGATTCTTTTCATTTCTCATGTCCTTGGAGGAATGGATCTTCCAGACAAGAAAGAAATAAAGTGTCCTCAAAGAGGCTTTTAGTCCAGATCTACTGTACCTGGAAGGGGCCTGGAGCCACCCCAGAGCTAGAAGCCTGGGAAAACTGGCCCCTCCTCCTTTCTGCCTCTTGCTCTCAATCAAACCACTATTACCAATGCTCTTGGAAAGAGGACACTCAATTGCCCTGTGACTCCAATCATAACCCCTGAAACTCCTCAGACTAAATCCTTTCTGGGGCCACCATTCCCCTATATGTATTGTATCCCTTTAAAAGAATGTAAAATCTTTGAAGGCAGAGATTTGCCTATTAGAGTCTGATACTTAGCAGGTGATTAAGAAATGCATTCTTGCAACATGGTTATTATGCCATATGTTTTGCATGACTTCACATGTATACTTGATATCAACATGGCTTGCCTTCTCAATGAGTGGGAAGGAGGGAGAGAATTTGGAACTCTAAATTTTCTTAAATGAATATATATTTTTTTACATATAAATGGGAACATCTAATGAAACAAATTTTTAAAAAAGAAAATTTTTTTTCATTTATTCATTCTCCCTACACCAATGCCCTACCCCATTACCAAGGAGATAACAGAGGTTAGCACTTCTGGTAAACATGCTCCCTGGTCTGTCTGATTGTTCCATCTAATCCACAGTGAAGTGGGGGGACCTTAGGACAGACATATCTTACCATATCATAGTCCACTCCATTGGTGATAGTATGCCGCCGCTGCTCTCCCCGGCCCCTTGGATGCCTCCCAGAGCCACCTGCAGTACAGTTTTCACTATGGCATCGTCCCACAGTCCAAACATCAGTGCCTGCAAGGAAGAGAGATGTGGATAGGTAGCTGCCTGGTTCTTTCCAAAACCAGTTCTCAGCTTGGCCTCCAAAAGGCTAGCAGCAGCCAATCATGCTCACTCTTAGCTCTGACTGGACCTGATCTCTCTTCCTCCCTCCCTCCCCCATTCCCCAGGCTAGCTCCATATTATCTGGGCTGTGAAAACAAGTCCCAGCAGAGTGTACATGGGTGAGCCAAAAAAGTTGTCCCCCACCCTCCTGACAAAGAAGAAATTTGGAGAAAAGGTTGCGTTCCCTGGCGGGGAAGATAACTCAACATTTTGGATTACTTACTAGGGGAATTTTCATTTCCTTCCTGGGAAACTGAGTAGTCAAATTCATATATTTCATTCTAGATTTTTTTTTTATACCTCATCTCCCAGGTTGGCTTTTCCCCCCCCTTATTTTTCTTGTCATATATGTCTCCTTCCCTAATCTGTTTCCAGACTTTTAAGCATTTCCTGAGTATCTCATTCCCTCCTTTTCCTGTTTTTCCCAGCAGGCCCTGACTCAAAATTAGGTTAATAAAAGAAATAGACATTTCTGCATGAGCTTAATATGGATTTGACTGCTTTTCTTACTTGAAGGCTTTGCTGCCAGTTTAGCTCTCCATCAGCACCAATCTACTGTTCCAGTACTGTCTTCTTAGGTTTTCCTAGAACCATCTTCAAACCCTTCCAGATTTACTAGTGGCCTATGAATCAGATATCCCAGTATTTATTTATCTATCTATAGTCCATTGGCATCCAACATTTCAGAAAGACACAGACAATGCAAAGAGAGGTCTGTTCATAACATACTCTATGGGACTCTAGTGACAGATGATCAAGGTGTGCCTGAACTTGAAGTCAGGAAGACCTGATTTAAATCTTGTTTTAGATACTTACTAGTTGTATGACCCTGAGCAAATCACTTAACTTCTCTTTGCCTCAGTTTCTTCATCTGTAGAATGAGGGAGTTGGACTCAATGGTCTCCAAAGTTTCTTCCACTTCTAAATTTATGATCCTATGATCCTGGGGTTCAAATCCTCTTCACTTCTGGGAAGCAGGCCAGCCTTTAATGAGGGGGAGCAGAAGGCCCTTGTTCTGCCAATTGTGGGGGGGGGGTCTGAAACTCAGGGTAAACAAGAGTGGCATAGGTCTCTTTGGTAGGGAAAGTGAAGTTGCAAAAGCATAGCAACTGCACACTTTTCAGTCTGAAAGACCCATTAGGGCAAAGCCATGGCCATCTAGAGTCCAAATAATACGGGAAAGAGAAATGGAGGAAGATTAGAGTAAATGTGGAAAGGAGGGTGGGGAGAGACAATCCTTTTCATGGTGGATATTTCAGTGGTGCCAGACCTGGAATCTTGGGGGCTGAAAGGGTTTGTTGAGACATCCCAGATCCCAGATCTATCTCTCCTCACCCTTTACCAGGCAAAGCAACTCTGAGTCAGACCTTAAGCTTCTTGCCTCAACATGCTAGTGACACCAACACAAGTTGCTTGGCCCAGGAAATCAGTTCCCCAGGAGGTCATCACAGTAGACTCCCTGCTCTCTAGAGGAGAGGGTCCCAGTGGTCATCTGGGCCCCTGGAACTAGAGTATACACCTAAGACTGAATCTGACTACTTCTTGACAACAGACACAGTGTAGTCCCCATGATTCCCAAAGGGGCCTTAAGCCACACGACAGCTGGTGACGAATGGACAAGCAGAAGAGTGATATGGAGAGGAAAAGGGGCAGTCTCCTCCTCCAATGTTCTTAAACTCCAAACATCTTCCCCCCTCTTCCTAACTTTACCCTATACTTAGAGACCTATTAAGCTCTCAACTAACATTCCAGGAGGCTCAGAGCCCTTGTCTTCTTGCTCCCCTTTCTCTTCCCCAACCCCCCTTCCCCCATGGTACAGGGATCGGAAGCACTCTGCTGAATGGAAACTCTGCACCTGCCTAGACACGTGTGTAGGCTGAATGGGCCAAGGAGCTTGGTTTTCAGGAGGACCATCAGCCAATCTCAGAGCCCAGCCCATGCCTTAACCTATAATTCAGATACTTGTTCCCTAAGGAGGGGGTCTGTGGGAATGGACAGTGCCAGGCATTCAACTCCCTTCAGCCTTTGCCAATGGCTCAGGAAGTCTCTGATAAGACTGTCTTTCTTCCCCATTCCCACCCCTAAACCCAAGGGTAAGTGCTCTAGATGAGTTTCTAACCTCAGACATTCATCCACCTGGACTATCAGTAAACAAGTCCACAATTTTTTGCCCGGGAGCAAAAGGCTTGCAAAGAACCTATCTTCCTCTTCAAGAAAATGTCTTTTCTTTTGATTTCCTCCCAAACCCTCTATCATATGGGAACTCCAAGACCTAGATTCTAATGCTGACACTATCAGGATTTCCTGTATGACCTTGGGTAAAATTTTTCGGTGCCTCAGTAGTTTTTATCCTGTTTTGCCTACCTTCCAGGGATATTATACAGATAAAATTAGATAATAAAATTTAAATGCTTAATAAATGCAAAGTATAATCATTTTAATTATTATTACCTGGATCTTCTCTCCCCAAGGGCAGGTCTATATCAGACCAAAACTCATTTTGGGGCCCTTTAAGTCCCTTCTTTGGCTCTGCTTTTTATGTAGCAAAGGAAAATCATTCCTTCTCAGGCTTGGACTTGTGTCTGTGTAATCCCTCAAAAAGAATTCATCAGCATTTGGGATAAATGCCACCAGGAACACTCCAAGGATGGTAACCCTCATCTTGGGTAGGAGGAGGAAGAAGGAGACATTTCTAAGTAGTTTGAGGAGAGTATACAAGGGTCATTATCCTGCTGGGTCCCTTGACCCCAGGGTTGCCCAGGTAGGGAGTGATTTTCCCATAAGAACATCCCAGGAACTGAGACCCTAGGCAAAGTGAGTCTGAATCGAGGGCAAGAAGGACCTTGGAAGAGAATGGTCTGGGAACAAGCCAGCCTACCCCAATGGCTGTTTCCTCTAGCCTCTCCCCACTACTCCTGGAGTCCTAACAGGGTCCTCCTATGGTTGATGTAAATGTCAGTCTGAACACTGGCCTCATAACCAAGAATCTCATGCATGGCAGGAGCTGAGTGAAATAGGGGCTAAGAGGGGGAGGAATGTATAGATTGGCAGAAAAGGGGGCTGAGCATCCAGACAGAGAAGAGTAGAATGGTAAGGGTCCCCAAGATAGACCATGGTCAGCAATACTGTCAAATGAGAGGAAGGAGGGATAGAAGGAAAGAAGAAGCAAATTTAGGAACCAGAATAAAATCTCTTAGATACTCCTACCTCCCCCATCAACTTTGGGTCCCCAAACTTCCCCTCTCCTTTCCCTCCCCACATCTCCAAGCCCCTTCAGTCTTCACCTGAATCTCCTCCACTCAGACTTCGCTCCAGAACCAGTCCTCCGGGGCTCTGAGGAGCCTGGCCCTTGGGTCGCTCCACGTCCCCAGGGTAGCACCCGGCTTCCTGAGGGCTGGACAGCTTCTCCAGGCTGCGGGAGGAGCAGCTCGATCCCGCGCGGGTATAACGACCTCCCGAGGACAAAGGTTTCTTCTCCAGCAGCGTCCGGGGCTCGTCTGCGGGTGCGAAGATGAGTCGCTGGTGGTGCTTCTCATGGGCCAGTTTGCCCCGGCCCTGGCCCGCACCAACTTTGCAAATCCCGGGACCCGTGGGAAGCAACTTGCCTTGGGACGCCTGGCCCCGGGAGCCCGGCGGGGCTCGGGCATGGGGGGCCCCCTTCTCAGCACTCAACAGCGAGGTCCTCAGCCCTACTACAAACCTCTCGAAGGTCAGGTAGCCGCTGGCTGGGGCCACCTTCCTCAGACCTTCCAGGACACCCCTGGGGAGCTCTCTCGTGTCAGCGCCTTGCCACCGGGACTCGATCTCCAGAAGGTGCACGTAGCCCCGCCGTCGATCGTCCAGAATGTCGAAGAGGGTACGCAGGCTTTGAAGAAAGGCCCGGGGGAGCCCCTCGGTGCTGAACTCCTGCTCTGGGGCTGTGGGCAGTGCCCGGCCACGCTCGGAAGCGATCACAGCCATGGGCCGGCAGTGAGGGTCCCCTAGGTCCAAACGACCCACAACGTTACAAAGTGCCGGGAAAGAAGTACCAAAGGATGGGGGGAGGGGGAGGGAGGGGAGGGAGAGAAGGGAGCCAGACAACCCGGGAAAGGAGCTTACAATAGTTTCTTCTTTTTGAATGGGGGCTTTCTTCGCTTGCGTCATCACTCATTAGCATTTTCAATAGTCATTGGTCAAAAAGGGCACCATCTCTTGCTGGATTGGCTAAGAAACAGACTGAACCGGTTTGATTTTTCCAGCCTAAGGAGAAACGGAGTAGAAATGCCAATGAGCAGATGCTGAGTCTCAAGCTCCTCCTCCTCGCAGGTGCAGGCTCAACCCTCATGGCTCCATCAGGACATAGAGAAGGAGGCCAAATTACAGACTGGATACAGCATACAGTGTGAAATGAGGATGGGGTCCCTTCTCTATATCCATCAAGATATAGAGAAGGAGGCCAAATTACAGACTGGATACAGCATACAGTGTGAAATGGAAACCAAAGAAGCTAATATTATTTTATGTTATTTTTCTGGGTCCCTTTTCCAGAAGATCCCATAGATCCCCCTAAACGCAGCCCAGATCTAGGTCTCCATTCTGTATTTACCTCCAATTTTTCCCCCCCAGTCCTTCTGTTTCCTCCTTTAGGAAAAAAACACAAAATTTCAAAATTTTAGTTTTGAAAGGAGAATTCAGCCCAACTTTTTCGTGATCAAGAGCTCCTATCTCTATTGAAACAAGAAGTCATTTAATTCTACTTGAAAAACTTTTGTAGGGGGACCCACCTGGAGTACTACTGTTCCTTAAGAAATCGTGAGGTGGCGTAGTGGATAGAGCACCGGCCTTGGAGTACACTTAATAATTACCTAGCTGTGTGGCCTTGGGCAAGCCACTTAACCCCATTGCCTTGCAAAAACCTAAAAAAAGTCGTGAGTGAAATGATTTAGAAAAGCCTGGATAGACTTGCATGAACTGATGCTTTGTTCAGTAAACCGAATCAGGAGACCATGAACAGTAACACTGTGTAGTGATCAGTCAGAATGGACTTAACTCCTCTCAGTGGTTCAGTGATGAAGATCAATTCCAAAAAAATTGTGACAGATAATGCAGTCTACATCTAGAGGAAAAACAAAACAAAACTGTGGAGTCCAAATGCAGACCAAATTATTTTCACTTTTTAAAACTTGTTTTACTTTTTTCCCTTTTTCTCTTTTTTTTCCTTTAGTCCTGATACTTCTTTCACAGTATGACTAATATGGAAGTTTGTTTAAAATGATTGTACATGTATAACCTATATCAGAAGATATAGGAAGAGAGGAGGGAGGTTGAAAAATATGGAACTCAAAAGTTTACAGGAAGATGAATATTGAAAACTATTTGTATGTAACTGAGAAAAAATAACATAAAATAATATTAGCTTCTTTGGTTTTCATTTCACACTGTATGCTGAACCTTGAGACCAGAACATCCGTTTCCCAACTCAGTTTGTCTTCTTTTGCTTGCTTTTTCACAAACTATGTATTTGTTCATCTTATTGCCTTCTCAGTTAGACATATTAATTTCAGAATATTATTGTAACTATCTGAGCTATTTTGAGGTCCTGGTTATGTCATCTGTTAACTTACCTCTCCTAGATTAATTTCAAAAACTTTCCTCCTTTCCTGGACTCTTTTCTTAGCAAAGAGAAGAATTCTGAGAGGAGGGGTCCACAGGTAGGTTCTTCAGGACAAAACCTAGACTGGCAAACAGCTAGGAGATCTTATTCTGACACTCACCCACAGTTTTTTTTTTTTTATGTTCCTTGCACCTCCAATATTTAGCACAGAATGTGTCTCATAATAAGTGCTTAGTGAATGCTTACTGATTGATTGACTGCCCTCTCTCTGGCAGCAAGCAGTTTGTGCAAGACCTTGAGCTGGTATAGTGATGAGGAGGGGTGGAGAATACAAACACAAATGTGATTTTTGTCCCCATTATTGTGATGCTTTCAATGCACCAAAAGAATAAGACATATGTGTACCATAACATAGTCATGAACTGAGATCCAGAAGACCTGAATTTTAGCCTTAAAACCATCACTCTGTGTAGTAAAGCTGGGAGACTTGGAGCAAATTACTGATCTCCTGTAAGGCTCAGTTTCCTCAACTGTAAAATGCATGAATTGTATTGAGATGTCTTATGGTTCTAATAGTCTCTGAGTCTTGGAGTTTATTTATCTGTAGTAATACTTTACATTTATATAATACTTTCCAATTTACAAAGTGCTCCTATAAATATTATCTTATAGGGGTAGCTAGGTGGTGCAGTGGAGAGAACACCGACCCTGGAGTCAGGAGGACCTGAGTTTGAATTAAACCTCAGAATTCAACTTAATAATTTCCTAGCTGTGTGACTGTAGGCAAGTCACTTAACCCAACTGCCTTACCCAAAAAACCCCACCCCAAAATAAATAAATATTATCTTATTTGAACCTCAGCATGACTCTGTGATGAAGGCAGGTATTATGATTCAATCACATTTGCTTCTGACTTCAGCATCCCCCAACCCCCTTCCCTTCTATCACCTCCCCACCCCTTCTCTTATTTCAGTCACTTTTTTTTTATTAAAAATTTTTTTCAATCCCTTTTAATAGAGAAAAAACTGAGCCAGGGAGAAGTTAAGAGACTTTAGGTAAATCATAACCTTTCTGGGTCGCGTTTTTCTCAGCTATCAAAAGAAGGTACTAGACTGGATGAGCATTCCAGCACAGTAAGATCCTATAACTTGTTCAAGTTATTTCTAATAACTTGCAAAGTTACTGGGATGCAAATTGAGATTTCTAGATTCCTTGTTATAGAAACAGATTATATCAAAACTAGTGCTGCTGTTGCTGCTGTTGTTGCTCATCATTCACTTTCAAAGAGAACCAAAGATATGATGAAGGTAATGTTCTACAAGCTCATGAATTGAATTTAAGTAAGGCAAAGCAGTGCAGTAAAGTCATCAACCTATATAATTTGCATTCAACCACTAGTTTATTTTAAAGCTGGCAAGTAATTTGTCTCATGGCAAATTAGTAGCAGAATTTCTAGTTCAAACTCAATGCACTGCATCTTGCCGCCTATATTCCACTATTTTAGCCTCCTTATCTAATTTGAAGGTGAGACTAAATAATCTCTTAGACCTTTTCCAGTTCTGACATTTGATTAGTTTGATTCATTTGATCAATTAGCATTTACCATTTAGAAAGGACTTTGTTGGAGATTGACATGGACCTTGCTTTATGGGTCTGTTGTTGCCTCCTGTAAGAAATCATGTACAACACTGGACAGTAGATGTTTAATAAATGAATGAAGGATAAACATACCCAGGTAGAGGAGTCAGAGTCAAACCAAGGAAGGTACTAATATACAACAACCCATAAGAGAAGTGATCTGATATGGACAAAGAAATCCCTGTTTTTGCTTAATAGTGGCATGTACTGCAAGGAATCATCCACACACTTTTATCTCTTATGGTCAATTGTGACAGTTCTGGTCAGGATGCCCTCAAAAGAAGACTCCTTAGAACCTAATGCTGTACACTTTCACTACCAAGAGCAAGATCTAGGTGTATTCCTTAATTCTGTAACTTTAGGATGGTGGCCTTTAATTTTCTCTAGTCTTCCTCCTTTGTAGTTTTTCTGTCATAACACATATGCTCAGATTGCCATTTAAGTTAAACAGATCTTTTTACAGTGTAAAGAATCTTTGATTCCTTGCTGTAATGAAGGGTAATTTACAAGTTTAAAATTATTCCCTGAATGCATCTTGGATCCATTTAATAACTCTGATTAGGTTTTTATAGTGACCTATTTTCTTTTTTCTTTTCTCTAGTTACATATAGAAACAGATTTTAACATTCATTTTTACACTTTGAGTTTCACATTCTTTCCCTTTCTCCCTACGTATCCACCTAATTGAGAAGTCAAGCAATTCGAAATAGATTACACACATTTAGTCATGCAAAACATTTACATAATAGTCATGTTGGGAAAGAAAATATAGACCCCCCCAAAAATCTTCAAGAAAAAAACAATTTTTTTTTAAAAAGCATGCTTCTGGGGCAGCCAGGTGCAGTGGATAGAGCACTGTCCCTGGAGTCAAGAGTGCCTGAATTCAAATCGGGCCTCAGATACTTAATAATTGCCTAGCTGTGTGACCTTGGGCAAGTCACTTAACTCCATTGTCTTAAATAAATTAAAAAAATTAAATTTTAAAATTAAATTTTAAAAATTAAAAATTTTAAATTTTAAAAGCATGCTTTAATCTGCATTCTTTCTTGGGGATGGATAGCATTTTGCATCATAAGTTCTTCAGAGTTGTCTTGGATCATTGTACTGTTGAAAACAGCTAAGTTCACATTAATCATCTTATAATATTGATTTTACTTTGTACACAGTACATTTCCATTTGCATCAACATATGTAAGTGTTTTCAGGTTTTTCTGAGAGCATCCTGCTCATTTCTTGTAGCAGAATAGTATTCCATTACATTCCCCAAATGATGAATATCCCCTTGATTTCTAGTTTCTTGACACCAGAAAAGAGCCACAATAAATATTTTTTTCACATAAAGATCAGTTTCCTTTTTGTGTTTTTTTTTTTTATCTCTTTTGGCATACAAACCCAGTAAGGTTAGTAAAAGGCAAATGCATGGGTTTTCAAGCTCTTTGGCCATAGTTCTAAATTGCTCTGCAGCATGGTTGAATCAGTTCACAACTCCACCAACAATGAACTGATGTCATAATTTTCCCACTTCTCTAAAATTTGTCATTTTCCTTTTCTGTCCTGTTTACCAATCTAATTAGTTTGAGGTAGTACCTCAGAATTTTAATTTTCATTTCTCCAATCAATAGTGAGTTAGAGGGGCGGCTAGGTGGCGTAGTGGATAAAGCACTGGCCTTGGAGTCAGGAGTACCTGGGTTCAAATCCTGTCTCAGACACTTAATAATTACCTAGCTGTGTGGCCTTGGGCAAGCCACTTAACCCCATTTGCCTTGCAAAAAAAAACACCTAAAAAAATAGTGAGTTAGAGCATTTTTTCAAATGGCTATAGATAACTTGGATTACTTCATCTGAAAACTTCATATCTCTTGATTATTTATCAGTTGGGAAATGGTTCTTACTTTTATAACTTTGACTCAGTTCTCTGTATGTTTGAGAATCGATAACTTCTTTTTTACTCTTAAAAAATTAGTCCTAGATTTTTGAAACTGAGTATCATCTTAGCTCATTATATCATCTGAACTTTTTGTTCCTTTATGGGACTAGAGGGGAAGGTGTCACTGACCTTTGCCCCTAATACTTGTTATGAATGTTTGTTCTCTGTTACTTTTCAAACACTAGTCTTGTGATAGGGTCAGTTGGCCAGGATCCAGAAAGCATATAATGTGAAAGCCAACTCCTGGTTTCTACCTGCTAGTCTTCCACATCCCTTTCTCTCCAAGATTCTCCAAAAATCAAACAGGTCCAGTGACTGTAGGTAGGGAAGGAGTGTACATAAGGCATACTAGAAGCACATTTCTTAGAAAAAAACCCCAAACCGCTGAGGGACAAGCAAGGATTGTGCTGTAAATCTGTTTGAGAATAAAGCAGGGGTTTTGTCCAAGGGAATCCAGGGATGACATCAGACATCATTGATATGAGTGGAAACATTTTTGTAGCTGAGGAAGCTACAGCTGAGAGCTGCCCCAGCTTGGGACAAGGGACCCTTGTATTACCATAGAGCATTTGCCTAAGAAGAACAAGGCTCTTTTTTACAGCTGAGTCTTGGCGGGTGGCAAGGGAGGGAAGTCATTCCCTAAGCATCAGGTGGCCCCTCGGGGATGCTCAGGTGTGTGGGAAAGAGTCAGACTAGGGGCCCTAGTTACAATTCCAAAAATCAATCACTGCTTATTGAGTGCTTCTGGGCCTGATACCAATTTAGAAACTGCAAAGGACATACAGAGTAACAAGTAAATGACTTAGTCCCTGCCTTTAGAGAACTCAGAGGGTTGTTGGAGAAATGTACATATTACAGGAACATCCCATCACAGGCTTTTAACCACTTTATCCATTGTCCTTCAAATAAACTTCTCCATATCCTGGGAACTTTTCTTGGAGTATCTCCTTCATTAATAAAAAAGGAATTTTCCTTTGTTATGTATTGTTTATTATGCAATAGTCAATAAATATGGGGCATATATATTATATATATATAATATGTATAAATTATTGTGCATTGTAATCTCTGCTCTGTGCTTCTCTCAGGTCATTAATAACTAGTAGAGTGCTAGAATGGACCTGAGAAATGGCTACTGCATGCAAAGATGATGGCAAGTCTGCAAAATGCCCATTCCCAACCTGGGGAGGTAGTGATGAAAATCAACAACATGGGACTCTTTCAAGGCCCTATAATTGGAATGAATACACTTGAAATCCTTTAAGGAAGGATTCATTGCAGGAAGAGTCTGGTGCTGGTAGCAGAGGTGATTCCAGCTCCAATAGCATATATTAAAGTTGCTGTAGTTAAAAAGTTTGTAGTTGGATCTTTGGTTAAGAGTTATCAGTCTGCCATGATATGAGCCACTACCTGTCCCAGCCCTTGCCTCTCAGTGACCCCTTGAAGCTCTTGGTTAAGTGTTCTGGAGGTTGAAGTTTACTTTGAAGAAATTAGAATGTTCAAAGCAGGCACCAGTTACTTGGATACCTCAGCTAAGAATAGGACTCCAGATCTCTTGTTATATTTCAGAACTTTGCTCTGGGATCTGAAACTAGGTTTGGTTTTGTTGTTTTTCAGAGGTAGAGTTCTTGATTAAGATGGACAGCCACTGGCATTCCTATTGTGCCATTAGAGGTGAAATTCTTGAAGATGGGCCAGATCAAAAGCATTTACCATGAATGTTTTCTTTAATCAAGAATCTAAGTCAGAGATTTAGAGACAATCAAATACTATCATAGTTCTGACCATAAATGATGCTGACTAGAGATCCTGCAGCATAATTCCCATGACCTGTCAGGCAGCTTCTAGGAAACCAAAGTCTATGGTTGAAGCTCTAAGAGAAAACACTAAGAAACAGGTTTGGATGTTCTGAGTTGTCACAGCCCAGCATTCCTGGAGAGCCAAGGTGCCTCACTGATATGGTAGAAAAAATCATGCTCAAAGACCAAAGACTTCCATAATAGCCAGTACATCACCAGAAATATTGTTTCCTATCATGTCAGGCCATGGGGTAAAATAGTTCTGGAAAAGGTAAAAGGAAAAGGATGTCTTTTCACAACATATCCCTCACTATAATAAACATAATTTATGCCACCATTAATTTTGTTGATATGGTCCTCTTGGAATACAAAGGACTATTATTATTATTATTATTATAATGGAATATGACTTTCAAAAGCCCTGGGGGGGTAATAGTTATTTCATTTTCATAGGATGAGAGGTGCATTTCTTTTGAACAGATGTGAATCAAAGTAGATAATTTAGTCCCCCTCACCCTACTCCCCCCTGATTTCTCCCCCTCTCAGTTTTTGCTGAACTATGTGCTATAATTTCTTCCCATTCTTGGTCACCATGTCCTGACCCTTCTTCTTCTTGTCAGGAAAAAGTGCTGGAGAAAAGAAAATAATGCAGCATTTCCTTTAGCACATGGTACTCCTGACCAGAAGAACCATAGGCCAGCTGATCAATCAATATACATTTATTAGGTACCTCCTGCATGCTAGGTCTAGAGAAGGAAATGGCAAACCATTCCAGGATCATTGTCAAGAAAACCCCATTCTGGGTCATGGGGAATATGACGAATGAATGACTAAACAAGTGTTCCAGATACTGTGTTAAATGTTATGGGATATTAAAAAAGATGAGGGCAGCTAGGTTAGGGTAGAGTACTGGCCCTGGAGTCAGGAGGATCTGAGTCCAAATCCAGACTACCTAGCTGTGTGACCTTGGGCAAGTCACTTAACCCCACTGCCTTGTAAAAAAAAGCTGAAAGATAGTTCCTTCCCTTCTAGAGAGTACAACTTAATGGGAAAGAGATATGCAAACAATTATGCATCAAGCTATAATGCAGGATAAGTAGGAAAATAATCTACACATGTACTAGAATTAAGAGCGTTTTGGGGGGCAGCTAGGTGGCACAGTGGATAAAGCACTGGCCCTGGAGTCAGGAGTATCTGGGTTCAAATCTGGTCTCAGACACTTAATAATTACTTAGCTGTGTGGCAAGCCACTTTACCCCCATTTGCCTTGCAAAAAATTCTTAAAAAAAAAAGAGAGATGGTTTGGGGGAGGCTTCCTCTAGAAGAGTTTGGAAGGAAATCAGGGTATTCATGAGGAGGGAAAACATTCCACGTATGGAGGGGGTGAGGAAGAGATATGCCCTGAAAATACCCAGAGCCAGGATGTTGGAGTGTCTTGCTTGAGGGACAATGAGAGGTCAGTGTACCCTGAACCAAAAAACTGAAGGTTGGGCAGAAGGTAGGAAGTGAGAAAGAGAGAGAGAGAAAACGAGTCTTTTCTTGTCTCCACACTCCTTAGGCTCTAAGTCCTCTTTGCAATACCTCTCTTCAGTGGTCCAAGACTTAACTTCTTACACTTAAGATGGGCTGGGCTACTGAGAGTAGAAAACTGGAGAAATATCTTTTTCGCCCTGGGATGTGGAACCAGATATCCAGGTATCTTCTGGTCTACTTGATGACTCTTCCATGCTGGTTTTAGTAACCTGTTTGGCCAGGAACGAGTTCTTTCCACTCACAGATCCAGTGCCCCGGAGCTCAGTCTGGCCAGGTTCCCGAGTTCCCCAGCCTCCCACTAAATGGGGGAGGATCATCACTAGCCTGCCCGGGAAGTCAATTGGGTTGCAGTTTGTTCTTGGATCTCAGCGAGGACCATGACACAGAGGCGATGCCATGACACACAGGTAACTTGGCTGGAAGTGAAGGAGGCCCGTGCCGAGTGTCCAGCCCCACTTTCTCCTCCGGAGCCCCCGGGACCGCGGGCCCCATAAGGAGATGGCCCCCAGGCGTCGTGGGAGATCTCGGCCTTTTTAAGCTAAGGTCTTTCCCGGTCGGTCTCGGGCTGAGGGATTAGAGCATCGGCCCGCAGCCTCGACGGGGTCTCCGGCTTTCCCCGATCTCTGAGGTCTAAAGGCGGGGAGCGGGCGAGAAAAGGCTGGAACGTGGTCGCCGGGGCAGGCTCTGAGGGCGGTGCTAGCCCGAGCCGCGGGCGGCAGGACGGACCGGGGCCACGGCGCTCCCCGCTATCCGCCTGGGGTGGGCAGGTCCGGGCCACGGCGTTCCCCGCTATCCGCCTGGGGTGGGCAGGTCCGGGCCACGGCGTTCCCCGCTATCCGCCTGGGGTGGGCAGGTCCGGGCCACGGCGCTCCCCGCTATCCGGCTGGGGTGGGCAGGACCGGGGCCACGGCGCTCCCCGCTATCCGGCTGGGGTGGGCAGGTCCGGGCCACGGCGCTCCCCGCTATCCGCCTGGGGTGGGCAGGTCCGGGGCCACGGCGCTCCCCGCTATCCGCCTGGGGTGGGCAGGTCCGGGGCCACGGCGCTCCCCGCTATCCGCCTGGGGTGGGCAGGTCCGGGCCACGGCGTTCCCCGCTATCCGGCTGGGGTGGGCAGGTCCGGGGCCACGGCGCTCCCCGCTATCCGGCTGGGGTGGGCAGGTCCGGGCCACGGCGCTCCCCGCTATCCGCCTGGGGTGGGCAGGTCCGGGGCCACGGCGTTCCCCGCTATCCGCCTGGGGTGGGCAGGTCCGGGGCCACTTCCACGAGGAAGCGGGCAGACGCCGGAGAATGGAACTGGGCATGCGCGCCAGAAACTTTTCGGCGTGGGAGGGGGCGGGGAGGGAGACCCTGGAGCGGGCCGGGCCGGGGCCGCGGAGGCCCAGCCCACAGGTGGAGCGGCCCCGAGGCCGCCCGTCCCCGGCAGCGCGTGACCCTGAGCCGGCTTCCTGGACCGGTCACGAGGCCCCTGCGCCAGCCGAAGGCGGGAGACCGGCCGCCCGGGGCCCCGCCGCTGCCAGCGCCAGGCATGGTGTCCGAGGAGGAAGTCCGAGCCGGGCTGGAGCGGGCGGGCCAGGCCCATCTCCTGCGCTTCTGGGCCGAGCTGGCGCCGGCCGGGAGGGCCTCGCTGCTCGCCGACCTGGCCCCGCTGGACCCGGACGAACTGGGCGAGCACTGCCGGCGGGCGGCCGCGGCCCGCGCCCGGGAGCAGGCGCCCCTGGAGCAGGCGGACTCCAGGATGCGGCCCGTGCAGCCCGAGGTCCTGGGCGGCGTGCGCAGGAGCGACCCGCAGAGCCTGCGGCGCTGGGAGCAGGAAGGTGAGAGCGGCCGCGGGCCGGGGCAGGGAGGCCGGGGCGCCGCACCCGCAGCGCCCGCCACCCTGGGACTAAGCCTCGGGGCCCCAGTTTCCCGATCTGGGACACGCAGGGCTGGGGCCACACGGCCCTTTCGGCCCCAACTCGGGACCGTTGGTAAAGTTAGTGGCGCCCCCCGAGCCAGCCAGGCTTTCACATGTGGGGTCCCTCCTCCCCGCCACCTAGAGGGCGGGCAGGGGAGCCCCGCCGGCCCCCCGGGGATCCGGACCAAGCATCTCAGAGAAGTGAGCGTCCTGCCAAGGAGCCAGTCGCTTCCAGTGGGCCCTGAAAAGAAATTCCTGTTCGGAGTTCAAACCCGACCTCAGACACTTAATAACGACCTAGCTGTGTGGCCTCGGGCAAGACACTTTACTCCATTGGCCTTGCAAAACTAAAAAAAAAATAGATAAATGCCTTTACTGTTCCTTCTAGTTCTAACATTCAACCATCGGACCCATCTTTAACTTGAGTTAAGGCTTAAGGTTGGGAAGGAGAAGAGGGAGAAACTGAGAGACAATATCAGTGTGGATGAGTAGATTGGCAGGGATTGGCGGGGTTTTTACTTAAAAAACCTTTGCAGCCTGCTATTATTCCTGCCATGGTTTGATGTAGTTCTAGAAATGGTAGCACTAAGGAATAAGAGAAGGAAATTAAAGACTTAATGATACACAAAGGGGAAATGAAACTATCTCTAGTTACTGATCTGATCGCTTAAGGTTGGAGATCGAATAAAGCAATCGAGGCAACCCCCCATCCCTCTAAAGTAAGTAATAAATGATCTACCCTGTTAAGTAACCGAGTGAGGTCAGTCAATTTAAATCATAGATTTAGGCTAAATAAATAACACTGGCATGACATTGTCCTTGAAGAGTCACCAGATTCACTGAGGCAACTGGTAGGTGGAATAAAACCGGGAAGCAGAGGGAAGAAGTTCCATTTAAACTCCTGAAAAGGAATTGATTAGTCAGGAAGGAGCAGATGTTGGTCTTTGTATCTAACTTTACCCTCTCTATTAGAGAAAAAAAAAGACTATGAACTTAAGGCATTCAGAGTATTTCTTACCTTCCCATCACCATCTTTGCTGTATCCCTGACTCCACCGAGTCAATATTATTGTAAGAATCTAATGAGAATCTATTTGCAATGCTCTTAGTGTAGTGCTTTGTACACCACAATAACTTCTTAAATACATATATGGTTTGGGCTGCTAGGTGGCACAGTGAATAGATCACCGGCCTTGGAGTCAGGAGTACCTGGGTTCAAATTTGACCTCAGACACTTAATAATTACCTAGCCCTGTGGCGTTGGGCGAGCCGCTTCACCCCATTGCCTTGAAAAATCTAAAAAAAAAATACCTATATGGTTTGAGATCTGCTAGGTGGTTCGGTGGATAGAGTACTCAGCCTGGAGTCAGGAAGATTACTCTTGTTAAGTTCAGATCCTGGCCTAACTATGTGACCCTGAACTAGTCATTTAACTCAGTTTTCCTCCTCCAGTATCTTTTCCAAGAAAACCACAAATGGGGACCAAAAAAGAGAAATATCCAAATAATAGTAAACCTATTTGGAGCAGTAGGCCAAGAGTTAGGAAAAGTCCTGGGTTCAAATGTGCACCAGACATTGTGTGACCCTGGGCAAGTCACTTAATTGCCAACTGTCTCAGTTTCCTCAACTATAAAATGGGAATGATAATGATAGTGCCTAATTCTCAGGGTTCTTTTGAGGAGTAAATGAGATAATAATATTTGTAAAGCACAACCACTTAGTTTCATATAAATGCTAGTTATATAGCTATTAATGTCTGCATTGGGAGCCAACCACACACTGGACTAAGATTCAAGGATCTTAGCAAAGAATGTATAAGAAAAGTTATACCATATGGGAGGGAAACAGCTTGGAGACTCCAGCAAAAAGATTTCCCAAAGCTGTGAGTTAACCCCTTGTCTTTAAGTAGGAATATATTTCCCCCTGGACTATACGTACTTATGCCATATACTTTTGGTTAGATGTTTTGTACCAGCTGTTCCTGTCATATCACCTTAGTAAATACTAAGATTAATTAAATCTGCCTAACTAATTGATAATCAGCTGAGAGTCTTGTAGAGGAAACAGTTCTGGGAGTTCATGAGCTATGTACAGCATTAAAAATTCATTTCTCGTCCATTCTGGATTATAGGGAATTTAGTCATTTTGGAGAAATTCAACCTGTCAGTGGGAATGGAAGTTGCGGATAGTTGCCTGAAAGCATGTGCTACTACTCTTCAAAGGAAAAAAAAAATACCTAGGAAATCAGCAAAGAAACTATTTGAGAATATAACATTAGCAAAATTGAAAGTTACAGAAAAAATCCCACAAATATAACTATAAAAATGTATTAAATATTTTGGAGTTAATATTCCAAAGTACCTTCAATGCCTGTATGGATTTAATTATGAAATGCTCAAAAAAAACCCCAACTTAAATAATTGGAGGAAGGTTCAGTGCTCATGATTGTGCTATGCCAATATAATAAAAATTATACTACCAAAGTTAATTTACAAATTTAGTGCTATACCAATGAAACTACCAAAGAGATACTTTACAGAGTTAGATATAACAATAACAAAATTCATTTGAAGATTTAGAATATCTCGAGGAGTAATAAGAAAAAAAGTAAAAACGATGGAGAATAGCACTTCTAGGTCTCATTTTATTATAAAGCATCATCATCAAAACCATTTGGTGTTGGATAAAGTAATGGAAAAATAGATGGATGAAACAGATTAGACAGGGAAGTATTAGAAACAATGAAATCACAAGATTCAATAGACCTAAAGAAATGAATAACACAAAAAAGAATTCCCTCTTTGGTAAGTACTTCTGGGAATTATTAGAAATCAATTTGATAGAAATTAGTATTAAATCAATATTTTACTTCTACAATGTTTACAGTAAATTAAAAATGAATATATGACTCAACTATTAACTATCACATCATTAAAAAGATTAGAAGAGAAGCAGGTAGGGGGTAGGGGCAGCTAGGTGGCACAGTGGATAGAGCACCTACCCTGTAGTGAGGAGAACCTGAGTTCAAATATGGTCTTAGGCTCTTAATAATTACCTGGCTGTGTGACCTTGGGCAAGTCACAAGTAACCCCATTGGCTTGCCAAAACAAAAACAAAAACCAAGAGAAGCTTTCATAGCTGCGAGTTAGGGGTGATTTCTAAAAGGGACTGCTACAAAAGATAAAATTATTTTGTTTACATACAATGAAAAAATTTTTCATGAAAGAAATTAATGAATGCATAAAGAAAGAAATCCTCTTATTCAAGGGAAAGTCCAAAGCTAACTTTCTTAATTAGGGTTTGATTTCTAAGATAAATTAATCTCTAACAAATACTTAAGATAAAAAGGTACTCTCAATTCCCTCGGAATTTTGCTTGGAGGGAGAGATCCACTGAGGCAATGGGAGTTATTCCAGTGCAAGCTTTAGATCTTTATCTGGACCTTCTAGCAATGAATTATTTCAATTACTTGGGCCTACCTCTCTGCCACTTAGAGGGTAAGTTGCTACCTAAACCCAGATGAAGAACCAAAATAGGATTTTGAAAATGCATCTGCCGGTGTAATAGACAACTTACTTCCAGTGGGGTACATAGTGGACTCTTAATAAAATGCTTGTTGACTGATTAGTTTTTTCTTCTGTACTATTTCTTCCAGTTCTCACATTTTTTGATCTGACCTTTCCATAAAACTTTTGTGGTTAAAGTCAGTTCCTATGCTCTGGGGTAAGATTAGGAAGGACTGGGGGAGGTTGGGGGGGTGGTGGTAGAGTGCTGAAGCTACCATAATGTGGAGCTTTAACTTTAAAAATGTTTGCTGCTTGCTATTATTTGATAGAGTTCTAGAAATGGTAGCACTAGCAATAAGAGAAGAGCATATAACTAAGAGACAGTCATTCTACAGTAAGATAAGGGATCCAAAGACAGTTTTCAAAAGAAGTGAAAATTAATAACAACCATATGAAAGAATAATAGTTACTCAGAAGAGAAATATGAATTAAAATAGCACTAAGGTTTTACTTTCCACCCAGAATATTGGTAAAAATAATAGAGGACCTGAACAGTTAATATTGGAGGATTGTGAAAAGACTGGCATTGTTGAATCTGTGAATCAGCAGGATTTATTTAAACAAATTAGAAAGCAGTTGGAAATTATGCAAATAAAAGGACTAAAATGTCTGAAGTTTTGACCTAGAGATTCTATTGCTAGGCATATAACCCACAGAGTTTATTTGACAAAACCAAAGTTCTATACATTCCAAAAATATGTATACTTGAACTTTTTATGGTATCAAAGAATTTGATTCAAGACCAATGCCTGTAATTGGGAAATGGCTAAATAAATTGTGGTACGTTATTATAATGGAGTATTGCATTGAAATAGCTATAAGAAGTCATAAACATCGTGTGTCCAAGAAAACACAGAAAATTATATATAAACTGATGGAAAGTAAAGTAAGTGGAGCCCAGAAAACAACATATGCAATAACTGACAATGTAAGTGAAAAAAGCAGCAACTATCAAACAGTCAAAATGAATCTTACAAAATTATAAAGACCAAGGTTGACCCCAAAAAAAGAGATTAAAAAGACATCTTGCCACTTCTCTTCAGAAGTGGTTGTGTGCTATCTAAACTAGCTATCACCCTATTTCTCCTCCCTTAATGACTTCTTTGTCCTTTGTTCTCAGTGAGGATTATGACTTTGGGAGGGGCTGCCAAGGCAAAGGTGGCTCTTTCTCTTCCAGAACCATCTGGGACCAGTGACCAGATATGGATCAAGACCACTGGAGATGGCCCTGGATAAAGTGGAAGAATTTTGTCTTTTAAAGCTAAGATCTTGCTTTTTACAATTAATGGCTTTACTTCATTTTCTCTTATTCTCTTTTCTAAACTCCTTGAAGTCTGATTAATGAACCTCCTTCAATCAAAACTGCTCTCTAAAGTTACTAATGATCTCTTAATTACCTAATTTAACGATTTTTTCCTTCATCCTCATCCTTCTTGACTTTTCTAGAGCTTTTGACACCAATGTTCTCCAATTTCTCAATACTCTTAGGACTTCATGACACTATCATCTCTCACTACTTTCTCTTTCCTCCATTCTCCTTAGTTTCCTTTGCTGGGCTCTCTTCCAGGTCATGCCTGCTTTTCAAAGATGTCCCTCAAGGCTCTATCTAGGGCCCTCTTATCTTCTCCCTTTACATTGTTTCATCTGGTGAATTCCTTAGCTGGCTTAGATTCAGAAACAGATGATTCTTAGTTTTATTTAGCTAGCTCTAACCTGTCTCCCAGTCTCACATCTCCAGTTGCCTATTAAGTATCTCAGATTAGATGTTAAATACACCATATACAATTGAATCCACTCCTTTCCCTATTTGCCCTGTTACTAGTCAGGGCACCATCATACTCTCAGTCTCTTGAGTTCAGTGAGTCAATAAATACATGCCAGTTGCTGTGTTACATTCTAGGTTTGAAAAAAAGGGCAAAAGATAGTTCCTAATCTCAAGGCATTAATAGTCAAACAGCAGAGACGAACTATGTACGAACATAATTGCAAACAACTATGTACAAACAAGCTATACATAAGATGAATTGGAAATAACAGAAAGAAAGACTTGCTGTAGAAGGTGTGATTTTAACTGAGACTTGAAGGAAGCCAGGAGGCACTGATAAGGAAGGAGAAAATTCCAGATGTAGAGAACAGTAAAAATGCTTGGAGTCTGGGAATGTGTGATGTCTTATTTAAGGAGACCACTTGTCACCAGATCTTAGAGTACATAGAGGGTGTGGCACCAGTGGGGATAGAGGAAGGGGACTGTGTAGGATATAAAAAGGATAGGAAAGGTAGGGAGAGCAGTTTATAAAGGACTTTGGACACCAGAGGATTTTATATTTGAGCCTGGAAGTGATAGTGAACCTGTGGTATCAGGGTTGCATGTTTACAAGGATCTCTTTTGAAAAATGAATAACAGATCGACTGAAGTGGACAGAGAGGCCCACCATCACAGTATTACAGTGGAGAAGCTTGAAGTGATGGGGGCTTGCCCCCAAAACAAGTGGAAGTGCCAGAGGAAAAAAGATATATTGCTAAGGTAAACTTGACAGACTTCCACAACAGATTGATTATCAGAAGTAAGAGAGAGTAAGGAAAACATGTAAGTTATAAGCCTGAATGAATGGGAAGATTCCCATGGGAGGGGTTAATTGACAATGATAAGGAAATTATGAAAGGGAGAGGTTTTGCTAGGAAAGATGAATATAGTTTTGGACATGTTGAGTTTGATATCTATGGGATATCCAGCTTGAAATGTCTATTAAGCAGTTGGAATTAACCCCCTGGAAGCAGTAGACAGTTTAGGGTTAAATAAACCCTGAGATGATAATTGAATCCATGGGAGCTAAAGAGATCAAGTGAAATAGTATTGTGGGGGGAGGGAGAGAAGAGTAGGAGGCTCAGTACAAAATCCTTATGGACACTCCCAGTTAGTGGGATGAAAAACCTTACTTTATTCTTCCAGTCCTGCTGTCATATTCTGCCTTTTGTAGCTAAACTCATCTACTTTAACTCCACTTTCTTCTTAATTCTTTATAATCTGACTTCTGAAATTATCATTCCATCAAGGCTACTCTTCCCAAAGTTACTAATGATCTCTTAGTTGTAAAATTCAATGACCTTTTCTCAATACTCATTCTTCACCCTTGATCACATTCTCCTCCTTGATACTGTATTCCTACGTTTCCAGCAAAACCAATCAACATATCAGAAAAGTCAAATGAACAAGAGTTTATTAAATATCTGTATGCTATGTGTGGACATATTCAGAAATGAAAAACCAGTCCCTGACTTTTGGGAATTCAGCATTATAGGGGAGACTACATGTATAAGGCACAAACAAAATAGATCCTGGGTAAACTGGAGGTAATCTTAGTCTTAGCAATAAGGTGATTTGGAAAGTCTTCGTAAAGAAGTTGGAACTTTAGCTGAGGCTTGAAGGCAACCAGAGAATTGGGAGGTAGGGGTGGGGGTTAGAAGAGTTCATGAAAATGCCCAGAATCAGGAGATAGTCATGTGTCCATCAAGAAGAGCAATAGGACCAGTGTCACTAGGTCATAGATGGTGGAAAGGTGGGAAGCAAGGTGTAAAAAAATTGGAAAGGGAAGAAAGGGTCAGATTATTAAGGGCTTTAAAAGAGGATATTTGATAAGGAGACAATAGGAAGACACCAGAATTTCCTGAAAAGGAGTATGTGTGGAATGGGGGTGGGGGCTGGGAAACTGGATTTTGACTTTGTCAAACCTGTAGTTTTGGAAGAATACTTTTGACTTTCACTAGCAATGAAAGATGAACTGGAATTAGGAGAGACTTTTGGCAAGAGGATCAGCAGGGGTTTGCAGTATTATAGGCTTAAGGAAATGAGAGTCTGCACCAGGATGGTGGCAGCATCAGGGGAAAAAGGAGGAAATATTTGAGATATTAAGTTCAATTTGAAGTGCTTAGCAAACGCATGAATTCTCTCTTTAAAAAAAAATACATATATACACACATACATATATATTGCTTTTGTTTTAAGAGATGAATTTCTGGGAGGGGAAGGATAGAGCAAGAGATGCAACAGATGAAAAAACAAAAGGTATCCTTAAAATCTGTTTAAAAATAAAATATATGATAAGAAAATAAGTATATCACTAGATTCAAAGAAGCCCTCAAAAAAGGGAAGAGCAAGTTTTCAGGAAAAATATGTAAAAGTGAATTAAATAGTAATAGAATTTTAGTGAAGTAAAAAAAGTAATGCATACTTTGGATTAAAAACAAACGGGCCCCTAATATATCATTGATTAACCCTGGTACTTTTTCCCCTTTCAGCCCCAAATGGTGCTGAATAGAGTGCAGACTTGTTCGTACCTTCCTGACCGAGCAAAGTGCCTGGAGTTGTGTCTGGGAAAAGAAGGGAGAAGACTACTCTGTGCCAATGCTAAAGCGAGTTTACTCCTCACAACAATCTTGTGAATTAGATGATGTTATTATCTCCTTGTACATTTGAGGAAACTAAGGCTGAAAAGTTAAATGACTTGTCTGGGGGCGGCTAGGTGCCGCAGTGGATACAGCATTGGCCTTGGAGTCAGGAGTACCTGAGTTCAAATGTGGCCTCAGACACTTAATAATTGCCTATCTGTGTGGCCTTGGGCAAGCCACTTAACTCCATTGTCTTGCAAAAAATAAAAAATAAAAATAAAAAAAAAAGACTTGTCCAGAATCACATAGCTAGTAAATGTAAGAGGTTGAATTTGAATTCAGGTCTTCTGGACTCCAGGTTCAGTTACTACCTGGAGTAGTTACTACTCCAGGTATCCACTGTTGCCACTGCATTGCTAGAAATGCAAATAAGAGCCCTAAGTAGATAATGTTAGAGCTGGAAAACAACTTAGAACATAGTTAGATCTAGAGAAGACATTAGAATGGAAGATAATTGAACTAAATAAAAGGTTTCTAATTTTTTTTTTTGGTCCTATAGAATCCTCCAAAATGAAAGGAAATAAAGTCTAGAATTTATTGTGCATCTCTACATAAGAAAAAATAGAAATTGGTATTAGTAGAATGATATAGTCATTTGTCAAATAGTCTTTTTTTTTTAAGGTTTTTGCAAGGCATTGGGGTTAAGTGGCTTCCCCAAGGCTAGATAATTATTAAGTGTCTGAGACGGGATATGAACTCAGGTACTCCTGACTCCAGGGCCAGTGCTCTATCCATTGTGCCACCTATTCCCCTCCCCTCATAGTCTTTTTTATAAAGAAAGATTTTATTTGAGTTTTACAATTTTTCCCTCATTCTTGCTTCCCTTCCTCCCACCCCACCAGCCTCTGCACAGAAGGCAGTCTGTTAGTCTTTACATTGGTTCCATGTTCTGCATTGATCTCAGTTGAATGTGATGATAGAGAAATCATATCCTTAAGGAAGAAAAATAAAGTTTGAGATAGTAAAATTACACAATAATATAATGTTTTTTCTCCTAATTTGACGGTAATAGTCTTTGTTCTTTGTTCACAAAGTCCATAATTCTTTTTCTGGATACAGGTGGTATTCTACATTGTAGATAGCTCAAAATTGTCTCTGGTTGTTGCACTGAAGGGATGAGCAAGTCCATCAGGGTTGATCATCACCCCCATGTTGCTGTTAGGGTGTACAATGTTTTTCTGGTTCTGCTCATCTCACCCAGCATCAGTTCATGCAGATCTTACCAGGCTTCCCTGCATTCCTGTTTTCTAATAGAATAATAGTGTTCTATGACACACAGTTTGTTAAGCCATTCCCCAACTGAAAGACATTCACTTAATTTCCAATTTTTTGCCACTACAAACAGGGCTGCTATAAATATTTTTGTACAGGTGATGTTTTTACCCTTTTTCATCATCTCTTCAGGGTATAAACCCAGTAGTGGTATTGCTGGATCAAAGGATATGCACATTTTTGTTGCCCTTTGGGCATAATCCCAAATTGTCTCCAGAAAGGCTGGATGAGGTCACAGTTCCAACAACAATGTATTAGTGTCCCAGATTTCCTACATCCCTTTCAACATTGATCATTGTCCTTTCTGGTCATATTGGCCAGTCTGAGAGGTGAGAGGGTTTCTCAGAGATGCCTTAATTTGTATTTCTCTAATAAGTAGTGATTTGGAGCAATTTTTCATGTGACTATGAATTGTTTTGATTTCCTCAGCTGTAAATTGCCTTTTCATATCCTTTGACCATTTGTCAATTGGGGAATGGCTTTTTTTTTTGAAAATCAAATAGTCTTCATACTCACTTCCTTGACAGTCTTGTTTCCCCTAGAGGTGTGGGGAACTATTGTTCTGGAGTCAGGTCAGACTGGCTGAAGCAAATGGTTAAAATTTTCAGTGTGGTGCATTTATACCTCAGAAATCAACAACCACTTCAAATCAGGGCTTGATTTATTGTTTTGTTGTTGTTTAGACTTAAGAAATCAATGTAGATACTGCTAATAATATAGATTAAATTTGAAAATATGTCCTCTATATATTTGGGGTGGTTGTTAGAAATGGTTAAATATCTATCAGCAAACTACTGCCTAGACATTTGATTGGAAACACCTCAATTAGATGTTCTTCAGGATTTCTTTCTATTCTAGATCCTGTAATCTAATGGACACAGAGTCATAAGATATCAGAATTGCTATTCTGGGGCCCTAGAATATAGAATGCTAGAACAAAGAATGTAAGACTTAGAAGAGATTGATAATGTTGTCAGTCTAGCCCACATATTTATAAAGGAAGAACCTGAATTTCTTTGAGGGTCCAGTCATACAGAATTAGAGATATGCCCTGACTGTTCTAAGGTTTGAAATTGTAATTTCTGTTGTATGATCATATCTTCAAGCTGTTACTTGAATGCTAAAACTGTTTTTAATATTTCTAATCAAAACCATTTTAAAGAGGAAAACAACTCTGACTTGTACTTCAGAGAGATTTAGAAACAAATTTTATACTGTCTTGTTTTTTCTCACTTCCCTGCTGTGGGTTTGCTCTTCTTCTCTGAACACGGATGACTTCTTGTGTTCTAGAAATCTGCATGGGTGATGCTGGTTGATTGATTGGCAGAATCATTGAACCAGTGGGTGGTTAATTACTCTGCACTGACTTGGAATGATGAGTGAGTCATCTCCTTGTACCATTATTGGCATGCTTTATTGTTTGGTATAAACTCCTATTGCTTACAAGATGCTGTCATGGATAGGGTGCTAGACCTAGAAGGCCAAACTGACTGGCCTTTGCTTGTCCTCTAGGTTACAGGAACTTCAATCCATCAGAAACGTTACCTTAGTGTTGCTTTGGGGACCCAATTGAGAGACAAAAATGATTTCCCTCTTCTATTCACCTCAAAGATTAGATATATTATTCTCTTTTTTGGAAAATAGTATTTTGATTTTTCCAATTATATATAGTTTTCAACATCCATTTTTATAAGATTTTGAGTTCCAAATTTTTCTCCCTTCTCTCTTCCCAACAACCTGATATAGGTTATACATGTATAATTATGTTAAACATTTCCACAGTAATGTTTTGAAAGAAAACAGAATAGGGAAAACAATGAAAAAAAGTGAATATGGATATAGAATTAACAAGATTTTTCAATTGACAGAATGTAAGAGGGGATGAGTTGACAATGACTTCTAGAATGAAAGTCTGGATACCTGTAAGGACAGTGGAAATTAGAAAATTGGAAGGAGGGAAGAATTTGGGAATTAAAAAAAGAGTTCTCTTTTAGATATGCTGAATTTGAGATGCCTGTGCACTATATAGACAATGAAGATAGAGACTTGGGTGGGGGAGATTTTGGAGTCATTTATAGAGGTAATAGTTGAACCTGTATGAAAATCATGATGACTTGTAGGAAAAATATGACATCAGTTATGTTTTAAATGAAGAAAAAATTATCAGGGCAGCTAGATGGTGCAGTGGATAGAACACTGGCCCTGGAGTCAGGTGTACCTGAGTTCAAATCCAGCCTCAGACACTTAATATTTACCTAGCTGTGTGACCTTGGGAAAGCCACATAACCCCATTGCCTTGCAAAAAAAAAAACCTAACTAAAAAAAAATGTCCATTAAATGAAGAAAAAATTGTGTGTTGTACCCTCCTGAGGACCAGGAAAATCAGGTAAGATAGTTTTTATTTTTTTTTCCATCATGACTAGTAGGTTCCCAAGCCAGATTGAGATCCAACTGTTTAGACTCCCAAATCTAAAACTTTTAAAAAATGTATTATAAATTATTATAAACTTAACATTCTCTTAAGGTCATAGATTTAGAGCTGGAAGGAGTCTCAAAGGTCATCTAGCTCAATTCCCTCCTTTTACAGATGAGACACTCAGGCACTGAAAGTGATCTCCCTAAGATCTCCTAGGTAAGAAATGTCAAAGACAGGATTTAAACCTGTCAACAAATGCAAATAAAATATAGAATTGAATCCCAGATATAATCAGAACTTTTTGTAATTTATTAACATATGTGTGTACAAGATTTTATATATGTTATATGATATAATGTATAACAAATTCTATTTTTAAAATCTATAAAGCTTTAATAGCTTAAAATTGCACTAAGACTAATGTGATATTTTGCGTAAATTTTAAGATAAATATCAATTTATTTGTCCTATGTTCTCTTATTTCTCTTCTGTACATGCAGATTTTGGATGACTATGTTTTAAAAATATAGTCATAGTCTCAGTTTAGGTTGTTCTAATTCTATTTTTCTCATGTTGAATCATTTCATGTGTCATTCCTCTTCCTTGTATTTTTTCCTATTTGTCATTTTTATGGCAAAAGAATAATAGATGGCCTCTAAGGTTCCAGCTCTAAATCAGCATCCTAAGTATGCTCCTAATATTCCACAGTTGACTGTGGACATTGTTTCCCATATTTTGCTATTATAAATGGATATTACATGTGACTAATTTTGTAGAGATAGGTCTTATTTCCCTGTTTTAATACCATCCTTAGAATGTTATTAAACATCCTGCAGTAGGGTCACCTAGTTTTTAATCTATTGTTAAGAATTTGATGAGTACAAAGTGGTATCTTTTTTTTTTTTTGCAAGGCAAATGGGGTTAAGTGGCTTGCCCAAGGCCACACAGCTAGGTAATTATATTAAGTGTCTGAGACCGGATTTGAACCCAGGTACTCCTGACTCCAAGGCTGGTGCTTTATCCACTATGCCACCTAGCCACCCCTAAAGTGGTATCTTAAAGTTTTATTTGCATTTCTTTGATTATAAGCATTTAAACAACTTTTGACATTTGCTTTTCCTATTTCAAAAAGTATGCCCTTTGATTAGTTCTTACTTTGATATATTTATACTAGTTCTTTACAGATGCTAGAGATCAGATTTTTAAGTGTCTGAGGTAACATTGGAACTTGGATCCTCCTGACTCCAGAGTTGGTGTTCTGTCTACTGCACCACCTTTCTGTGCCAATCAGTTTATCTCTCTAATACATTTGCTTGAGAAATGTTTTTCTTCCCTATACTACTGACATAAAATATTTTAAAGAAATTCTTAGTTAGAGTGTTGATCCAGTTGGAGTACTTTGGTGTTTTATGGCATAGGAGAAGTGGCTTTAAACTCATTTTTCATTTTGTATCCAGTTTCCCAACTTTTTTTAATTGAATAGCTATTCTGTTCCTTAGTGGGGCTTCTTTTAGCCTTAACCTTATCAAACACTAATCTCTTATGTACACTAGGTATTATTTCTGGATTCTTTGTTCTGCTGAGCTAGTTTTTTAATTTTTAATCCTTTATCAGTTTTTTTTTGGGGTGGGATTGCCACTTTATAATTTGATACTTTATAAACTAAATCATACAGCACTTTCTCTGCACCAGGTTGAACAGAATTTTTCATTCAGCATTCTGTCTCTTCTTTAGACCAAGGCTCATTTTAGCATCATCCCTATTCTACAGCCTCTTCTTCAAGGAAAAGGAGAAAGAACCAGAGTCTAGAGAATTATTAAAGAAAGAATACTGAATAAGGAGGCATTAGTTCCTTATTTTTTTATTCCTTTTTCTGCCATTTTTTGTTTCTGTGATCTGATAAAAATAAATTCACCCTCCTGAGTCTCATTCAGTTTTCTCACCTGTCCACTGGGAATAATAATGCTAGCCTTACCCCCTCTAGTGAGGATCAAATGATAATGTGAAAATACAATCATATTACAAATCTAAGAGATTAATAGGCATAATAATAATTTCATAACTTTTCTTTAATTCCCTCTTTCTGCTTTCTCTGAAAATAGAAGCATAGAGTATCAGAACAGAATTATAGGTTCTGGAACTCTCCTTTCTCTTTTTTACCAAGTATCATCAGGTTCCTGACTTTTGTCAGTGTTGGGGAATGGGGTGGAGTGGATAACGAAACAGAATTTCTTTACTGAAGGAGTTGGAGCAAACAGTATCACCTGGCAAAAAATGTGCCACTAGGCTGGAGAGAGACAGCATGAAAGGATCAGTACAAATCTGAAATACAGAAGGTCTGTAAACTAGGGTAGAGATTTCAGACTCTTAACTTAAGATTTGAAAATGCCTGAGTGTGGCAGGAATCAGATCAAAATGTTATTGGAAAATGTTTAACAAAATAGGTAAAAATATAATTCAGTGCAGAGAATATTAATTTGTGGTTTTCTAAGTTAATATGCACCTGGCAGGTACCCATTTCTGTTTTAGTTTTATATCTTCTCTAAGGCATCCCCCAAAGTTTCTTGATGTGGGATTCCTTGAACATTTACCATAGCCCACATCCACTCCTACTCAAAAAGCCTGTCAAGGTTGATAAGACCTCTGTGAACTTGTGACCCTGAGCATAATCTTGGCAACTCATGGTCTCTCCTCCTTACTGATATAAGTTACCAATCTAACACTCAGATTCTAAAGGAGGAATAAATAGATACATTTCATTTATAATTATTTAATTAGTTTTATGATTCTGTTAAGTTTTCTCTTTTTTAAAAATGTTTGTAAGGCAGTGGGGTTAAGTGACTTGCCCAAGGTCATATAGCTAGGTAATTATTATGTGTCTGAGATCAGATTTGAACTTGGGTCTTCCTGACTCCAGGGCCAGTGCTCTATCTACTGCACCACCTAGCTGCCCCCCCCTTTAACATTCTTTGTTTTTTTTTAGATTTTATTTTTATTTTAAGGCAAATGGGGTTAAGTGGCCTGCCCAAGGCCACACAGCTAGGTAATTATTAAGTGTCTGAGACCAGATTTGAACCCAGGTACTCCTGACTCCGGGACTGGTGCTTTATCCACTATGCCCCATAGCCGCCCCCCCATGGTTATTCTTAAAAACAATTTCTAGGCAAAAAGTTTTAATTTAAAAAGAATTCTTATTTCTACAGTTGATGAGTTTTTGAAACACTTGGTACATTGTGCCAACCCAGAGACTGCCAGTTGATGGTGAATGAATGTCCATCTGACTCACTGAGATTTACTCTGTATAGGGACAGTGTTGGTTCTTGGTAGCCAGGTCTGGATGCTTCTGTGGGGATAAGGCAGGTACTAGGGCCCAGGTCTTTGACTAATTTTAATTCTTCTTGTTGAAATTATACTGAGGCTAAGACAATGTTCCTGTGCAATAGTTT
The DNA here is from genome assembly GCF_037893015.1 of Macrotis lagotis. Lineage (NCBI taxonomy): Eukaryota > Metazoa > Chordata > Mammalia > Peramelemorphia > Peramelidae > Macrotis > Macrotis lagotis. The sequence goes on along the minus strand of NC_133658.1, from coordinate 278,222,728 downwards.
ATCCTGACATCAGTTTTAAGATGAATAGTTTGCCAAGACTAGGCTCTTGCTGTCCTCAGGTCCCCCAAGTCCCATATTGAGTAATCACACTATACTTACTGTGACCCCTTGAATATTAGAGATTCCTATGCCTACATCCAGAGAAGGAGTAAGATAAGGGGATTACAGATTTATAACTGGAAGAGACTTTAAATGTCACCTGGTCCAATATACTTAAACGAAGCAAAGTCCGGCATTGGTCAACTCCAAAAATCTATGTCTCTGCTCTTCATCTTAAGTTCATCACTCCATCAGGAGTTGGTTGGTATGTTTCATCTTCAGTCCTCTTGGACTCTCAACCCCTTCATTCTACAGGTGAGGAAACTGAGGCTCAGAGAAGTTAATTGAGTTCCTAATTTCACAGAGTCAGTATGTGGCCTACGCAGGAATTCATTCTCCTTTAATCTTTTGCTGCCCCTGGTCTGTTGGTGTATACTTTGGAGTGAACAATTGCACAGCTCCTGGCTAAGCCTCTTTCCTTCCTTTAGGGAGACAGGAATTTAAGGGTATCCAAGGAATCTGAATATAGCCTCATATCAGCTCAGACAAACCAAGAGGAGAGAATTCTACAATAATGGTTTTGTTCAAAATGAATGTATTGGGGGAGACAAGGGCAGAGTTTTCCCTTCAGGAAGCAGATTTCTGTAACCTTTGGATTTATCAGCTCTGGGCAAAATTAGTCCTTCAGGGAAGGGAAGAGTAAAAGAAGGGAATAATAGCAACTACTATGGGGTTGTATGGATATTCAAGGAGGACTAGCACCTCCGGTGTGAAGGCTTGAGGAGTCCTTATTAGGTCAGCTCATCCCCTTTTGTTGTCCATCTGGCACTCAGTTTTCACCTGTGACTCCAAGAAGCTATAGCACATTCAGCAGCCACACCTCTGTTGACCTCTCTCCAGATGGGCTAAGCCAGGTTGATAGTAACCTACAGATCTCAAATGTCTTCATGAGTTAGGGGGATGTCTACCCCAAGCATGTGAAAGCTTTCCCAGGTGGAATGGACAGATAGGATCAGTTTGTTCCACTGGTCATGAAGACAGCTGCAGCAGGTGCTGTGGAGCACTTAGAGCTTGGTCAGACATCAAGATGCCAGGATCATTCACTGCATTCTGTGCTATCAGTCATCTTGACTTTTGTCTTGCCACTAGACTTTGATGAATCTGAAAGAGTTAGTGAAGGGCAGCTAGGTGGCACAGTGACTAGAGTACCCGCCCTGGACTCAGGAGGACCTGAGTTCAAATGTGACCTCAGACACTTAATAATTACCTAGCTGTGAGATCTTGGGTAGGTCACTTAACCCCATTGCCTTGCAAAAAAAAGTTAGTGAGTCCAATGACTATGCAGCTCTGCCCCTCTTAAAACCAAGTCATGAACAAGTAAAGATATCACCTCAAGATGTCATTGGTCCTCTTTGAGAATGAAGAACAAACAATAGCCATGTGCCAAGTGCTGGAAGAGGGAGAGTAGCTAAATGGGAACTTCGGGATATACCACTATCAGAATAATTTATTCATTGCTCATCCTCACCAGGCAATGTGTGCCTTCTCAGAATGATGATTTTTTTTAGGGTTTTTTTTTTTTGCAAGGCAGTGGGGTACAGTGGCTTGCCCAAGGCCACACAGCTAGGTAATTATTAAGTGTCTGGGGCTGGATTTGAACAGGTACTCCTCACTCTAGGGCCGGTGCTCTATCCACTGCACCACCTAGCCACCCTGGGAATGATGATTTTTTTTTAATTCATTTAAATTTCTTTTTTGAGTTCCAAATTCTCTCCCTCCAACCCCTTTTCCACTCATTGAGAAGGTAACTAATATGATATAATTATATATGCATGAAGTCACATGAAGCATTTAGGAATGATAATTTAAGGCAGACATGGCCTTCCATGGATAAGTAGAAATACATGTGGCAATGACTGGAAAGGACAGTTAATGGATCATGCTTCCTCACTCTTCTTTCTCCACAGGTTTCCACCAGATTGCTCAGAACAAGGTGGCTGTCCTGCTACTTGCTGGGGGGCAAGGTACTCGCCTAGGAGTGACCTACCCCAAAGGCATGTATCGGGTGGGCTTACCAAGTGGGAAAACGCTTTATGAACTCCAGGCTGAGCGCATTCGCCGAGTGGAACAGATGGCTGGTCACAAACACAACACCCAGTGCACTGTTCCCTGGTGGGTTTTCCTGGTCTTTGCTATCTTTTTTGTTTGCTTCCCTCATTGCTATTTTTTCCCTTTCTTTTCTCTTCCCCTTTCTCTACTCCTCCTGGAGTACTTCTCTTTTCCTGGGATGTAGAGAGATAAGTATTAATCCTTGGGGCTTAAATTTTCCTTACTCTAAAGGGACTGGGAATTTTTTTATTTTTTGCATCTATATTTTCAGGTCAATATACCTTTGCTGAGACTCGCTATAGACCCCATCCCTAGTGTGTCCATTGATGCTTTGACTGATCCTTGTTTTTAGCTTCAAGCTTTCCTCTTCCATTTTTCCTAGTGCCTGTGATGTGGTCTGTTTATCCCACTTAACTTCTCTCTTCTTCCACTAGGTATATCATGACCAGTGAGTTCACTTTGAAGCCGACAGTTGAGTTTTTTAAGGAAAATAATTTCTTCAAACTGGACCCAGCCAATGTGATCATGTTTGAGCAGAGGATGTTACCAGCAGTGGACTTCAATGGTCAGGCCATCTTAGAGAGGAAGGATAAAGTTGCAATGGCCCCAGGTATACTGGATCTGCTTTCTGGTGCTTGGTTGTCCAGGGAAGAAGTGCGTATTAATGTGTGACCTTGGGCAAGTTATTCTTAAATAAAATTTAAGAAACAACACAAAACAAAAAAGTGCTTATTGTATTGACATCATTGTGCTCTGTGCAAGGGAAGAAACAAAGTTTAGATAAGACATAGAACTTGCCCCATTGGAATTTATAGTCTAATGGGATAAATTAGATGTACATTTTTTAATAAAGAATATTAAACAATGAATTAATCTGAGGTTAAAAAGCAAAATACTATGTAAAATTTCCATCCTCCCAATAACTTGAATGATTGATCATAAGGAAGTCATTAAATTTCTCTTTGTTTCATCATCTGTCTAATGGGAGTATTAATACTAGTCACAATCTTCTAAAGTTAGGATGAGGATAGCAATGAGATAGTGTATTCACCTGAGCTTGCAACCAGTCCCAGGAAGTACTGCTGATGGTTGGTCCAGCTCAGGAGACCCTTTGGAGCTAAAATTGGGTAAGAGTGATGTAGGTTTGATGCTTTTGTTTTGTGATAGGAGAATAACTCAGTGGAGCATTCCCTGTGTAGGCCTTAGGTTTAGCTTAGGGCATGAAAGCTCGCTCCTGTTACTTTTAGCCTTAGTGATTCCTCTCTTGCTATGTGTCCTTTTACTTCTCTTTCTTTTGTGAATTCAGATGGCAATGGTGGTCTGTACCGAGCCCTGGTGAACAATGAAATTTTGGAAGACATGGAGCGCCGTGGAGTAGAGTATGTCCACGTGTACTGTGTGGATAATATTCTTGTTAAAATGGCTGACCCTGTTTTCATTGGTTTCTGTGTGATGAAGGGTGCAGACTGTGGAGCCAAGGTCAGCATGTTCTCTTTCCCCTGGCTAGATATTTGCCCCAAGCCATATCTAGATCTTTATCTGACCTGGACCCTAATTCTGATTCTGGGCTATTCTTATAGAATCATAGGATTAGAGCTGGAAGAAACCTAGGGGGATCATCTATTCCAGCCCTCTCAGTTCAATCCAGAGAAATGAATATGAACTTGCTTAAGATTCCAAAGAGGAGCTGAGCAGATTGAGGATTTGAACCCAGGTTCTCTGGCTCTTAAGTCCAGGGTTACTTCCTCTCCATTGTACCTCTAGTCTCTTTCACCTGATTGTTTGATTTTCCTGCAGTCGAAATATCTTAGCATCTGCGAAGGGAATGGATTAGCTTATAGGTGCTATAGGGATGCAGACAAGGGAATTCTGTTGTCCACTGATCTCTAGGGATAATTGATTTCCTGAAACCTATCTTCTTTTCCCTCTGATTTGTCTGTAGGTAGTGGAGAAAGCCTATCCCACAGAGCCTGTGGGTGTGGTATGCCAGGTAGATGGTATCTACCAAGTGGTAGAGTACAGTGAAGTCAGCCTGGAGACAGCACAGCGTCAGGATGAGAGTGGGAATCTGGTCTTCAATGCAGGCAACATCTGCAACCATTTCTTCACCAGGAACTTCCTCCAGACCATTACCCGGTAAGGTTTCCTATGTCAGGTTAGTGGTTGGTCCTCCAGGACTCTCTCTGCACAGTCAAAATGACTGACTGTTTTCATTGGATTTTGGTGGGGGCAAGATACGGAAACTAGTTTGAATATTTGTTAAGTACCTACTTTATTTTATTTTATTTTATTTATTTATGAAGTGCCTATCATGGTTTCAGATACTGTGCAAGCACTAAGATACAAAAAAAGGCAAAAGATAGTTCCAGTTCTTAGGGAGTTCCAAGTTAATGGAGAAAATGTGCAAATAACTATGCATAAACAACTACCAGGATAAGTTGAAAAGAATCAACTGAAAATTTTAAATAATTTGCCTAATACTGATAATTAAGATTATCTAAATATCATTTAAATTATAAAATTGATATAGTTGATTCTATAAAATAATGAACACAAATATATATCTTCAGTTCATGTAGTCAAGTCTGGCCCCTCCTAAAGCCCAGAAGTATGAATTATAGTCGAATTAAATTTCTAAGGAGACATAATTTAAATATTTAAATAGACATTTAAATCAAAGTAACTAAGACTAAACTAAGTACATTCATTCAAGGATAATAGATTAGCTATTGTTGTATATATCAACTTTATAATCATTAGTAATAACAAAATTTTAGGTGTATTTCACATATTCTTTTATACTTTTCAGTCCAGTTTGCAGAGTAATAAAGTATCTCTGTGTACTCCCATTTTCTTTTTTATAAGCAGGTGCAATCTACATTGTTAATAGAATATTTAATTTTCATATTAAAACTGTTAAAACATATTATAGGTGAGGATCATATTAAAACTCAAGCTCAATAACTACAAAATTTCAAAGACTTAAAAGCATACTAAGTGCTGTTTAAACACTTGAGTATGATCCCTCATATAGGAATCTATCAATAATTGGGAATAATCTATCCTAACAGTGATCCCCAAAAGAGGAACCTTCAATCCTTTCAAAACATTAGTATATGCTACAAGTTAGTCATGTTGCCTACATTTTAAGATCACTTTAATAGCTAAGTGGAGGATGGATTGGACTGGGGAGAGACTTGTGGCAGGCAGACCAACCAGCAGACAATTGTTATAGTGCAGTTGTGAAGTAGCAAGAGCCTGTATCATCATCACCCTGAGGGTGATGATGGTGGAGATATTGTGAAGATGTTAGTCTTTGCAACAAATTAAATATGAGAGAGTGAAGAGTGGAGCTTCACTTTTAGGTTGTTAGCTCTAATGATTCGGAGGACAGTGGCACTTTTTAATAGTAATAGAGAAGTTAAGAAGAGGAGAGGGTTTAGGAGGAAAGATAATGAGTTCATTTTTAGACATGTGGGATTTAGGATATGTATGGAAAATTTAGTTTTCTTTTGTTTTTTTGTAAGGCAATGGGGTTAAGTGACTTGCCCAAGGTCAGGTTGAATTTTAAACTCAGGTCTTCCTGATTCCTGGACTGGTACTCTATCCACTGCGCCACCTAGCTTCCCTGAGAAGAAAGTATCAAGGGAAAGAGGATGATTAATATATCAAAGACTGTAGAGAGGTCAAGAATTATGAGTATTGAGAAAAGGCCATTGGGTTTGTCAATAAAGAAATCATAAGTAACATTGGAAAGAGCAGGACTAAATGATGAAGTTGGAAGCTTGACTATAAAAAATAAAGAAGAGAATGAGAGAAGAGGAAATTATAAATGACTTTTCCAAGGTTTTACTCCCAGAGCATACTTTCCCCTCAGGGCTTTGTCCAGATTTGTATTTAACCTGAACCATTACTTGTTTCTTATGTTGGTCCTTCAACTTCAACAACAACAACAAAATATTCTAATTCCTAGGAACTATTATTAACCAGCCTTTTCTTTGATTTCATCTAGAGAATACCTTTGTGAACTCTCAGTTTTCCCATCTTCTGAGATTGTTCCAGTGTCCCTTATGGGCAGCATCCTTTTGACCCTCAGATCCATTTTTTAAAAATTTTATTTATTTAAGGCATTAGAGTTAGGTGACTTGCCCAAGGTCACACAGCTAGGCAATTATTAAGTTTTTGAGGTCAGATTTGAACTCAGGTTCTCCCGACTCTAGGGGTGGTACTTTAACCACTGTGCCACCTAGCTGCCCCTGACCCTCAGATTCTTAACCTCTTTTCTGCCATCTGTAATAGATGTCTTCAGCCAACTCAATTTCATTCTCCTTCTATAAAACCTTTCCCACTCCATTGTTGATTATCATTTCCTAAAACTCCCCCAAAGCACTCCTCCCTCCCTTCCCCCTCCCCTTTTTTTAAACTATCAAATTGGCTTTAAAATAGCACTTTAAGATCCAACCATTTTGGAGAGCAATCTGTAATTATGCCCAAAGAATTATTATGCCCTTTGACCTAGCAATACCAGTTCTCTTTCTAAAGATGTTTAGGGAAAATGGAAAAGAACCTATATGTTCTAAAATGTTAGAACAATTCCCTGTATGGTGGCAAAGAACTGGAAATTTCAGGGATGCCCCATCATTTGGGGAATGAACAACTGTGGTATAGGATCATTACTGTGCCCATGAGAGATGATGAGCTCAATGATCTTAGAAAAACATGGAAAGACTTGCACAAAGTAATGAAAAGCAAAATGAACAGAACCAAGAGAACATTGTATACAGTTAACAGCAATATTATTTTAAGAATGACTGAGCAAATAAGACATTTTTGACTTACAAATATCCAAATTAATAATAAAAAGATATAGAAAGAAAGATGCTATCTGCATCCAGATAAATAAAAGTATGTTTAGAATACTGCCAAACATCTTGAATTTGGGGGGAAAAAGAAAGGGGGGGGAAAGAAATTTAGATGATACCTTTATTATGTATTTAAAAGGATTAGCAAATTGTATATAATACTTATAGTTTCATATGTAATCTCTTATTTTGTTTTTCTGAAAATGATCATTTTTCCCCTACATTAAAATTTTTAAAAAGATGTACAAAATATTTCTGTTATCTAATTTTTTATCTCCCTATTACCTAATACAATCTCTGTATATGTAATGCCTATTAATGTTGTGTTATATATTTGGAAGATATTCCTTTGGGGTTCTTGGATTTCCCTCTTTGTCTTTCCCTGACCTTCCACAAAGTAAAGAGATTGGTATGGAAGAGAAAAGAGGTAAGGTAAAACTATACAATCAGAGACAATTTCACCTTTCTGGGTAGAATGATGAAAGGAAAGGGTATAGATTTGCATATTGGCCTCCCTTCCCCTTTAGTCATCCTCCAAATTCAGATACAAAGGTCATTTCTCCTGGAATTTTAAGATGCTAGCAGGGCATTAGAGAGAGTAGGAAGATCCTTATTTTTCTCCTCTTCCTCTTCCTCCCCCTTCTTCATGTCTTCAGAAGGAAACCATCTTTGGAATAGGGTGATCAGATTCAAGGGCAGTCTATAGTGGGACTTTCTTGTCTACTTGACTTTTAGTAACTGCCACATTCCAGACTAGGCTGCCTGAATTTACCTGCTGAAAGGAGTGTTACCTGCTACCTGTTGGACTGCATCCAGGTCAACTGTATCTGCTTAGCTCATGACAGAGCAAGAGCTCCTGCTGATTATCTTTGGAGGCTGCTTCTCCAGACTCTTCCCTAGTCTGTGATACCCTATTTAGGATGACTCTGGAATGAAAGGAATTAGTTTATGACTTCCATTTTCTTCTTTGCCCCTACAGGGAATTTGAGCCTTTGCTGAAGTCACATGTTGCCATCAAGAAGGTCCCTTTTGTGGATGAGGATGGAAATCTGGTAAAGCCACTCAAACCAAATGGTATAAAGATGGAGAAGTTCGTGTTTGATGTGTTCCAGTTTTCAAAGTTAGTGGTAGAAATGAGTCTTTCTGTTCTCAGCCCCCTACTCCATGATTGTCTCTCCCTTGGTTGGGTCATAGTACTTCCCAGAGCACCAGTAAATCAGGAACCATTGTGTATGTGTTGTATTGGGGGAGGGATGCAGGAATGGAAGCTCAGGATGCATTGAAGATCCTTGGATTTGAAGTCAAGAGAACTGAGTTCAGATTTCAACTCTGCCACTTGATACCTATGTGTCTACAGAAAGTAATTTTTCTGGGCCTCAGTTTCCTTTATTCGTATGGTGAGAAAGACTACATGAGCACTAAGCTTCTTCTCAGCTCTAAAATGTAGGGTCCTTGCCCTCAAGTCTCAGGTTTCCAGAGGGAAGGCAAGCAGACCACATCCAATCTCCTCATGAGGAGTCAGTGTAGAAATGCTTCACCTTACTCCAAAGACCACTGGGGGGACAGAGGATGCTGGAACATTAAAAGTGGTAGGGAGGGGACAGCTAGGTAGAGCAGTGGATAGAGCCCTGCTCCTGGAGTCAGAAAGACCTGAGATCAAACCCAGCCTCAGACCTTTGATCCTTACTAACTGTGTGACTTGGGCAAGTCACTTCACCCCCTTGCTGACCAAAAAACAGAAAGGTGGTAGAGGTAAATAGGTAGCTTCAGACCCTAAGAGTGGCAGTTATTTTTAGGGAGAGAGGATGATGTAAGAGCCAGTGAGTATAAATGGCATTGCCCTTCTTCATAGAAGGTGCAGTGTTTCAAGTGGCTCTCCGCTCTCCCCCCCCACTACTGAATTTACACACTTGCTATAATTTTTCTTTTTTGTTCATGAAGAGAGAACTATAGAATTCTGAAACCACAATAGACCCATTGCAGTAGGACTGATCCCATTTGAAATCAGAATCTAATCCCCGTATCCTTTTAGTCCCTTCTCTTTCCACTCCTTCCCTGTTTCCCCCAGCACCCACTAGTACTTGACAAGGCTTCTTTTGATGCCATCTTTCTGCCACTAGAAACTTTGTTGCATTTGAAGTCCTGAGGGAAGAGGAATTCTCTCCCCTAAAGAATGCAGATACAGCAAGCAAAGACAGCCCCACCACTGCCCGGCAGGCCCTCCTAGCTCAGCACTACCGTTGGGCTCTGCGGGCTGGTGCCTGTTTCGTGGATGAAAATGGAGTAAGGATCCCAGAACAGCCCAGGTGAGCATCTGATGAGTACAGCCCTGCCTCGTAGACTGGTGTTTCCTTTTGCCAACTTTTTTACCCTGGTGAGCCCCACTTCCAAAGAGCTGACACTCTGGTGATCCCCTTCTTGTTTCTTCCTTCCTATCCAAGTCAGTGAACCTGTTGTAAGGACCTATTATATGCAGAGTCCTATAGAAGAAACTTGGAATATGAAGATGAAGCAGTTACTGCCCTCAGAAAGCTTATTTTCTTTTACTGGATAGGGAAGTGGGGCTACTCCATGTGCACATAGAAATGTGATCCCAGGGTGAACAGCAAAGGGGATAAAATAAAAGAAAGAATGCACATGGTACTCTGGTTTCCTCTGCTTTTCTTCTTTACTGGATCATCATCCTCAGCCTTCTAAACATGAGGGTCCCCCAAGATACTTCCCTGTAATCCCTTTCTCTTTACTGTCTATGCACTTTCTTGATCTCTTTTGGAGGTCTGGATCATCCTAGACCTTTTTCTTCCCCATTCCTTGTCCAATTAAGGGTTCAATTCTGTTGATTCTATTATTGCTTCCACATCTGTCCTCTTCTCTACAATCATTGGACCAATATCCTATCTGCTCTTACCTCCCTATAATAGTCTCCTAATTGGTCTTCCTACTTTTCATCTCTTCCTTCTTCAGTCTGTCCTCCACATAGCTACCAAATAACTTTCCTCTCTTCAAAAACACTTCACAGATACCTCTCATCCCCAGGATAAAATACAACTCCACAGCCTGGCATTTACGGTCCGCTTTTCTGGCCTCTTTTTGCATTTCTCCCTTTTACATATTTTATGTTCCAGCCAAACTTGAGTAATCATAGAAAATTCCTGGAGGGCAGAACAGGGACTGTTTTGATTTCATCTTTATATTTTTAGGGTCTAGCATAGTAGCTTGGGCATTCAGGGCTTATTAAATATTTGTTGAATTGAATTGAACTCAATTGAAGAGTTCACTTCCTTTCTCTCATTGAGTTGAGAGAGCCCTAACAGCTGGTAGAATGGAAAATCTAAGTAGAGGGGTGATAGCCTGAGTCAAACTTAAATCAATATAGATTTAGCAAGGAGAAGTTGAGTAAGGAGTATGTTTCAGGTTTAAGGGACTGTAAACTTTAAGAGGTAGAACAAAAGCATTTTGAGTTCACACAGAATGTTAGGTAGAATGTGACATTTAGACAAAATGTTCTAATAACATTTGTGGAGGAAAACAAAACATTCATCTGGGGATGAATTAAGGAAAGGTTTATGGAGGAAGTTGTGTCTGATTGGAACCTTTAAGGGCAGAGTAGGATTTAAAGCAGGATCTCTCTCTGTCTTTTTTTTTTTTTTTTTTTTAGATTTTGCACGGCAATGGGGTTAAGTGGCTTGCTCAAGGCCACTTTGAGACCAGATTTGAACCTAGGTACTCCTGACTCCAGGGCCGGTGCTTTATCCACTGTGCCACCTAGCCGCCCCCTAAAGCAGGATCTCTTAACCTGGGATCTGTAAATAAATTTCAGGAGTTTTATGAATTTGGATAGGAAAAAAAGAATGATCAATATTTTAATATAATTAGTTTCCTTTGCCATCTTATTTTGTTCATTTAAAGGCATTATTATAAGAAAGTCATAGGCTTCATCAGATTGCTTTAAAGAGAAATCAGGAGAGAGGCTTTTCTTCTTTATTTTAAATTTTGTTTTTTAATTATGGAAGATACTCAGTTATTCTTGAATTAAGGCGATAGTAAAACAAGTTTTAGAAGCAGCCTGAAACATGGAATGTATGAAGGGCAATGATATGAAATTAGGTTGAAAAGTTATATTAGAGCCAAGTCATTGAAGGCTCTAAATGTCAGATCGGGAGTTTGTAACTTAATCTGAAAGCCATCCAGAACTGTTGAGCAGAGGTATGATGTGACTAGACCTGTGTTTTATAAAGATTATGTTGGTAGCCATATGAAGGATGGTTCTAAAAGGGAAAAACTGGGGACTGGGAAACTTCAGCAGCATTTGCCCTGATCTACTTCCCCCTTTCTAATCAGCTCTTTTTCCAATGTGTCTTCCTACTTCCTAAGCAGCTGTTATTCATCCTAGTCAGCTGTCCCTCATATCCTAGACAATTGCTCTCCTGCTATTTCCCCTCTACTTATCCCAATTATCTCTTATGCTGGTATAATAAATCATGTTCCTCTCCCTCCCCCTGTTGGTGGGAGAAAGGGGGTTGGCCCCATCACCCCACTGTTGTCTGTGGTATCTTGTGCCTATATTTAGCCACCCTTGTGTCTGGAGAGTAGGAACAGCTTTCTTCCTAGTTGGCTCTCCTAGTTGCTTTGGCAATCCATGGAGGTGGGAGGATTGAGCTGGATAGATGGGATCTGAACAGTGCCATCTGGTATTTGTGGAAGAGAACTTGTTCTATTTGTCTGAACTGGGAGAAGTATTTAGGAGTTTCAGAGAAGCAGACTTAGGCTAAGTCAGAAAATGCTTCCTAATAATAAGTCATGCTGAAGGAAAAGAGCTAGTGACCTGCAGGGGTGGTGGGTTCCCTAACAGTGAAGGTGTTTCAGTTGAAACTGTTTAATCATTTGTCAGGGGACTAGTAGAGGGGAATTTCTGCTCAGCTATAGGCCTATGAGTGTTCTTCTAAGGATGATCATGGAGATCTCTCCCTGTCACAGTTTTTGGACTGTCTAATGACTCTTGAGATCTTCTCAGAGTACCAGCAAGAGACAGGCCCTTAGAAACCCTCATCTATATATTAATAAACTCTGAAACATGAACTGAGTGATGATATTCCAAAGCTGATGACCATTTTGCTTTTCTGAACCAAGAAGGGAAAAGAAATTAGCTGTCTTTTTTTAATCACTGACACAAAATGATGAAATCTGAATATCCCTGAAGCCAGACTTTTGAAGCCTTTTATACTATAAATATTTTACAGCCCAAGGCAGTTGTTCTGTAGGAAGGAGATTTTAGGTCAATGATTTTGAAGAAAACTGCTGTATGTAATCTGAGCCCCAGAGAAGACTGGGACTTAGTTCCAGGAGTGGCAGTCCTCCTGAAGAAGGCTGTATACTAAACAGGTGCTAATACATGTTTTTCTTTTACAGTACTCTGGGAACTGAAAACCCTCCTGTCCTGTGTGAGATTTCTCCATTAGTATCCTATTTTGGGGAGGTGAGAACCTTTTCCTCAGTTTCAAGGTCTTGCAGGGCTGGGGCTAGATATCCTAGAAACTTAGGATGAGGGCTGCAGGTGTTAGAACTAAATGCTGCTTTTAGTTGACCTTAGACAGATTTGCACCCTCAACTACATCTGTTTACCAATCTGAAACTTGGGCTCTGGAGTTTCTGGGAACATTCTCAGGGCATGGTGGGAAGGGTTTGGTGATGACATAGAGAGATTCTGTTTACCTGGATTGTAGTCTGGTTCTGGGATCTGAAAAAAGTCTCTGCCAGGCTCTGGATTTTTGTTGTTGAAGGCAAAAGACCTTTAATAATCTATGCTATATGAAATGTCTTCTTGGAGCAGCTAGGTGGCACAGTGAATAGAACATGGCCCTGGAGTCAGGAGGACCTGAGTTCAAATTCACCTTCAGACACTTAATATTTGCCTAGCTACCTTGGGCAAGTCACTTTACCCCATTGCCTTAAATAAATTTTTAAAAATTTCTTTAAGGGGTGGCTAGGTGGTGCAGTGGATAGAGTCAGGAGTATCTGAGTTTAAATTTGGCCTAGCTGTATGGCCTTGGGCAAGCCACTTAAACCCATTTGCCTTGCAAAAACCTAAAAAAATTTCATTAAGAAGAAAAGAAATGTGTTCTCCTTTCCACTTCTTTTGAACAATAATCTTTTTGATCAGTTTCCTGAACTACATAGTTTTCCTAAGAGATAATCCTGAATTTGGTTTCTGACCTTTACCTAGACACATACAGCCTTGCAATTGCTTACAAGATTGTCAAAAGAGATTGTTGTTAGAAGACTTTGTAAGCTTTTGCTTGAGGTCCTTTAAATTTATGCCATTTGTTTTATTGGGTTCTAGTCCCTATTCTGTCACTAATATATTTCACCCCAAGCAAGTTTCTTCCTCTTCATTTGTAACAGCAGAAGGTTGGGCTAGATATTCCCAAATGTCCTTTTCTATGAAAATCTATGACAGTCTATGATGCTGTGACATGGGACTTGGTTTGGGGTCTCCCTATTATCACACAAAGCTCTTCCTTTCCTTTTAAACTGTCTTATTTTCAAGTCCAACCAGGAGAGATGGGGAAGAAGCAGTCTTGTTCTTTCTATACAATCTGAATTCAGATTGAGTTAGAAAAAATGTGTTGCTTGAATCCGAGAAGCTTCCCATCATTTCCTGCAGTCTTCTTTGGGTTATATGAGGTGTTTTCTGATATTATTCTATGAAGCATTCCTGAGATTAGCCAGTCACATGGGTGGATACATCTCTGGAGGGGGAAAAGACATTTCTCTGCCATTGTTCTTGCAGGGACTGGAGGTATACCTGAAGGATAAAGAAATCTGCTCGCCTTTCATACTTGATGAAAACAAAGCAAAGCTGCTGGAAAAGGCTTGATTCATATCAAGACCAAATCAAATCTGTCCTTGGGTCCACCGGCATGAAATTGGTTTTTGATTTGAATGAGACACAAATATTTCTGGAAGCAGTACTGCTCAGCCTTGGGTGCTAGACTTTAGTAAGAAATATATTTATAATGAAATATAAGTGCTAAGATTTATTTTGCCAAGTATAGTTGGCTTCTGTTATCCAGGGCTGATAATTTATCTTGTGCTGCTACTGCTTCTTTTATTGAAATGTGGAAGAAGTCCTATAAAACTAAAAATCTTGTGTGTATGTGTGTGTGTGTGTGTGTGTGTGTGTGTGTGTTTGTTCATCATTCCTGCCTTTTTTCTCCCTGAGGCTAAAATCTTGCTCTGCTGATCAAATCTGTAGGCAATTTTTATATTTCTGAATCTTTGCTGAATTCCTTCAGGCAATCAATAGAGCAGATCCAGGCTGCTAAGAAAGTGCTGGTTCCTAAAGGCAAAATGTTGATGTTATGACTTACTGTTGTTAGTGATACCTTTATGATATGATATGATACCTTTCACTAACTCAGAGACTGTCCCATGTCCTTGTACTGGTTTGCAGATTGATTTCATGAAGGTCACATTTGCCCTTGGCTCATGGTGCCTTGTGGGCCACAGACCTTCATTTCCAATTTATCTACAAATCTGGGACAAATGGGAAGACAACTGGCATTACCCTGGCTTTGCTTCTCAGCCTGGGGGGAAACTATCTGGAAAATGGAGGAAGAAAGGCCAGTGAGGGCTCCCAGCAGTTCTGCAATAGCTGAGTTTCATAAGAGCTTGTTAGAAATTGAGCAACACCTTCAGCTGTGAAACAGTGCACTGGGTGGATCTTCCTATTTTTCCACCTCAGTGAGCAGAGCCCTTAACTCTGGAGCTGCTTTGCTTAGTGTCCCTGTATTCTGCCTTCTTTCCCTTTAAGTAGGGGATGGTGCTATTTACTACTTCTTGGAGTCTGTTGTGAGGAATAAAAAAGAACAAGCCTTCTACAAACAGCACTATTTAATTATTCTTTCCATTTTTTTTTCCTTTTCCTTTTTAAACCTCCCCCTCTGTCTTCTTCAGTGGCTGATTCCTGCTTGGTGCCTTAGGCCACTGCAGACAGGAGATAATTACTGTCTTTCCCTTTTCTAATCAGTTTAGCCAGTGGAAGGAAATCATCATGAATGGAGGCAGGCTTGACTCTAGAGCCTGGTGGTTCTGAAAAGGATGAGTGAATGCTCAGTCTAGGAACAGGAAAGCAGACAGTAGAGGGGAGGAGGGCTTTGAAATGCTAGGAGATTGGCTACCCTATAGTTATAGTAGAGAGATTTCTCTTTTAGAACCTGAGACCTGGTAGGGAAAGGGGAAGTCCCTGTCAGAGGTAGAAGGCCAGCTGTAGTCAGAACTCCTGGAACACCTGCAGGTCAGAGCATTCTGATGCAGGGTGTTTTGTTGTTTTTTTTTTTTAAATAAGCTTTAATGGCAACAAAACTCTTAAATCCCAACTCAAATAACTGCATGTATCTTTTTCTATATAAATGTATAAATTTAATTTCCTGTAATCAACTATGAATCTTTTAAAAAAATTTTATTCATGTTTTGTTTTTCCATCACAGCTAACTCTGAATCTTAAACAACAGATTGTTTTTTATCTTTTGTTTTAATTCTGAATATGCCAGACTTTGATAATAAAACCACACTATATTTCTACCAGTATTCTGTCTGTAGTTTTTGGACTAGAGTATTAGTAGGTGATGATAAGAGAACCCATGGTTGTAGAATTCTTAACTCTTCATTTAGGTGTACCTTTTTTGTTTTTGTTGTTTTATTCTGTTGGGCAAACTGCTGTTTCTTCCAAGATCCAGAGCTCTGTATCAAATCAAAAGCAGCAGGACAAAGAGAGCCAAACAGAGCACATATGGCATTATTGGATTGAGCGTGAACTTTACCAAGCTGCAATCATCGATCAGTCATGTAGCTGGAAGGAACCTTTCCAGTATCTGTCCATTGTCCATTACCTCTGCCTTACATAAGAACTGCACTCAAACCTCTTAATTCACATCTCTCTCTTAATACCACTTCATGTTGCTCTCTTAATACCACTTCACATCTGTCTCTCAATTCAGCTCCCTTCTGAACCATGGTTTCCCACAGCAACCAGTTCCAGTTACCTACCTAACCACAGTGTTTTAAAGTGGCTTTGACAGAGAACAGCAGCATAATAGGATGACTCATAGAACAGCAAGAGACAAATTAATCTGCTTGCTGGAGGAAAAGGTCAAAGGCTTACTAGAATCCTATCTGGAAGGGAAAATAGATAAAAAAAAGGAAAGGGGACCTTTTATGATTGAAATTAATCTAAACTAGTACACTAAGATGTAATTACAAAAGGTAGAAATAGAAAGATAACAGGAATAAGGCAAAATGGTGGAATTATAAGTTCTGAGGAAGTCTGAGATAGTTCTTAGAAAAGTGTAGTAGATGGGTGGCTAGGTGGCACAGTGGATAGAGCACTGGCCTTGGAGTCAGGAGTTCAAATGTGACCTCAGACACTTGATAATTACCTAGCCCTGTGGCCTTGGGCAAGCCACTTAACCCCACTGCCTTGAAAAATCTAAAAAAAAAAAGTGTAGTAGAAGAAATATTGGATAAAGTAATTTGTTCTATAATTAATCTGTTCTAAACTGATCATCATAATACTGACTTCCATCCCATTGTTCAAGTCTATATGTCCTTACTCCCCACACCCCCACCCCTAGATGAGCTCAATGAACTTTAAAATACCTAACCCTTCCTAGTCTGGACTCAATAAATCCATGCCCCCAGGCACAAGACTAGCCTCTATCAACATAACAATGGATCCAACTGCTTCTATTTTTTCTCCTTTATTGCTTCTGAAGGTAACTCCTGCTCCTGCTGCCAATTCCCTTAGGGATCAGTCCCTTCCATTCTCTCTCTCTCTCTCTCTCTCTCCTTTTTGATTCCTGAATATTCTGAGTCAGCCAGTCTTTTAAATGAATTCATTCACCTTTGCTCCAACCCCTAAAGCCTTTAGCCAGATCTGGATTCAGAACACCTGATTTTTGAATCTGGGCTCTGGTTCTTTATCTAACTGCATGAACATGGTAAGTCACTTTGAATTTCAAGTATCTCCTATATAAAATGGGTTTAATAATGCCTTCCCTGAATATTCTACTAGGTCAAATAAGATAATTTGGAAAGCACTTTGTAAACAGTGGAGTGTTATATAAATGACAATCATTTTTATTATTTATCACTAAGAAGGCTTACTAGGTGGAAAAATGGATAGAGCTCCTGGCCTGGAGTCAGTAGGAACTAGGTTCAAATCTAATCTCAATTCTTAGCAATGTGACCCTAGGCAAGTCACTTAACCCTGTTTACATCATTTTCTCATCAGCAAAATGAGTTGGAGAAGGAAATGGCAACCCCCTCCAGTAACTTTGTAAAGAAAACCCCAAATCAGACACAACTGAAAGGTCTCAGCAATAAGAGGGCAAATTAATTGCAGGTGTGATTCTAGCACTATTCAGGTAGAGAAGTACTTGAATAAGATAATAGTCAACTCTAGGAAGTATTTTGGTGTCCATTCTGGTATTCTGGTTTAACTTGTGTCTAGGTTTCCACAGATATGGGCAAAAGCAAAAGATACCATCCAGGCATTCAAGATAACTAAGTAACAGGTACAAGAAGGTCTTATTAACACTAGAGAGAAAGAAAATTCAGAGGATTCTCACTTTTTTTACAGACTCCATGAAACAATTAAAACTGATTTTCCTCTTATGGGTACCTCTTTCAAAGGGTCTTAAAATCCTTTGATTTATAGTAGTACCCTGTTGTTTGGATTTTCCTTGTGAAGCAGGGCATGCTGTAATCTTTTGGGCTTTTCTGTGGAGGGCATTCTCCATTCTCTTCATTTCCTAGGCCACATTGGACTCAAAGGTCATGCCCTTTGGGCAAGAAAGGCTTGGTCCATAGTTAATAGTACAAGACTGCTTATCCAAGCCACTCCTTGGGACTGCCCCGTGACATCCTCAACCACCACCCTTGTCCCACCCACCTGAAAGGTGTTTGAGTGGACTTCCTCCAAGCTCTCTCATTTCCTGCTTGCTTTTCTCCTTTCAAATGCAAGCTCTCTCTCTAAACTATGTAGTCTGACCATGTGCTTGGAACTAAGTGGCCCCAGCTCCATGTGACTGGATCTATTATCCTCTAGGCTTTTATGATCTAATTTAAACTTGACTCCCCCTTTCCCAGTTTATATTATCAATATGGTAATTACATGTACCTCAGCTCCATGTGACTGGATCTATGTTGACCTAAGCTTCTTTCCTTTCTTTTTCTCTTAAGCCTTTAGTTTTTTTTATCTCAATTTGTGCTAATCAGCCTGTCCAAGACAGCTTAACCTGTGAACAATTTGCAGTTACCTGTGAACTTTATGGAGTAACTTTATGTTGTAATGTGAACTTTGCAATAATCCCTGAATGAAAATCTAAAATTTTCTTGCCTCCGGTCTCAGATGGTCTGTCTGTAAGTTTTTCATTTAGAATAACCCCATTTTTAAACCTTTTCCCTGAGATTATTTGATTTTCTGATCATCACTTGGAAGTGAAAAAAACTTGGTATTAAATGGATAACTTCTAGAGCCACACCATTCATATAACACATGAAAATGACATAGGACACAGTCTAGATCCCTTTTTCCCTTCATAGCATGGCTTTTGTCCCATGAAGCTGCTTCCCTCAGTTCCATGAACCACACACATGATCCTTTTTTTCATAGCTAGACACTACTCAGGAAATTCACCTTTCAATAGAAGGTCAGATCCTTGAACCCTCACACTTTGGGTCACTCCTAAGGAAAGAAATCTCCCCAAGACTGTAGCTGTTTTTCTGAGAAATACTTTGTCTTGCTAGAAGACCAAAAATTTCTTTGGTTAGAAGACTGGATTTGCAGGGCGGCTAGGTGATGCAGTGGATAGAGCACCAGCCCTGGAGTCAGGAGTACCTGAGTTCAAATCCGACCTCAGATGCTTAATAATTAACTAGCTGTGTGGCCTTGGGCAAGCCACTTAACCCCATTTGCCTTGCAAAAACCTTAAAAAAAAAGAAAAAAAAAAGAAGACTGGATTTGGGGACTCTTGATGTAAGGCTTTGTGCCAGAGAGGCAACTTTTACAAACTCTTATCACCTGAGCAATGGTTCCTTTGTCCATGATAGATATGTAGTTGATAAATTAGATACACTGCCTCTTTAAGGCCCAGGCCATAAATTCCACATAGCCTGAGAATATTTCTACATAATGTAGGTGAGCACTTTGACCTGCTATGTTCCTCTAGGAACTCTTGATACTTCACTTACTGCCTTGCATATTATCTTCTGGTAGTTACTTTGGTATTAGGGGTTGGGGGAAAAGGTCTGTTAGACTCTGGGGTATTCTCTTGGATCATAGTAGGCTTGGCTTGAGCACATGCAATTTGCCAAGGACTTCTGTACTACAATGGCTCTGGAATGGAGGTGGGAGGGGAGGAATCTCACCCACTTCAGTGCTCCCGATGAAAGGCAAAAGAGAAAAATGTCTACTGACTTTTTTTATGGACTAGCAAAAAAAAAATGGTTTCCCCTAAATAATCTATTCTACAATATTGAGTAATAGACTACGGGCCATCTTAATCCCTGAAACATTTTCCAAGAGGTAACAAAGGAGGTGACAATCATGTCTGTGAGGAATATAGGGCATTGTTGGTCTTCACAGGGTGTGGAGGGGGGGGGCACCTTTGAAATCCATTACAAAGGGGGATTGGCCCCAGCCTGTCATAAAACTGGGAGAGTTCTCCTAATCCCATTCCAAAAATGACAAACCCAAGATTAGAAGAAACTAGTCCTTAACTGATCAAAAGTAACCTAGTCTTGATCTTCACTGCACAAACTCAAGGATTTCTATCTGTTCTTACTCATTAGTATAATGAGGAGGGTGAGAAAATGTATAGGAACCAATGTATCAATTAGAAACCATTTTAATCACTCTGGATTAAGTATTCTTGAGCCATTTATAACAATGTCCTAAACAAAGGTTCACCTCTGTAAGTTTATCAAGTTGATAGAGAAGTCCCATGATCCATCCCTAATATTAATCAACTAGAGGCCACCATTAGTTAAAAGGCACTTAATGAAATGGCATACAAAGAAAAACAGCAATTGAACTTTTCTATATAAACCTGGGACATGTTTTCCCACAAACAGATGCCATAGTGGAAAGCACAACTATTTGACTATGTGGACCAAGGGACCAAGGAGAGAAGAATTAGCCATATAGGGAATCTGTGGCCAGGACACACAATATGGAGTACAACCTACCTTAGATGTTGCCCTTAGAATTTTATTCTGAGTGGATAGACTTGCCCAGGAGTCTGGAGTACCTGATTTCAAATCTGGCCTCAGACATTTAATAATTACCTGTGTGGCCTTGGGTAAGTCACTTAACTCCATTTGCCTTGCAAAAAACCTAAAAAAAAATTTTATTCTGATGATATCATCTTACTTTCACTAGCCTTTGGCTATCACATCCTACTGTAGCACCTTATTTCTTTATTCTGATCTGTCTCACTCTATGTCTCTCTGTCTCCCCTATTAAAATAAATTTTCATGATATTTTGGGTTTTATATCCCTTTAATTTCCAAATATATCAGTCTTCCTCTTCTCAGAGACCTATCCTTTTAAACAAAAAATAAGAAAGAAGGAAAAAAAAACCTATTCAACAAAACTAACCAAACACATCTACCTGGTCTGACAATATGTGCAATATTCCTCACTATAGAACCCCTGCCCCATATCTTTTTTTTTTTTAGTTTTGACAAACTATGGTATTTATTAAATTATAAATTTTGTAAGAAAAAAACAAGTGTTTAATATATGGAAATATATTTCATATCTTATCATACAACCTAACCAAGATTTCACATAACCCCTTATTCTTTTTTTAGGGTTTTTTTTTTACAAGGCAATGGGGTTAAGTGGCTTACCCAAGGCCACACAGCTATGTAATTATTATTAAGCGTCTGAGGCCAGATTTGAACTCAGGTACTCCTGACTCCAGGGCTGGTGCTGTATCCACTGCACCACCTAGCCGCCCCTATATTCCATATCTTAAAGACAGACATTTTCTCATCTCTTCTGATGCCAACCTTGATTATAATTACAATTACACATCATTCAGTTTTGTTTTTTTCTTCTAAGTATTGTAGTCATTGAGTACCTTTCCCCCCCTTCTGCTTATTTCCCCCACATCAATTGATATAAACCTTCCTTAATTCTCTGAATTAATCTTTGTCATTCCCTAAAGTACAGTAATTATTCCATTATATTCATGGACCACAATTTGTTTAGCTCTTCACCACTCACTGGGGAATGTATCTACCTCTTTTCCAATTCTTTGCTATTACCAGAAACACCATTATGAATACTTTTTGTCTTTGATACCTTTCTCTTTGTTTTTTTTTTTGAAATGCATGGGATCTGTGGGTCAAAAGCCATAGGCATTTTAGTCACTTTTTTTTTACAAGGCCAATGTGGTTAAGTGGCTTGCCCAAGGTAAATATTAAATTTCTGAGGCTGGATTTGAACTCAGGTACTCCTGGCTCCAGGGCTGGTACTCTATCGACTGCGCCACATAGCTGCCCCAGTCACTTTTTTTTTCCAGTCACTTTTTAAAGCATAATTTCCTACTCATTTTCCAGAATGATAGGGCTAATTCACAAATCTCCCAAAAGTCTGTTAGTGTGTCTAGCTTTCAACAGTCCTTTCTTTTTCTTTTGTTTTTTTTAAAGATTTTATTTGAGTTTTACAATTTTTCCCCCTAATCTTACTTCCCTCCCCACCCCCCACAGAAGGCAATCTGCCAGTCTTTACATTGTTTCCATGGTATATACTGATCCAAATTGAATGTGATGAGAGAAATCATATCTTTAAGGAAGAAACATAAGAGATAGCAAGATCAGACAATAAGATATCAGGTTTTTTTTTTTGTAAATTAAAGTTAATAGTCCTTCGTCTTTGTTCAGACTCCACAGTTGTTTCTCTGGATACAGATAGCCCCAAATTGTCCCTGATTATTGCACTGATGGAATGAGCGAATCCATTCAACAGCCCTTTCGACATTATTCCCATCTTTTGTTATCATTTTCAGTTTTTTTGTGGGTGAAACTTTAGTTACTTTGAATTACATTTTTCTTAATTACTAATGATGATTTGGAGGAATTTTTCATATGGTTGTTAATAATTTGTAATTCTATTTTTAAGATTGTTCATATTCTACTGATAACTCATATAACCCTTCTCATTTATTAGAGCAGTTAGAAGGAGTATATACAGACAAGGCACAGGAGGGAGCTGAATGTGAAAGTATATGGAGTCAATTGATGGAAAAAGGATGTACTGGAAGAAGGGAAAGGAAAGGTAGATTAGGCTAAGATATTTTGTGTAAAAGAGGCAAGAAAGAAGTTTTTGTGATGGAGTGGAAGGGGAAAGGTGAGGGTAGGGGAATAAGTGAGCCTTCATTCTTATCAGAAGTGACTCAGAGAGGAAATAACATACAATAGGGTAAAGAAATCTATCTTACCCTAGAGGAAAAAGAGATGGGAGAAAGGAGACCTAGAGGGGAGGGGAAAAAAATAGGTGATAGAAGAGAGGGAAGATCAAGGGAGAGAGTAGTCAGATACAATATACTTTTGAGGAGGGACAGGGTGAAAGGAGAGAGAGAACAGAATAAATAGGGTAGGGAGGAATAAGATGGAGGGAAATACAGTTAGCAATAGCAAATGTAGGGGAAAAAAATATTGAAGCAACTTCTCTCATGGATTTAGGATTAAGAATACAAACCATCCCAGAATTGAACACAGACTGGAAGTACACTTTTTTCTTTTCTCGCTATATTTTTCTTAAGGTTTCTCTATCTTTGTGGGGAGAGGTGGATTATTTTTATTTTTACAACCAGACTATTGTAGTAGTGTGAAAATAAATACACTTTTAAAAAAAAAGATTATATTCTTTGTGATATATCCTTGTTGCTGCCACCTGCTGGTCCATAATTGAAATGTTACTTCCCTTTAAAAGGAATAAATTTTGCCACTCTCATAGTTTAAACATACCCTGGTAGCAGATTTTTTTTTAAAGCAATAGAATATTTATTAAAGATATTATTTGAGTTTTACAGTTTTCCCCCAATCTTGCTTCCCTCCCCCCACCCCCACCGCACAGATAGCACTCTGTCAGTCTTTACTTTGTTTCCATGTTGTACCTCGATCCAAATTGGGTGTAATGAGAGAGAAATCATATCCTTAAAAGGAACAGAATTCTCAGAGGTAACCAGATCAAACCATAAGACATCTAGGTTTTTTTTTTTTTTCCGAATTAAAGGGAATAGTCCTTGTACTTTGTTCAAACTCCACAGCTCCTTATCTGGATACAGATGGTACTCTCCTTTGCAGACAGCCAAAAATTGTTCCCAATTGTTGCACTGATGGAATGAGCAAGTCCTTCAAGGTTGAACATCACTCCCATGTTGCTGTTAGGGTGTACAGTGTTTTTCTGGTTCTGCTCATCTCACTCAGCATCAATTCATGCAAATCCCTCCAGGTTTCCCTGAAATCCCATCCCTCCTGATTTCTAATAGAACAATAGTATTCCATGACATACATAATAGTATTCCATGACATACATCTGGTAGCAGATTAGGAAATAGCTTTTCACTCCATAAAGAGAGAGAGAGATATCAGTCTTTAGGGTAATGTGCCACTTTCTCTTGATAGGGGGAAACAAGTCTTTCGGTTCCTAGAATCTTAAATTTCAAGAGCTAAACTCTCTTAGAACCAGAGATGTTAGACATTTAACCAGTTTGAATCAAATTAAATCAATTTGAACTTTTTCTTTCTATAACCAATGCTTCGATTTTTCTCTCTTCTCATTCTCTTCGTAATTCTTCCATCTGGCTTCCTAACTCATCAGAACTGTTCTTTCCTTTCCAAGGTTACTAAGGATAGCTTACTTGCCAAATCTAATAGCTTTTTCTCAATATTTATTCTTCTTGACTTCTCTTTGTAGTCTTTGATACTGATCTTCTCTCTGGGTTTTTATGATTCTGCTCTCTCCTGATATTCTTATCTGTCTTTTCCTTCTTAGTTGATTTTACTGGATCTTTATCCAAGCCATACCTTTTAACCATTAGTTGTCCCCTAAGGGACATCCCTACCTGGTCCCTCTTCTCTTTTTCCTTTTTATTATTAAACTTGGTGATCTCATCACCTCCCAATAGTTTCAATTATTGTCTCTATACAGATGATTCTCAGATTCTTAGATGTCTGCTCTAACCTCTTTCCTTGACCTCACATTTCCACCTGCCTATTAGATATTCCAACTGCATGTTCCATAATCATCTTAAACTCAAACATGTCTAAAACTGAACTTATTTTTTTCCCTTCCAAAGCCTCCCATCTTCTTAACTTCCCTATTCATGTCAAGGGTACCACCATCCTTTTAGTCACCTGGGCTCAACTTAGGTGTCATCTTCATCTCCTCACTCTCTTATTCTCCCATTTCTGATAAGTTACCAATGCCTGTTATTTCTACCTTCTCAACATCTTTTATATGAACCCCCATCTCTCTTGTCATTATTATCATCCTGGACCAACCTCACAGTTGGACTGTTGCAGTGGTCTGTTGTTTCATCTTCCTTGTTTCAAGTCTCTCCTCACTACAATTCATTGAAGCTATCTCTCCTATTTGATTGACTTCAGTGGTTCCCTATTACCTCCATTATCAAATACAAAATCCTCTTGTTTGGCATTTAAAGTCTTTTACAGTCCAGCCACTCCTTACATTTCCAGTTTTCTTGTACCTTATAATCCCTCCTCCCCTCTACCCTGAGATCCAGGAACACTGACTTCCTTGCTGCTCTTTGAATAATGCTCCATCTTCTGACTCATGACTCCAGGCATCTTCCCTAGCTTCCTTCAAGTCTCAACTAAAGTTCCATGTTCTACAAGAAGTCTTGCTGGATCCCCTTTAATGCTATTGTCTTTATATTTCTTATTTGTACTTAGTTGTCTGTATGTCTCTCCTCCATTAGAATGTGAGCTCTTAGCTAGGTGGTGCAGTGAATAGAGCACCGGCCCTGCAGTCAGGAGGATCTGAGTTCAAATCCAACCTCAGACACTTAATTACCTAGCTGTGTGGCCTTGGGCAAGCCACTTAATCCCACTGCCTTGCCAAAAAAAACCCCTAATAATAATAAGAATGTGAGCTCTTACAGGATGTGATACTGAGTGAAGGAAGCAGACCCTAGAGAACATTCTACACATTAACAATAACATTGTAAGTTGATAAACCTTGATGGATGCAACTCCTTTCAGCAGTTCAGAGGGCTAAGACAACTCTATTAGATCCACTATGGACAATGCTATCCCCAACCAGAGGAAGAAAAACAAAACAAAAAACCCTTCAGAATTGATGAACACTACATTCATTTTTAAAAACTTTCTCTTATGTACTTGTTTCCCTAATCCTAATTCCTCATATGGAAGATGACTAACCAGTGAACATGGTGAACACAAATGTGTGTGTATAATATTCACATGACTGTTGGAAGGAAGGAAATTATATAACTTAAATTATATAACTTAAAAATATTAAAACTTAAAAACTTAAAAATATATATATGCATATGGATGGATATTGAAAAACTTTTATAACATGTATTTGGAAAAATTAAATATCAATTAAAAACTTTTTTTTTTCAAAATGTGAGCTTTTTGACTAAGCAGTATCTTTTTTTTTTGGCAAGGGAATGGGGTTAAGTGACATGGCCAAGGTCACACAGCTAGTATCAAGTGTCTGAAAGTCAAATTTGCATTCAGGTCCTCCTGACTCCTGTAGTATCCACTGAGCTACCTAGCTGCCCCTAAGAATTATTTTTTACCTTTACTTGAATTTCCTGTTTCCCACTAGCATTGTACCAGGTACACTGTAATAATTCATAAATTCATGCTGAGTAACTGGTTGACTTTTACTTCTTGATAGTAACTTTCATATCATTCTCCGAAGCCTTTAACTAACTTAAGGTTACAAAATACCAATGACTCTTGTGTCATCCATGATTGCCAACCTGCATCTGTTCAATGCTTTCTGTAACTAATCATCTAGCAAAATATAAAACGCCATTTGAATCTGAGGCCCTGCAGTTTTTATCAACTCCCCATAATCCTTTGGGTCTTTTATGCAAATAGAAGAGAGAAGATAAATACAAAACAATAACCAGATGGAGACTCTCAGAAGCATAGTCTTACAGGTTAATCTTTTGTTCCAATTCCAGTCTTTATTATGTTTACTATTCTTGTGACTCTTTCTGACCCCTTTGGGGGTTTTCTTGGCAAAGCTGAGAAACCTAAGGTGAAGAAGGTTATTGACTGGGTCTGAAGCCGGATTTGACCTTAGGAAGATGCTTCTCTCTGACCCCGGGCTTGACACTTTCCATTAAACCATCGAGTTGCACAGATTACAGTTATGTGCACATCTGCTAATCTTCCAGCTGCCCTACTTGATTATCTCATTCAAGATGCATGTAAATACTCGGTTGAACCAATCATTTTGACTGAACTGCTGGAATATATTCAGTGTCCGGACCCCTTACCAGAAGTACTAGTGGACTCTGCCTCATCCCAACCCAGTTGGGAGAATACTTGGGAGACTCAAAAATTTAAAATGATTAGCACTTTGGAATGATCAGAACCAACTTAAATCTCTAAAGTCCTTAATAGCTGAAGCATTCATTCTGCGATTCTATGAACTGAGTTTTGTAGGATCAGGTCTGAGGAGGTAAACCAAACCACTGGCTGAACAAAATGTGAGAAGTTGGGTAAAGCTAATCTCAAAGCTGTTTTTATGACGCCAGCGTTATGTCCTTTTATATTGCGCTAACTGTACTTTTTAATTTTTTTTTTTTTTTAGATTTTTCAAGGCAATGGGGTTAAGTGGCTTGCCCAAGGCCACACAGCTAGGTAATTATTAAGTGTCAGAGGCCGGATTTGAACTCAGGTACTCCTGACTCCAGGGCCGGTGCTCTATCCACTGCACCACCTAGCCGCCCCTAACTGTACTTTGTGAAAAGAATATAAAAGCAAATAAGACAGTAGCACCAAGAATCTTTCCTTTTCTGGGCAGGCTCACCAGGAGGCTCGGACGCAGCCCCGCGGGCGCCAGGCCGGACTTCCGGGCCCTGCGCCTCGCCCGCTTCCTGCGGCGGCCGCCATAGAGTCGGGGCCGGTGGGCTAGAGCGGCCGCTGCGAGTCGCCCCGGAAGTGCCCGCGTGACCCCGGAAGTGGCCGGTGACGTGCGGCCCTGGGCGGCGGTGTCGCGGCCATGGCGGCTGACGGTGGGCGGTGCGGAGCCGGTGCGCTCGCGGCTTCCCCGAGCCGGGCTTCCTGACGCGTCTCGGCCGCCGGCCCGGCCTCGTCGCCGCCATGTACCCGCCGTCGCCGAGGCAGGACTTCTTCGCGGTGACTCTGAACTTGGGGGAGCGGGCCCAGGGCGGCGGCGACGGCGGCGGCGGCGGGAGCAAGTACTGGAGGCGGCGGCGCCTCTGCTGGCGGGTGAGGCCCCGACCGGACCGCACCGCACCGGGGCGGGGGGCCGGGGCAGAACCAGGAGCTCGGCTGGGCCGGGGCGGGGGCGACCCGGAAGGGACGGGACCTGAGAGACGGAGCCGGGGCGCTGAGCCACCGGCGTCGGGGTGCCCGTGTAGCCTGGGGCTGGGGACGGGGACGAGGGGTTCGGGGCCCGCGGGGCTGGGCAGAGCCTAGGGACTGTGGGCCCGGGGGGGAGAAGGGGAACGGAGGAGCTGGGGCAGGGGCAGAGCCAGCACCTGGGAGGGGCAGGGTGGCGGAGGGCTCCAGGGAAGGTGGGAGGAGTGGGACGTGCTGGGCAAGTCTGGGAGCTGGTGAGTAGGGAGGACCTGGCCCGGTTGGCATGTGGGGACCAGGAAGAGAAAGGGCCCGGGGACGTGGGGGGCAAGGATGGCATGGCATGACACCCAGGAGCGTGTGGCGTGGAGGTAGGACAGGGACTGGGAGAGCAAGGAGGAAAGACGCCGTGGCATTTCCGTTGATGGGAGAGACCCGCTCCCGGCGGTGGAGTGAGTGTTGGGCCGTGGAGGTGCCAGTTGGGGAGGAACGGCTGCTGTTTGGAAAGACGGGATGACAGAACAGGCCTTGAGGGTGGGAGGACGGGGAGAGTCCCTGAGAGCTGAAGTATTGTTACCCAGCTCTGGGCTAAGCAAGGAGGACTTGCTGATGGCTAAAGAGCGTGAAAAGAGAAAGTTCAGGTGGCGAATGAGACTGGGGAATCAAATTGGGGTGGTTAGGAACTCAGTTGGGCATCTCTTAGGGGTGGATGAGACCCGAGGCATAGGACAAGTTGGAGAATAAGCCTGAGAGGAACTGGCGAGGGAGGCTTCGAATGAGAGGCCTGGGAGAGGAAAGCAGCAGATGGGAAAAGTGAGGGAGAGAACTATTTCAATCCTGGCTCTGGTGCAACAGTGGTGCTGATTGGACCTGGAATAGGCACAGGGTTGGGGACTTGAAGGGGGAAGAAGGGACTAGGGATCTAGGGGATGACGCAGCAGTGAGGCTGGGGAAGATGAACAAGTTCCTCAATCTCTTTGAGCCTTAGTTTCTTCTTTTGTGAAAAAGGGACAATAATATTTATGCATAAAACTGTAGATTTGAGTTTTTAATTGTCATTTTAGGGAAAGAATTTTGTTAGATTGAAGGGTTGATTAGTGGAGGACAGTGTTACTGAATTGAGGGATATTGGAAATTCTTAGCTGTATGAAGTGGGAGAGTTGAAGGTGGAACAGCCTAGGAAGCTGTCCAGGGGAGGAAAGAACAGAAAATTCTTCTCTGGAGAAGGAGACAGGGATCTAATCTGTTTGAGGAAGTAGTAATATTAATTTGAAATTAACCTCAAGGATCCTTGTGATCTGGACAAGGTACTTAATCTGTCTCTGAATTTCAGGATTCTTATTTTTATTAATGGGAATAATAACACCTACAGGGTTCTGCTGAGAATCAAATGAGATTGTGTATGTAAAGCACTTTGCAAACGCTGAAGTACCATATAAATGCTAGTTGCTATTTATTATTATTACATAATATATATATATCCAATGAGAATGTTTCTGCTTTACATCCAATGAAGTCCCAGACTGGAGAAGGCCTTAAGGGTCAGGACTGAAGTAGTAATCCTAATAGTAGTGAGCAGTAGTAAGAATAGTAATAATAATGACTCTTAGGTTGGTAGGGTTCCCTACTTCTACTTATTTACTGTTGTATCCTACTGGTAAGTTTAGTTAACCACTGATGTTGGTGATAGGGACAGAAAGGAAGTGTACTGTATCTGGGCCTGATGAGAGATGGTACCTGGCCAGGCAGAAAAGGAATCCCAGGGTGGTATGGGTAGAAAGAGGAGGCAATGCAAAGGATGTGTTAATTAGAGGATTAGATCAAGATCAATGACATAGAAGAAATGAAGTAGAATTGACTGGAGAGTAAAAGAGAAATTGTGTATGCCATAAGGCAAGAGGTATCAAACTTAATTTCCTATTTCTTTCTTCTTCCTTTAGTTCCTCAAAGACTAGAATTAGCATTGAAAGGTATATTTGCTTTTCAAGGGACAGGGATATATATTCTTGTTCTCTTTCTCTTTACTGCCCAGTTTTGCAGAATGGTAATTGGGGGGGAGTCCTTGGTATCAGGTATTCTATCTTTTCTGAGGAAATCTTTGTTCCTTTGCACCTGTGATCACCTGCTTAAGTTGAGTGCTGACAGACAAACCTGTCTCTGAACTGATTCCCACAGTGGCATCCAGCCACATTACCAGATTTCAGAGAGATTGATGTAGCTGGCAAGTTCTCCTAGGTATAAGAGGGTTGGTTTTTTTTTAGATTTTTTTTTTGCAAGGCAATGGGGTTAAGTGGCTTGCCCAAGGCCACACAGCTAGGTAATTATTAAGTGTCTGAGACCAGATTTGAACCCAGGTACTCCTGACTCCAGGGCCTGTGCCTTAATAAGAGGGTTTTGAAAGACTACTTCTAGGATAAAGACAGCTTGAACACCTACTTAATGGTCATTTAGCATAGCATGTGAAAAAGCTTCCAGTTTCATTTCTGTGTATCACACATTATCATCCTCCCCAATTCTTCGAACACACACTTCCTTCCCCCACCCCCCAAAATGAAAGATTTTTGTTTTGGGGTTTGATTTTTAACTTTGTCACTCCTCTATTCAAGAAGTTCTAGTATTTGCTTATTTTATTTTTAAAGTAAAATTTTTTTTCAGTTGAGGATGCAAATCTCAACCTCCCTCCCTAGAACCCAATTGAGAAAATAAGAAACACAAATTCTTATGTCCAAAAGATAAGTAGAAATGTTTTTTACTACCACTTTGCCTACAATGGTTAGAAATCTACTTTAGGTTGACTCCCATTACTACCTTGGCCTGTCTTTTCTAGTTCACTGTGATGTTGTCTGGGCAAATACTTCATTTGTTCATTCATTCATTCATTCATCCATCCATCCATTTATTTATTTACTTATTCATTCATTCATTCATTTATTTTTTGCTATGCAATGGGGTTAAGTGGCTTGCCCAAGACCACACAGCTAGGTAATTATTAAGCGTCTGAGGCCCGATTTGAACTCAGGTACTCCTGACTCCAGGGCTGGTGCTCTATCCACTGTGCCACCTAGCTGCCCTTGAGTAAATACATTATTAATTGATTTTAAAGTCCTTGAGGACTAGGACTCTCATTTTTTTTTTTTTTTTGCTCTCATTTTCTGGTACATAGTAAGCACTTAATAAATGCTTCCTTGCATGATCAAATTAAACAACACTTAGGACCTGTTGTATATAGTACTCTAGACTGCATATAATGCCTTTTACTCTAGGGATACAAAGCGGGGAAAAAAAAGGTACAGTCACATTCCTTTCTTTCATGGAACTTACTGTATGAGGGGGTTCAGAAATGTTTGCAAATAATTATTGCAATCAGGTTCTCTATTATATCCCTTTTAATGACCTAATGAGAAACTTGGTTGATTTAAGGCTCTTAACATTAAATATAAAGCAAAAAAGTTTCTGAGCACCTGAGTGTGAAGGTTCTTTTCCCATTGAATTTGGATAGTTTTAAAAATAAATAAGTTCTTTATTCTCATCTGGCATGTGCCAGCACGTTTTGTTATTGTCTTTATCTGAGCAGGGTATCACATGTTCAGAAGTAATTTATTCTTGTTCAGAGTAAACAATAGAACTTAACTCTTACATTCTTTTTCCTTAATATTTTTGGAATGTGACAAAGATTTTTCAGTAACTTTACTGAGTTACTATATTATCAGTAAAAAATGTATTTCTCTCTTTCTTTCTAGAAATGGAAACAGTTATCACGATTACAGCGGAATATAATTCTTTTCTTCTTTGCCTTTCTTGCTGTCTGTGGACTCATTTCCTACATCAATATGGCTAACCACGGGAGAGGTATCAGAACAGTTTGCATCTAAAAATTATGTTTGTCTTGCATGTTGATTAAGCAGGAGGTGAGCTCCCTAGAATGAATTAATGAGCCTGTGGATAACATGATATGGCACCAGATTGATGAATTATCAAGGTCAGTAGAGATGAAAGACTGCTTTCCTCATTGACTTTATGGAAAAGTCTGGATGTTAATTTGGCAGAATCTGGTTGCTTTCTTAGCATCTCTTTTTTCATTTCATTTTTAAATTTAATTGCGATTTTCTTGGGTGTTTTAGGGTGGAGGTCATTTAAGAAAATCAATTTGTTCTTAATTCAGAATTATAGTTCTTTAATATGCTAAATTTATAGTATATAGAAGGCTGCTTTCATAAGCTATTAAAATCCATTTTAAATTTTCTGACAGTAACTTTCAATGGACAAGACTAAAACTTAATTTTACAGGAGAAATTGCTGACTTGGCTTTATATTTTATTAGGTTTTGGAAAGTATATTTTGTCAGAACAATGTGAACTTGAATTGACATGGGGCAAGATTTAAAACTTTATAGTATTTTGGAGATGAGTGATTATCATTCATCACTTCTTTATCTTGACTCAGTAAAGACTTTTCCTGGGAGAATATATTTCTATTGTATATGGGTAAAAATGTTAGATTTTTTTTTTCCTAATGATTTTTAATCAATGTTACTCCTCAAAGCATTTTGTATACTAAGATGTACTTTCATATGTAGCCTTCACCAGCAGATCATCAGAAGAACAGAAGATAGAACTTGACATTCCTGAACTAAATCCAGCTGTTTTAGCAGCTCCTCAGAAAGCAGATGCTAATCAGGGTGACTTTCCTGAGATTTTGGCTCAGGTATTTTACAGACTTTGTTATAATGGAAGCTGTGGTAACCATGTAGTTAGCTATAATAGTATAAATAATAACAAATACAACAATAGAACTAAGATTTATAGCACCTACTATGTGCTAGGCACTGTGCTAAACATCAGACAAATATTATCTAATTTGATCCTAATAATAATCTTAGGAGGTAGGTATTATTATCCCCATTTTACAGTTGTGGAAATCGAGGCAAGCAGCTTAAGTATCTTGTTCAGGGTCACACACTTAGGAGTCACATAACTGAGACTGCATATGAACTCAGTCTTCTTGACAGCAGGCCAAGTACTCTATCCACTGTGCCACCTTAGTTCTAGTTCAGCTAAAAACTATTGTTTTAGTATTAATACATCACATGCTATTGTTTCTACACTAAGTTTGTTTGAAGTATTAGGGTACACTTCCTAAAAATGCTGAGAATACCATTTTCTTTTTTTTGTTTGTTTTTTTTTTCCCCGTTTTTTTTTTGGTTTTTGCAAGGCAAATGGGATTAAGTAGCTTTTCCAAGGCCACACAGCTAGGTAATTATTAAGTGTCTGAGGCCTTGTTTGAACTCAGGTACTCCTCTCTCCAGAGCCGGTGCTCTATCCATCGCACCACCTAGCCACCCAATACCATTGTTTCTTGAAGTGCATTAAAATTAAATGTGTTTTGATGATAACTCCTTAGAATTAATTAGAGATATTCTGGGGGTGGGTGGGTTAAAGCAAGTCTAGGAAGAATGCCAGAGTAGTTCCTAGAATGTAAGCTTGGGGAGGGCCTTCTAAAATCTAATAAAAAAAAATCTTATTTTACATGTTAGGACTCTGAGGCATATAGAGGCCAAGTAGGTTAATCCATGGTGTCTTAAAACATCTTAACTAGAGTTATAAGTAGCAGAGACATTCTCAGGGGGAAAAAAGGGAATTTATTTCTATTACATGTGTATTCAAATCAATTTTCCCATTGATTAATTCAAGAGCATTTCAAAAATGTTCTATTTTTACATTTTATTTACCTAAGACTTTAGTTAGAAATGTTTTTCTCCTTTACACTGTTTCTTAATCATATCAGTAAACAAGCTCTTAAACAGACATTGAGAATCATAATATAAAGAGCACAGCTGTGATGAATTTTTCTTCAGTGTGAAGAGTTTACTCCTAATTTGTTTTTGGTTTCTGCAAACATTGCTATCTCAAAGTCCATGGAGACTTGTTTGTATAGTAGTTTGAGTATCTTTTACTTAGTTAATCTTATCTAATCCATAACCTTGAGCTTTCAGAATATGCCCTTTTGTCCAGCTCCTAAGCATCTCTCTTGAAGTTTAATGTAACTTCTGAAGTATAGTTGATTTAATGGAAGAAATATTTGTAGGTTATATAAAAACTACTAAAAGGGCCTGGCACAGTGCTTCATTAATGACTATAAGTACCTTCTTTTTTCTGTGTGCTTGGGGAAAAAAACAACATAATTTTTGGTTTCTAAGGGTACAATATGTTTCCATGCTTTATTATGAGCTTCAAAAAGGAGAAAAACACATCATTGGTTTTATTGACCCCATTTTTATCCATTAATGTTCTGTAATTTTATGAAAGAAACATGTGATTCCCTCCTCTCCCTCCCCTCCTCCCCAGTACATTTTCATTGCTTAAAAGCATTATATAAGCCAGTCTTCTGGAAGTTATTTTGGTGGATGAAGGTGGGGGTGGGGGAAATGGCAGGAAATGAGCTTTCTTTCATAGGTTCCATTTGGAAGAGTTACATTTTCTCCCAGCTTTATATAAAAAATGAACTTAAATGAAGCATCATGTTCCATAGCAGTCCTTAGTGGTATTTTTTTTCCTCCCACTTACTGTAGACTTGTACATGTAGTTTTTGTAAATGTAGTGTTTCCCCAAAAAAAGATGCTTCTTAGCCCATAGCTATTAAGGATTGGGTTTGGAGCCTTAAAGGATGAGCCCTTTTTCTCTTTTCTGTAACATAATCACAAGAATTTCATCATTTTTAGTTTGGAGAGTTAACTAAGTGCAACCCCAGCTGTACATTATAATGATTTAAATCTATATAGTTTGAATTCTGAACAGTTATCATGACTGTCATAACCACTGTTTACCCCCTTTTTCAGTGTGTATTGAGGGGAGAGAAGAGGAAGGGTCTGGTGGAAGTTTGACAAATTAGAGCCTTATGAAGGCAAGGGACTAATAGGTCCACATAAAGCTGAGAATAATAATTCCCAATTCTGGAAGGAAATCTCTAGGTCTGAAGTAACAGAACTCAAAGCATTCTTTTGCCATCTTTACCTTGTAACTAACCCTTTTTTCATCTAGAGAGTCCATAGCAACTTTGATGAACTTTCTAGGAGTTGGGTATTCATACATAAATTAATAGAAGCACTTTTCCCATGAATATTTTCAAGAATGTTCTCATTTCAAACTTGTGATACTGGCCTTCAGGGCCATTTGGGTTGGGATTCTCTATCTGGAAGGCTACTATCTATTGGTGTTCAGAGTGTCAGCAGATAACATGGAGGAATTTATCAAGGGAAGGCCTTTAGAATTTCAGTCATGTTGTGTTGGTTAGGCTGGTAGTTTTTATTTTGTTTTAGCCATTTCATAGAAACAAGGATCTGAAGCTGTATAGGCACCTGAAACTCTGTATATATAATAATTTTCATGTTTTCTTTAACATAAGTCATGCTATTGTGCTTGAGGGTATGTTTATTAAAAAACCTCAGTAGAGTATATGGACTTAATTTCATGGGAAGTGCTTGCATCTCTTCTTACAGAAAACACGAAATCCTCGTCGTGGGAGGCTTGTTAATCTACAGATCAAAGCGCCACAGGAAGATCTGAAGGAAAGGCCACATGATGATGATGATACTAAGAGACTGGAGGAGGAACATGGCCAGGCTAACAAGGAAAACAAATCTGAGAGGACTGTTATTAGGTACCATAACAATATCTTGTTACTTAGATATTAGAATGGTTTGAGCTTTGTTAGCAAGAAAATTTGACTCCCCCACCTCCTCACTATCGCCCCCCAAAAAGAAAAACATCTTTTGTCTTGTCCAAACTACATATTATCTATCGATTCCACTATTGTGGGATCCCCCAACTACCACTAGTTTTTTTCATTTTTAAATCCATTAACTACTACATTTTGAAAGGGCATAAAGTGATGGGTTTTGTTTATTTGTATGCTTGTGTGTGTGTGTAGAGGAGGGTGGAAGTGGGTACAATGAGTCAAATAAGGAGATGGAATAGGGCTTCCACACACACTGGCAAATATTTAATCTGGCTTTTTTCTATCTTGTGGGTAGAGCCTGAGATAAATGTTTTGAGTTATTGGCAGCTTCTTGCTATTTAGGTTGCTATGAGAATTGGGGAGGTGGTTTTCTCTTTCCTTTAGCTGAGCACTTTGAGTGATAGAGGCATGTTGTAAGTTGTTTCCAGTTTTTAAAATCATGGTGTAAAGCATTTACCTGGCAATTTTTTAATGTATGTGGAAACCCTCGTATTATGCAGTTGTTCTAAATGCTTAGAGCTTGACTGTGAAGCATATATACTATTCTTTAATATATTTGACTTGAAGAATTTTTATTAAACTCGGAACTTAAATATGTTAAAACACTTTTATTGTATGTAAAATTTATTTTGTGGAGCTCTTTCTAGCAAAAGAAGGCACATTTTATGACATTTTTATCTATGTTGAATGTTCTAAAAATTTAGGAAAGACTGCTTTTTATGTAAATATTACTAGGGATTGATTTTTTATAAAAGTTGCTCAATAAAGAGCAGTTTTGCTGTATTCTGTATTTGCAAGCAAACACAAAACCTGGCATTGCTCAAAGATTAGCAAAATATTCTACTTCCAGTACGGTAAGCTTACTCCCAGCATTGGTATTAAAGCAGAATTCTAGATTTGTAACTTATTGAAGTAGTAATTAGCTTCCTTTTAGTTAGTAGAAATAGTGCTTGTCTTCTAGCTATATCATGGTATTCTTTTGTTAAATGATAGGATTTATTAAGCTTTAGTAAACCAAAAGACTTCATGCCTGGATTACAGTGACTTAATGATCATCTTCTGTTGGTGAAAATAATTAGTAGTAAAAACTGGTATCATGTTATGGTCAAGACTGTGATAGGATCTTCATACTAACTCCCCTTTTACCCTTAAGAGTGATCAGTTCACAGAAGTTAACTCATTTGAAGTCTCATTGAAAGGCTATGGTTCTTTTGCCATTCCCTAAAGATGACATCATCATCATCCTCATCCTCATCCTCATCCTCCTGAACTGATATTCCCCAGGGGATTTATCTTTTGAATACAACCCATTCCATGTAGTCTTCTTTGTATCATGCTGTTGTCCTTGAGGGTATCTTTGTATCAGCACATCATTTAGTATATGTGTTTTAACTGTCTTTTTTTATTCTCTAATAAGATTTAAACTCTTTTGGTGTAGAGATTAATACTGCAACTACTAGTGGAGAGCTATATAAGTAGGTACTTGGTTACTTGATAAATTTGATGTTCTCAAATCATTTTGATTGTTTTTTCCCTGTCTTTTATAGTTGGAGAGGTGCAGTGATTGAGACTGACCAGAGCACAGAACCCCCTTCCAATAAAATGCAAGATCCAGGTCACAAGCCTTCAGCAGCAGAAATTGGAGCCCAGAAGAAACCAGGTAGCCCTCTGTCATTTCTATGTTTTGGGCATTTATTTTCACATTACTGTTGAATTGTAATCAGTTTACTGTTTTATTTTGCTTTTTGCATCTCTGTTAGGGAAAATTGGTCTTTTTTTAATGTGTGTTTTAAATGTTTCATTGACAAAATAAGAAAAACTCTACAAATTTATATGGGCAAACAAAACTTATGCATTGAATGTCTCTGAAAATATGTGTTTTTTAATTTTAGTCCATCTCTCCCTTAGGTGAATAGGGTACTTCTTCAGTCTTGGAAACTTGGTTGGTCATAGCAGTGATGAAATTCCTCAAGTCTTTCAAAATTATTTTTCTTTGTAATATTGTTATTATATAACTTGGCAGTTAATACATCTTCCAGGTTTCTCTGAAAACATCCCTTCAATCACTTCAGTTGGGAGAGTAATTTTGCATTAGGTTGATACACTATAATTTGTTCAATCATCTCCAGTTGATGGGCACTTCCTTAACTTCTAGTTGTTTGCTGTAACAGAATTGATAAAATTATTTTTGCACAAATGGATTTTTTCCCTTTATTTGATCTTCATTTATTCATTCATTCATTTTTTAGGTTTTTGCAAGGCTGACAGGTTTAAGTGGCTTGCCCAAGGCCACACAGCTAGGTAATTGTTAAGTGTCTGAGGCCGGATTTGAACTCAGGTACTCCTGACTCCAGGGCCGGTGCTCTATCCACTGCACCACCTAGCCATCCCTTTCTTTGATCTTTTTAGGGATATAGGTCTAGTAGAAGTATCACTAGGTCTGGTGTGGCTAGGTGGTGTAGTGGATAAAGCACCGGCCT
Source organism: Macrotis lagotis (assembly GCF_037893015.1). NCBI lineage: Eukaryota > Metazoa > Chordata > Mammalia > Peramelemorphia > Peramelidae > Macrotis > Macrotis lagotis. The sequence continues at coordinate 278,184,882 of NC_133658.1, read as the reverse complement.
TGGAGTCAGGAGTACCTGGGTTCAAATCTGGTCTCAGACACTTAGTTAATTACCTAGCTGTGTGGCCTTGGGCAAGCCACTTTAACCCCATTTGCCTTGCAAAAACCTAAAAAAAAAAAAGTATCACTAGGTCAAAGAGTATACACTTTCTAGTGATTATTTTGTATTATTTTTTTTTAAGGTTTTTGTAAGGCAAATGGGGTTAAGTGGCTTGCCCAAGGCCACACAGCTAGGTAACTGTTAAGTGTCTGAGACCGGATTTGAACCCAGGGTTGAATTATTGTTTCTTGACTTCTCATCAGCTTCCTTTAGCTCCATTCTACATCCGAAGGATTTGTTTTCTTCAGAGAATTTTTGTATCTCCTTTTCCACCTGGCCAGTTCTGCTTTTTTAAAGCATTCTTCTCAATAACTTTTTGAAGTGTTTTATCCATTTGACTTATGCTGGTTTTTAACATGTTATTTTCTTCAGCATTCTTTTGGATTGCCTTGACTAACGTGCTGAATTCTTTTTCATGTTTTTCCTGCATCTGTCTCATTTCTTTTCCCAATTTTTCTTTTATCTCCCTTACTTGATTTTCAAAATCTTTTTTGAGTTCTGTCATAGCCTGAGCCTAATTTCTGTTTTTCTTGGAGTATTCAGATGCAGGAGCTTTTGATCCTTCTTGGGATCATAGTGTATTTCTCAATGGTGTTCCTCTTTTTTGCTCTGTTTACTCATTTCTCCAGCCTGTGCCTGGTTTTGGGGTACTTACTGAGCTTTTGAGTATTATTGGGACACCCCCTACACACACACACACACACACACACACACACACACACACACACACACACACACACACCTACCTCAGTGTGTGAAGGAAGCTCTGAACTTCCTTCCTGGTCTGTGAATGTCCACAAGCGTACCCCTCTGCCATAGGGCTGAGGTGGAGGGGTGGCCCTGTTCTGTGGGGGGCCTAGACTGCAATCAGGATCTGAATGTGGTCAGAACCCCAGAGTCCTGTTACAGATACAGAGGACAAACCTCTGAAGTCTCTCTCCACTCCCCTACCTTTGGTGGGCTGAGCACTCAAGGCTCAGTTGCCTGGGGGCTCCTGATTACTAGCTCCATGCCTGCTTCCCTTTCCTGGATCTGGGCTGCCCTGTGTGCCCTTGAGCTGACCACTCTGATGGCTGCAACTGCCCTGAGGGCCTGGGCTTACTGCTCTCACTCTGGCAGAGGTCTCCTCTGCTGATCTTTCAATTTGTGCCTAGTGCTCCCTGGGGTGTAGGTCAGAAAACTGCCCCTGCTACTGTTAGCCATGTCTCCTAGGTGCCCTTGGGCTGCCTCTGAGAACTGAAGTTTCTTCACTCTGGCGGGCAGCCCCTCTAACACCGTGGAGTGGAGCCTTGCCACTATTTACTAGGTTACCTTGGTCTGGAGAATTGCCTCCCTGGAACTTTCTGTGGGTTCTGTCTCTCGAAAATTTAGTTGTCATAATTTTAATATTTTTGAAATATTATGGAGAGAGCACCTAGGAGAGGCCCTTCTCCTGTGGCTATCTTGGTTCCACCCCCTTCTATTTTCATCATTTAAAATAAAGTAGTTATCATCAAAACAACCATATTGAGCAAAAAATGGAAAAATATGGTTTTTATATATTTTATTTTTTTCCCAATTATATACAATAGTAGTTTCTACCTATCATTTTTTGGTAAGGTTTTGAATTTTACAATTTTCCCCAACCCCTCCTTTCCTCCCCTCCCCTCAGAAGGTAGTCTGATAATCTTTACTTTTTTTTCCATGCTATACATTGATTAAAATTGAATGTGTTGCGAGAAGAATTATATCCTTGAGGAAAAAAATAAAATATTAGAGATAGCAAGATTATGTATTACATAAGACAACTTTTAAAAAAAATTGAAGGTAATAGTCTTTAGTCTTTGTTTAAACTCCACAGTTCTTTTTCTGGATTTCAATGGTGTGTTCTCCATTGTAGATACCCTAAAATTATGGAATGAGCAAGTCCATTGGGTTGATCATTACCCCCATGTTGCTATTAGCATCAGTTCATGCAAGTCTTTCCAGGCTTCTCTGAAATCCCATCCCTCCTGGTTTCTAATAGAACAATAGTATTCCATAATGTACATATACCACAATTTGTTCAGCCTTTCCCATTGATTTCCAGTTCTTTGCCACCACAAACAGAGCTGCCATGAATATTTTTAAACAAGTGATGTTTTTACCCTTTTTCATGATCTCTTCAGGATATAGACCCAGTAGAGGTATTCCTGGGTCAAAGGATATGCACATTTTTATTGTTTCCAAAGAACTCTCCAGAAAGCCTGGATCAGTTCACAGCTCCACTAACAATGCATTAGTGTCCCAGATTTCCCACATCCCTTCCAACATTAATCATTTTCCTGAGAAATATGTTGATGAATAGAATCTGTTTAGCAAACATCTATCAGAAATGTACAAAACTTTTGTGTTTGATAAATCTGTAAGAAACAAAAACTGGGGAAATGATTCTTTGTTTCAGAAATGTTTATGGGAAGAATGTAGCAGGTTAAAAAAATGAATATAAACCCCCTATCACATTCCTTATTACCTCATTGGAACTTGTCTAGGCAAGACTTAAGCCCAAAATGGGACTAAAAATAAAAATGAGAATGAAATAATATCTTTTATCTCATTTATGAAGGGAAGATACCTTTTAATTTCATAAATAAAAATTATTAGAGCCAAGATTTGTGTTTTTGATGTATGTAAAATGAATCATAGAGGAAGAATTTTTTGCAAAATTGGCAAAAACAGTATCAAATATCTAAAATATTTCTAAGATCCCATTGAAATAGTCCCTCCTATCCATGGTTATTTCTCCTTCCTTTGAGTTTCCATAAAAGCTTGTCTTAAATATTTCCTTTTTTAAAATTTTATTTTAATTATTTATTTGTGAATTTTACAATTATTCCCCTAATCTCTCTTCCCTCCCCTACCCCGCCATAGAAGGCAGTCTGTTAGTCTTTACATCGATCTAAATTGAATGTGTTGAGAGGAAAAATGTCTTTAAGGGAGAAAAAATAAAATATAAGAGATAGCAAAATTACATAAAAAGATAACTCACTTTTTAAAATTAGAGTCAGTAGTCTTTGATCTTTGTTCAAACTGCACAATTTTTTCTCTGGATATAGATGGTATTCTCCATTGCAGATACCCCAAATTTGTCTGATTGTTGCACTGATGGAATGAGCAAGTCCATTAAGGTTGATCATTACCCCATGTTGCTGTTTGGGTGTACAATGTTCTTCTGGTTCTGCTCATCTCGCTCAGCATCAGTTCATACAAATCCTTCCATGCTTCCCTGAGTTCCCATCCCTCCTGGTTTCTAATGGAACAATAGCATTCCATCACATACATATACCACAGTTTATTTTTAAAAATTTTTTAAACATTTTTTATTTTAGGCAATGGGGTTAAGTGACTTGCCCAAGGTCACACAGCTAGGCAATTATTAAGTGTCTAAGGCCAGATTCGAACTCAGGTACTCCTGACTCCAGGACCAGTGCTCTATCCACTGCACCACCTAGCCACCCCCCATACAATTTATTAAGCTATTCCTCAATTGATGGACAATCACTCAACTTCCAATTCTTTGCCACCACAGAGCTGCTAAGAATATTTTTATAAAAATATTTATAAGTGATATTTTTACCTTTTTTCATGATCTCTTCAGGGTATAGACCCAGTAGTGGTATTGCTGGATCAAAAGGTATGCACATTTTTATTGCCCTTTGGGCGTAATTCCAGATTGCTCTCCAAAAAGGTTGGATGAGTTCACAGCTCCACCAACAATGTGATTAGTGTCCTAGATTTCCCACAACCCTTCCAACATATTGGTCATATTGGCCTGTCTGAGATGTGTGAGGTGGTACCTCAGATATGCTTTAATATGCATTTCTCTAATCAGTAATGAATAATTTAGAGCAATTTTTCATATAACTATGGATCACATTGATTTCCTCATCTGTAAATTGCCTCTGCATATCCTTTGATCATTTGTTAATTGGGGAATGGCTTGTGTTTTTATAAATTTGACTCCGTTCTCTATATATTTTCTAAATGAGACCTTTGTCAGAAATATTAGGTATGGGGCGGCTAGGTGGCGTAGTCAATAAAGCCACCGGCCCTGGAGTCAGGAGTACCTGGGTTCGAATCCGGTCTCAGACACTTAATAATTACTTAGCTGTGTGGCCTTGGGCAAGCCACTTAAAGCTGTTTGCCTTACAAAAAAAAAAACTAAAAAAAAAAGAAATACTAGGTATAAAAATTGTTTCCCAATTTGCTACATTTCTTTTGATCTTGGTTACATTGGTTTTGTCTATGCAAAAGCTTTTTAATTTATTGTAATCGAAATTATCTAGTTTGTTTTTAGTGATATTCTCCATCTCTTCCTTACTCATAAACTGCTTCCCTTTCCATAGATCTGACAGGTAAACTAGTGCTTGATCTTCTGGTTTGCTTATAGTATTGTTTTTTAATGTCTAAATCCTATATCCATTTGGATCTTATCTTGGTATAGGGTGTGAGGTGTTGTGCTAATCTAAGTTTCTTCCATACTAACTTCCAATTTTCCCAGCAGTTTTTATTGAAGAGAGAGTTTTTATCCCAATAGCTGGACTATTTGGGTTTATCAAATAGCAGATTACTATAATCACTTCCTGCTATTTCACCTAGTCTCTTCCACTGATCCTCCGCTCTGTTTCTTAGCCAGTACCAGACAGTTTTGATGACCGATGCTTTTTAATGTAATTTTAGGTCTGGGTAGGGCTAAGCTACCTTCCTTTGCACTTTTCTTCATTAAATCCTCAGAATTCTTGACTTACTTCTCTGTATGAATTTACTTACAATTTTTTCTAACTCATTAAAGTAGTTTTTTGGAATTTGGAATGATCATATATCATTTCTATGTCTTAGTTTGTCTACTTGATACTTTTTTTACTTATATATTACTAGTTCATTGTAGGGAAGATTTTTTTTTTTTATTAGGATTTTGCAAGGCAAATGGGGTTAAGTGGCTTGCCCAAGGCCACACAGCTAGGTTATTATTAAGTGTCTGAGGCCGGATTCGAACCCAGGTACTCCTGACTCCAGGGCCGGTGCTTTATCCACTGGGCCACCTAGCCGCCCCAGGGGGGAAGAATTGTCATACCATTTTGATATCTTTTCAGCCATCTATCATAATTACCATACACTGAGGTACACATATTTCTTTTTATTAAATGGTTAAAGACTTTCGTCGAGTGAAAAAATACATATAAGGAAAGAGAACAGTTTTGCTCTTTAAATTATTGAGTTTTACCATGACTCGATTAAGAAATAGACTCAGAATTCAGGGGCTCAAATATTTATTTCTGCTTTGCTCTTTGCTATGGAATCCTGAAAAAATTACTTATCCTAATCCTTCTCAGTTTAAAAAAATGGGAGTGGGGAGGGTGTTTTGTTTTCAAAATTTTGCTCATTAAATGTAATGCTAACCAAAATGCTACAAGGTTGCAGATTTAGCCAAGTGATTATTTAGTAGTTGAGTTTTTGTCAGTTAAGTTTAGTTGTAGCTGGAGAGAATGTTTGGGGAGGGGTTTTAGTGTTTCTGTTCATCTCTATAGGCCTTTCTTTTTTTCCTGAATGTTATTTTAACGTTCATCTTTTTGTGAACATTTGAGTTTTACGTTTTTCTTCCTTCCCTCTCCCCTTCCCATGACAGTGAGTATGATATGTTATACATGCATAATCATGTTCATTATATTTCTATATTAGTTATATTATAGGGATAGGTAGGTGGCGCAGTGAATAGAGTACTGGCCCTGGAGTTGCACCTGAGTTCAAAAACCTCAGACACTTAATTACCTAGCTGTGTGACCTTGGGCAGATCCCTTAACCCCATTGCCTTAAATAAATATATTAGTTATATTGTGCAAGAGGAATCAGAACTAAAGGGAAAAAAGTCATGAGAAAAAGGAAAAAAGATCAAAAACAAGTATTAAAAAGTAAAAATAGTGTGATTTGGTTTGTATTTAGACTCCATAGTTTTTTTTCTGGATATGGTTGGCATTTTTCATCACAAATTCTAAAGGCATTTTCTTTTTTTTTTTTTTAATTTTTATTTATTTAAGGCAATGGGGTTTGAGTGACTAGCCCAAGGTCACACAGCTAGGCAATTATGTGTCTGAGACCAGATTTAAATTCAGGTTCTCCTGACTCCAGGTCAGTGCGCTATCCACTGAGCCACCTAGCTGCCCTTCTAAGGCATTTTTTAAAACATGTATGTTCATATTTTGAAGATTCTTTTTTTTAATAATTTTATATATTATTTAAGGCAGTGGGGTTAAGAGTGACTTGCCCAGGGTCACACAACAAGGCAATTTTTACGTGTCTGAGACCATATTTGAATTTAGATCCTCCTGACTCCAGGGCCAGTGCTCTATCCACTGTACTACCTACTGCCCCTGAAAATTCTTTAGGATCCAGTATATTATGGATATTTACTTTTGGATAGAAGGAAAGGGGTTTTAGATCTAGCAGATGAGTGTCCAAACTACTGTAACCTTTAGAGTTAGGGAAGGCAGAACTGTTTGAACCAGGAGGAAGGTTAAGTGACCAGGAAATAAGTGTCATAGGATTTTAGAGTTGGAAAGGATCTAGACTAGGAAATAGATCTAAGGTTAACTGACAAAAAGTGATACAGCTGGGATTCAAACCTTGGTCTTAAGGTTGTGAATCCCAAATTCTTCCTCTTACATCCATGGTTTTTAAAACCTTTTTGTCTCAGAACCCTTTTATAAATAAATAAATCAATTTAAAAAAACTATTGAGGATCCTAAGTAGGTTATATTTATCAGCATTTATTATATTAAAAATTTTATTGTTTTAGTATTATGAGAATTGGTTTGACTTTGAACACCTTGAATGGGTCTCAAAAATCACTACTCTGTACCATAATAGTTTTAGAGAATTTTAAAGCTTTCTGTGAAATGTCTTAACAACCAGATTTTTTTTTGCTAGTTTCATGGTAATCCCATTACTTCACCTCAGTTTGGCACTTTTCCTTTCCTTTTTTCCCTCTGAGCTCTAAGGTAGAAGTGAAGTCGTCTCTTATTTTAATCTTAGTTATGAGAAGCAATGTCTCCCACTGTTGACTGTGATTAATAGAGTTTTAGAGAGCAGTATCCATAGCAACCATAACTGCGGTAACAGTCCTCCTGAGGATCTTGAGACTTGTTTATTATATTCAGTCAGATTTTTCCATGATTTTACCATATTGAAAGACAATGATAATGTTCTTTTTAATCTTGTAGTACCCATCAATGAAAGGCAAAAGGCTGTGATAGAAGCATTTCGCCACGCGTGGAAAGGATACAAAAAGTTTGCTTGGGGACATGACGAGCTAAAGCCATTGTCACATTCATTCAATGAGTGGTTTGGACTTGGTCTGACACTAATCGATGCCCTGGATACCATGTGGATTTTGGGTTTAAAAGAAGGTACCATATTGTTCAGATCTCCTGGTTGGAATTCTGTTTGAAAGTATACTTTGTTAGACATATCCCAAAGTTGTTCATACCAAAGACTTGATGCCATTATTTTGTTCAGTCAGCAAACATTTGTACAGTGAATTAGAGTTGAAGGAGATGAAAGGATTAGCATAATTCATCCTACCACTCAATTTATGTAATAAAAAGGGAAAAGACTTGTAAACAGAAATATTATAAGGTAGAAAATGATAGGTACATAAAAGAAGTATAAAATGTTATGTGATTAATGGGGAGAAAATTATATTTTTATAGAAGAGATATCATTTTAGCTGATGATGGGAGTGTATAGGTGGGATGGCAACAAGTGAAATTAAGACATTCCTAGTGGAAAGAATGTGAGTGAAAGGGACAGAGGTGAAAAGATATATGTAGAGGATAGGGCACATTTCCATTTGATCTAGATTATAGAGTACTTAAAGGAGATAATAGAGGAGAGAAGGAGGGAAGATTTGAGCCAGTTTCTGGGGGACCTTTAAATGTCAGACTAAGGTAAATAAACTTCATATCATAAAAGGTTTTGAGCAGAGAAGTAACATGAACAACAATATGAGAATAATGTAAAGAATAGATTAGAAAGATATGGGGCTGCCTGAAGGTGGGGGGTTGGACTAGATGGCTTCTTGAAGTCTTCTGGTTATATAATGGCATGCTGTTCTCACACAGATTGTCTATATAAGTTAAAAAACATTTAAGGGGTTAGTATTCAGTGTCCCTTATTGCATATTCTTTGACTATCAAAATCATGAGCATTGTGTGCTACTCCATTTTTTTTTAGGAGACTGGAATCAATCCCTTATTGCCTTAGTCCTAGTGAGACATAATGAAAAGCTTGAATTTGTGGCAGAGGTACAGATATTTGGGTATTTCCTTAATTTATTGACAATAGTGGTTAAATATCTGTTGATCATTAAATAAGTCCTCATGCTTTATTAATGTTTACATTAACATAGACTTGACATTACAGAGGTCCCCTCCAAAAAAACCCCCACCTTTTTAAAGAGACAGTATAGAATAATGGAAAGAGTGCTAGACTTAGTCTGTAGAGACTTGTTTGATATTCCACCTCCCAACACCTAATAGCTGTGACTTTGGGGCAAGTCTACCTCCTGAATCTCAGTTTCTTCATCTGTAAATGGGAATGACACTTTCACTCAGATTCTGTCTCATAGGAATTTTGTGAGGAAAATGCTCTGTAATCTTTTAAGAAAATGTGTTATTTGTATTAGTGAATAATAACCCAAAATAATAAATTAATGTAAATGGTTTTTGTTCTTTTTTTAAATTTTTTTTAGGGTTTTTTTTTTTTTGCAAGGCAAATGGGGTTAAGTGGCTTGCCCAAGGCCACACAGCTAGGTAATTATTAAGTGTCTGAGGCCTGATTTGAACCCAGGTACTCCTGACTCCAGGGCTGTTGCTTTATCCACTATGCCACCTAGCTGCCCCTATAAATGGTTTTCTTTTGGAAAAATGTTTCCTTATGATAGATTATTTTATGGTTTTGTCCAACTGAGTAAAACTATGCTGTCTTATAGACATAATGCACCTCACTATAGTTTATCCACATTGTAATCTGTACATAGAAAAAACCAAAAAACTCATAGAGATATATAGCACCTAATTATTCTTGTATGGCCCTCCAAATTATTGATTTCTGTTTGTGTTCTTTTGAAATACGTTCATGAAATAATGCTCCTGACTCTGTTTACATACATAAAGTAGGCGTTTGGTTGGGAGATGCTGCCAAATGAGCCTATTGTTTTCTATTTTTCGTGTGTGTGTGTGTGTGTGTGTGTGTGTGTGTGTGTGTGTGTACATACATATTTAAAGCAGCTAATTCAAAAACTTACCCTGGCATAAAGGTATTTTTTTGTTTTAATAGTTTATGAACGTCACAGTTGACTTCGTCGTGTCTTTGTTTTCTCTTCTCTATCACTTTCTACCTTTCAGTCCCCTCTATAAAATGAGAGGATGTACTAATAAACCTTTTGAGATGGTTTATAAACTGCTCTGGAGAAGAGCTCCCTCTATAGGACTGCTTAATTTAATTGTATTTTTTAAAGTCTTAATTGATGCTTTTTGTGTGTACCTTTCTTAGATTAAAGCCATTTAACTATATACCTTACTCTTCATTGAATCCTATCTTACTTAACAAAGAAAAATGGAATAAATTGGCCAATATTGTATGTGTCCAGGTTGGATGACATTTTATTCCTGACCTCTACTGAGTTAAGACAGTTGTGTTTCATCAACTATATTCTGGGATAAAGACTGATTATTGAATTTAATCCAAGTTCAGATGCCTTTAAGTCTGGACAGCTTTAAAATAAGTTTCTGCTAGTACCATCTGCTTGTTCAATCTGTATCTTCATTAGTCATACGGAGAACTGTCAGTTTGTGAAAGATTATCATATATAACCTTAATACAGATCTGGTGTACTGTACACATACCCTGGTTCCAGTATATTTCTTCTATATCTTTTTGGGCTTTATGTAGCTACTTAGGTTATTAATAATGTAGCTCTAAAATTCCCTACCTTCCCAACTTGCCCAGAGTGTACTCTCTAGATATTTTAAAGTGGTTGTTTTTGTTGTTAATTTTTTCTTTTAACTTGGAGAATTTTGTGTGGTTTGGCTATATCTTGGCCATCTCATATGAGACATATTTGTAAAATGCTTATTATTAGCACAGTGCCCAGCAAATAGAAAGCACTATGTAAATCCTTTTCCTTTCCTTGTGTACTTTTTCTTATTTGGAATCCTGCTTAGGTATCATATCTCTTTATTCCCAAAGATTAAAAACAGCTCAGGTTTAGCTTTGGTGTAGGAATTCATTTGCTAGATGGAAATAATCTTATTTTAGTCATATAGTTAGATTTCAAAACATGACCATAGAATCATAGATTTAGAGCTAGAGGGGATCTAGAATATATGTAATATCCTTATCAATTCAGTCCCTTTGGCCTTTTTTGTTTTGCAACATAGAATTTGAAGAAGCCAAGGCATGGGTGAAGACGGAATTGAATTTTGGAAAAAATGTGGATGTAAATCTATTTGAAAGTACTATACGAATCTTGGGTGGACTTCTGAGTACCTACCATTTATCTGGAGATAGTCTTTTTCTGGAAAAGGCAGTAAGTGATCTGAGTTTCCCAATTTATGGTGCTTTTCTCTCCCTATAAAATCACTTAATTGATATTTTCTAGATCTCTAGTATTTATTTTTCTTGATTTTTTTTTTTACTGCCTTGTTTAGGTTTAAGAGTGGGACTAATTTTATTATAATTTACTCCTTTAGAGTCATATTTAGATATTTAATTACATCTTTCTGCCTATAATAAGATCATAGACCCCAGTTAGTGCTTTTTCCACTTAAAATTTTTTTAAGAAATGTGATTTGGTGATGATTATGAATTTTGCTATATTGAGTTGGTTGAGTACATTCAGATAACATTCCTCACATTTGTGTAGTGCCTTCTAGTTTATGTGGTACTATATCTTATTAAAGTCTTTTAGTGGTCCTGTAAGAATTATCCTTCATTTACAGAAGAGAAAATTGAGTTTCAAAGAGGTTAGGTGACTTGCCCAACCAAGGTCACAGCATGTTAATGACAGGACAAAGGCAGAACCTTGGTCTTTTGAGCCCTCTTCTGGTATTCTTTTCACTGTAGCGGTTTCTTCCAAGTTGTCCTCCTTACATTAAAAATATTGGCAGAGCAGCATGTAAAAACGGTAGATTCTCAAGGACTCATATATTTTGTTGAATGTTTTCTTTTTTCTTTTAGAAAGATATTGGAAATCGACTAATGCCAGCATTCAGCACCCCGTCCAGGATTCCATACTCTGATGTAAACATTGGCAGTGGTGTTGCCCATCCTCCTCGGTGGACTTCAGATAGTACTGTGGCAGAAGTGACAAGTATCCAACTGGAGTTTAGAGAACTGTCTCGTCTCACTGGAGATATGAGATTCCAGGTATAGACCAACTCGTTAATTAGATATTTTTCTTTCAGGAAAAGCAGAGCTTTTACCATAAGGCAGAACTTGAACTATTTATGGTCCCCTCTCCCTTTTATCCTTGGTGATTTGATTTTATAGTGTGCTAAAATAGTTGTACAAAAATATATATTAAATAATCTAGAGGTCTATAGTCGCAAATAAAGAGAATAAAACTAACTTCACAGACACCATCATAAATTATGGCTAAATTTGCTGAGTTTGCTTTTTATTGACTTTGTTCTTACAGATCTTCGTGGAGCAAAATAGTAGTGGAGGGGGTGGGAAGGGGAGGTTTCTTCCTTAGATGGGAAAGCTGAAAGTAATTTCTCTTTTAACATTTTTGTTTATTTATTAAAATAAGTGGATTTATTAAAAGAGGCAAATATTTGCCTTTATTCCTTTATATCTATTCCTTATTGTATTTCCCAATTGAATTTGCTAATTTAAAAACAAAGCAGTTTTTAGTTTTAGATTTCAAAATTTGAACTTGTAGGACTGTATGGCCTTTTAATGACTTCAGTCTGAGTTGACAGTTTATTTATTCTGGGTGGGCTACTACTTCTTTTACTATGTAATTTAGAAGCTATTTCATAGGTGCATGGATTCAAGGAAGCTTAGAACTGGACTGACCTTTAGAGATAATCTAGTTCATCTCCTATAATGATGCTTTTAAAGGTTATTAGGAGGTTTGAAAACAGATTTGCTTTTCCTTTGCCTTCCAGGAAGCTATATGAGTCAATAAAATTCAACAAGAATTCAACAGAGATTTATTAATCATTTCATATCAGCCATTGGTCATGGCAGTCAAATTATAGTGTAAAAGGCTACATAGGCATTAGGTGGAATGAAACTTGACTACAGCCTTGAGCATTGTTAGGAAGATAAATTAAGCTCTTCTGTACCCTGTCAGAAAACCAACCCCCAACTTGACAGCCCCTAAATTACTTTAATTTTATGTACCAGTGTCTGAATTGCCTTTATAAACTTCATTTAGAGTAATCTGAGTTAAGCCTTTGTTAAATTCCAGCCAGGTGTTGTTTGATTATGGGAAATGAAGACTGCCAGGCAACATTTGGCTTTTTTCATGATGACCTATTCTGCCTACTTTTTTTTTTAGGGTTTTTTTTTTTTTTGCAAGGCAATGGGGTTAAGTGGCTTGCCCAAGGCCACACAGCTAGGTAATTATTAAGTGTCTGAGACCGGATTTGAACCCAGGTACTCCTGACTCCAAGGCCGGTGCTTTATCCACTATGCCACCTAGCCGCCCCCTCTGCCAACCTTAATAAGGAAATAAAGTTGAGTGAGGCATGCTGATGTTTAGAGTTTCATCTAACTAGTTGCCATTTGACTCCTTGTTTAACTGTAGAGCCATGACATTCACATATTTTTTTTCTCCTTTACCTGTTTCCTTTGTTGAATACTACAGACAGCCGTGGATAAAGTGATGAAACATGTTCATTCCCTATCAGGGAAGAATGATGGCTTGGTTCCCATGTTTATCAATACCAACACTGGCCTCTTTACTCACCTGGGAGTCTATACTCTAGGTGCCCGAGCTGATAGCTACTATGAATATTTGCTGAAGCAATGGATCCAGGGAGGAAAGAAAGAAAATGAGTGAGTTCTGTTTTCTCTACTTTTGAAATGAGGTCTTTGTGAATTCAGTTTGTACCTTAACTCCCTGCTGGTATTCCAAAGTTTAATTCACCAAACATTTTGTAATTTCTATTTATGCAGAGCAATGGGTGGACATTGGAAAAGATATGAATTCTGGATAAGACAAGGTTTTTACACCCCATGGTTGTCATGTACTACATGTTCTATGTCATGCAAATATATTGTAAAATAATAACATAATTACATTATGAATGTTTAAGCAGTGAGCTCTGAATGGGAAAATTATTGAATAGGACAATCATCCCAGGTTTTTTGGAGCAGATTAACATTTGATTTGGGCTTTACAGGATGCAAAAGTCTACAGGTGGAAATGGGGCAAGGTTAGATTCTAGGCAGAAGGAGAACAGTTTGAGCAAAATTAAAAGCAACAGAGGGGAAGCACTGTGTTCAGGAAAGAATGAATAGTACAGCTTGTCTGGAGCGTTATAGTACATAGAGGGGGTTATGTTTTAGGGCAGTTAGACAAGGCTTAGGAGGGAGCTGAAGATGAAGGTATAATATAAAGATGGAGTTATAGGGCACGAAAAGAAAAGGAGAGCTAGAATGGACTAAGTTATTTCACATAAAAGGCAAGAAAAAGTTTTTCAGTTGAGTGAAGGGGGGGAAGGTGAGGGATGAATTAACTTTCACTCTCATTTGGAAGTGACTGGGAGGGGGAAAATATATACACTCAATTGGGAATAGAAATCCATCTTACCTTAGAGGAAAATAGGAGAGGAAAGGGATGAGAGAAAGGGAATGGGGGGGGGGGAGGTGAGGGGGGATATAGGTGATAGAAGAGAAGGAAGATTGTGGAAGAGGGTAGTTAGATACAACACACCTTTGAGGAGAGAGAGAGAGTGAAAGAAGAGAGAGAATAGAACAAATGGAGGTGGGGAGGAATAGGATGGAGGGAAATAAAGCTAGCAATAACATCTGTAAGGAAACTGATGGACTTATGATAAAGAATGCTGTCCATCTCAAAGTTAGACCTGATGTTGTCTGAATATAGATTGAAGCATACTTTTTTTCTTTCATTTTATTTTTCTTAAGGTTTCTCTTTCTTTGTGTGGGGTGGAATTATGTTTACTTTTACAAGACCATTGTAATAATGTGAAAAATTTTAAAATGTAGAGGGGGTTATAAGGCAGAAGAGACATAATGTTGCCAGTATGCGGAGGGCCACAGGAATTTTAAACTAAAGAATTATATCTTAACTCTGACAACAGTATGCCATTGAATCTTTTAACATGATATGATTATATATACTGGATAAGGATTAGTCTGGTAGCAGTATAAAGGAATCAAAATGGAAATACCTAGGAGAAAATTCTTATCCAGATAAGTAATAACAAAGTCCTTAAGAAGGTAGTGATAATGGGAATAAGATAGATGGGATTGGATCAAAGAGATGTTGTGTAAGTAGAATTGATAGGACTTGATATCTGATTGTTTTCCCTTTCATATCCTGTCATTTACCAAGTTCTTTTAATTCTACTTGTGCAATTGTCAGATAACACGAAGTTTTTAAATGTGAGACTGACAGGAATAATGACATTAGAGGTGCTCAATAACACAGTGGATAGAACATTGGCCCTGGAGTCAGTAAGATTTGAATTCAAATTAGACCTCAGACACTTAATGATTACATAGCTGTGTGACCTTGGGCAAGTCACTTTAACCCTGGTTACCTTGCATCCAGGGCCATCTCCAGTCATCCTGATTCATGTCTGGCCACTGGACCCAGATGACTCTGGAGGAGAAAGACAACAACCCTCCTTCACTCAAATCTAATTCATGTACTTGCCATGGCATCATCTCTCTGATGTCATGGTCTTCTTCAAAAATAAAAAAACGAACATTAACCCTTGCCAAAAAAAAGAGATGAGCTTGGTTTTGAAAACGTTGAATGTTGAAATTGAAATCATCAAGGTGGAGATGTTCTTGTAGACAGTTGTAGATAGGCCTACATTTTGTTAAGTCATCTGTTTAGGGGATGTAATCCATGTAGAAAACCCCTTCTATAATTTGTATTAACTGCTCCATTGTAATTTAGTCTTAGAGAGTTGTTTGGAGCAGTAAGAACTTAAATGATTTAACCATGGTCACATAGATAAAAGGTAGTATTTGAACCTCAATGAGGTCTTTCTAACTTCAAAGCCAGATATCCATTCTGTTGAAGGTGCAGGTCTTGAAAATACTTTTAAAAAACCCTTTTGATAATGTTCTTTATTTCTCTACCTCATCATTATTTAAAGTTGTTTTATCTTATTTTTAGATCTGCATTCTCTTCCTTTCACTTCCCCTTTCCCCCCATATTGAGAAAGGAAATAACCAACAATCTCCTGCCCTCCCCCATTCATTTCTCTTTTTATCTTGAATCCTCTGGAATTATGGTTGGTCATTGAAACAGCAATAGATTTAACACTGGGACTCTTTAGACTCTTTAAGAAAACAAGCTTATAATATAACAAAAGTTAGAGAGCAATTTGGAACTATGCTCAAAGGACTATAAAATCCTTTGATCCAGCAATATTACTTCTAGGTCTGTCATAGAGATTTTAAAAAAAGAAAAAGACCTATATATACAAAAATATAACAGTCCTTTTTTTTTAAGAAAGATTTTATTTATTTTTTCCCTATTTTTGCTGCTCCCCCCAACAGAAGGTAGTCTGTTAGTCTTCACATTGTTTCCATGGTATACATTGATCTAAGATGAAGGTGATAAGAGAGGAATCATATCCTTAAGGAAGAAAAAGTATAAGAGATAGAAAAATTACATAATAAGATAACAGGTTTTTGGTTTTTTTTCCAAAATTGAAGGTCTTTGGTCTTTGTTCAAACTCCACAATTCTTTCTCTGGATACAGATGGTATTCTCCATCGAAGATACCCCAAAATTGTCCCTGATTGTTGCACTGATGGAATTAGCAAGTCCATCAAAGGTTGATCATCACCTCCATGTTGCTGTTAGGGTGTACAGTGTTTTTTTCTGGTTCTGCTCATCACACTCAGCATCAGTTCATGCAAATTATAGCAGCTTTTTTAATGATGGCAAAGAATTGGAATTTGAGAGACTGCCCATCAATTGAGATCCAGCTGTATAAGTTGTGGCATGTGATTGTGATGGAATATTATTGTTCTGTATGGAATGATGAGCAGGATACTCAGAAAACCTGGAAAGACTTAAATGAACTGATGCAAAGTGAAGTAAGCAGAACCAGGAGAACATTGACAAAGTAACAGCAATATTGTGCAATGAACAACCGTGAATGACTTAGCTATTCTCAGTAATACAAATATCCAAGACAATTCTGAAGGACTTAATTCAAAAAATGCTTTCCACCTTCTGAGAAAAAAACCAGTAGAATTTGAATGCAGGTTGAAGCATAACGTTTATTTTTTACATTCTTTACTTTTTTCTTTTTTGGTTTTTTTAAACTGTGTTTTCTTTCACAACATGACTAATAGGAAAAGGTTTTGCATGACTGCACTTGTATAATTTTTATCTTAATGAAGGGGCATAGGGACAGGGGGTAAGAGAATTTGGAACTCAAGATAGCTAAAAATGATTGTTAGAAATTGTTTTACATTTAATTGAAAAAATATTTTTTCCCTATCTTAAAAAAAGATAAGCTTATATTGAACAGTTAAATGTTGATTTTTTTAAAAAAGTAAATACTTGTACCTTTGTAGTATTAAGATATATTTAAGTTAAATATAAGAGAGCTTTTAATTGTCATAAGGTCTGTAAGCCTAAGCCTCGAATGAGTTTGATTTTACTGAGAGAACTGTAGGATTTTATATAATCTTTTAATAAGGAAGAAGTTAAAACATGTGTCTTTCTGGACAAAAAAGAAATACTAGGATTCATCAAAGGCTCATTTGAAATCTTACTGTTAAAAATAAAAACACTGGAAATGGTATTGGAATAATTGGAATTCCCAGCTCTAGCACTTTACTAAGTGATCATATAACCTTGGGTAAATAACTTATTCCCTGGGCCTCAGTTTCCTCATCCATAAAATGGATGATATATACAGGACTCTAGTGGAAAATGTACTTGTTAAAGCACTGTATTATTACATTAGTTCTTGTGATTTCTTTCTGAATGCAGTTCACAACTTACAATATTGAGAGGGTTGCTTCAGCTTCAGAATAGTAAAATAACCTCTTCGTGGTTATACACTACTTAGCATATGATGGAATTGGATTTTTTAGGTCTCTGAGGGCTTTTAAACATCAGCATTCAACTGCATTTATATGTAAAACAAGCAAGTCCTTCATCAGCCCTTTTTTGTTAGTTTTCATCTTTAAATACTCTGCGTTCCTCCATGTTAGAAAAAAACATAGGGAGACTAGATATATCTATTGTGACCTTGAAAAGGCAGTGCAGCATTGTGGATAGAAGACTGGCCTCTGACACATACTGGCTTCATGACACTGGACAAGTTACTTAACTCTCAATGTCCAGGGCAACTTGATAAGACTAGAGCTTGCAAAGCAAGTGCCAATCTGGTTTGGTGGTGGGACAATCCTCAGCAGGTGCCCTGTATAAGTGTAATTACAGGTTTTGTTTTCTACCCCATCCCCACCTCCTCAGTCCTTGTCCTCAGGTTAAAGTTCAAAAGTGGATTGTAGGAATGTAGATGTTTATGTGTATAAAACTGGGAAATTGTTTTAACAGATTGCTGGAAGAGTATATTAATGCCATAGAAGGGGTTAAAAGACACTTACTTCGGAAATCTGAGCCCAGCAAGCTGACTTTTGTGGGTGAACTTGCTCATGGCCGCTTCAAGGCCAAGATGGTGAGTCTCTGTACCCTTTGTTGCTTTATGGATGTGGTGACATTTTCCAAGGAAGGGAACTTCATCAAGGCCAAGTTGAACTGGTAAAGTTGTATAAGATAAAATATTCAAGATAAGTTCTTAACTCTATTGAAAAGAATGTAGATGGGCGGCTAGGTGGTGTAGTGGATAAAGCACCGGCCCTGGAGTCAGGTGTACCTGGGTTCAAATCTGGTCTCATACACTTTAATAATTACCTAGCTCTGTGGCCTTGGGCAAGCCACTTAACCCCATTTGCCTTGCAAAAACCTTAAAAAAAAAAGAAGAAAGAAAAGAATGTAGAAATACCTGGTTCTGAGTCACTAAGCTCAGGAGGAAGAGAAGATTCTGATGGTAACACAGATTTTCAAGTAGATGTTGCATATAATTTCATAAAGTTTTAATGTCATTTGAACAGGATTTGTTCTTAAAGAAATAGTTCATCTAAATCATTGTACTCTAAACTGACACCCTGGCTATAGGCAGATCCCAAGACATTTCTCTCATTTTAGACAGGTTTTCCCACCTCTCCAAATAAAGATCCATGGGCTCCCACTTATCTGTGGTCAGCAGAACAACTTTAGAATTAGTTGATCCTCTGTCCTCGAGTTAAGAGTGGCAAGCTTTTTATCCACTGTCAAATTGGGCTTGTTTCGAAAGGCTCTTTGTAACATTGCTTAAGTCATTATATCCCATTAAGAAAGGATAGAAGCTTTGGTAGAATTTAAGTTGCTTATATTAGGGTATTCAACTAGAAAGTAATTCTAAGTTAGTATGTTAATATTATGGCTCTTAGAGCTAATTTTCTTCCTCCTGTCCAGTCTTACCCTTTTGGCCAGGTTAGGATGTGTGCTTCAACCTTGATTTTTGTACTGTTAAATTAGCCAAATGAGGAAATAGGGTTTTCAATGAGGAAATAGGGTTTTATCATTCCTGTTGTATCCTGAAGACTAATGTGGGGTAAGACTTTCAGGAAAGTTGTGGTTTTTGAGATTCTACTATTTGCCATTCATCTCCAAAAATCTGTGACTATGACCAAAAAAACCCTATTATTCAGAACAAATCTATAATTGTTGCTGATAAAAGAAGCATAATATCTAGAATGAGAGGTGATAGTTTCTTCCTAATCATTTGGAGTATTGTATTTGATTCTCACTGTTATGTTTTAAAATGTACGTTGACAAACTGGAGCATTCTTTTAAAAAGAGTTTCAAGGCTGATGGGGAGCCCAGAGGCCTTGCAGTAGTTCAAGAATGGGTTGAAGGAATTGGTGATGTTTGCACTGAATAACAAGTATGGATGGAGGTGGAGGGGGCAGTGTAGTTTGAGTATGTCTCAAGTGCCATCAAATAGAAGAAGGCAAACTAAACTGCACAGTTTGAGGAAAGAACTAAAAATAGTGTTGGAAACTGCAAAGAGACAGGTTTCTTTGGGAATTGTGGATGCATAGATTTAGATTTGGAGTGTTCATTTAGTCCAATCTTCTCATTTTATAGATCAGGAAATTAAGGCCTATGGGAAAGTTAGTGCTGTTCAAAAATGGAATTGACTGCCTCAAAGTAGGGCATTTCCCATTCCTGAATAAATAATATACCTAAAAAAATATACTGGGGAAAAAATGGAATCTATTTAGCAATTCAACTATTAAGTGCCTGCTATGTGCAATATGTTTGGGGAATTTTTACACCTAGAGCTAGGACCCCAAATTATGCCTAGGATGAACAGCACTCCTGATGAAAGAAAGACTCTTGGGACCATAAGACCAACATAGAAGAAGAAGGTGGCCTCACCAATCTTACTATTAAGAGGAAGCAACCATTTGGTAGCTTTTTATTTACTTTTTAAATTTATTTTTACTTTTTTTTTAATTTTTACTTATTATTTTCACTTATTATTCTTGCTATCAGATTCTGAGTTCAATTATTTTCACATATATTATCCAAAAAAGCCTGCTCTATCTTTTCTCCCTCCATTATGAGCAGTGGGGCCAGTAAAATAGTAACTCTCATGCCAAGCTGATATATATCTATTTTTTTTTTTTTTTTTTTTTTTGGTAAAAGAGGCTTGAAAAAACCCTCTCAAGCTGTCAGTTTAGAGCTAGAAGGGGACCTTGGAAATCATTCATCCAATTCTTCATTTTTACTGAGGAAGAAGGTGAAACTTTAGAGAAGGGGGTGCTAATTTATTAAAAGAGGCTTAGCTGAGCTGAGGCGGAGACAGTACAGATCTCCTCGATTCATAAGACTGATTGGAAGGGTCCTTTGAGACCATTTTGTCCAATAACTATTTTAAGAGAAGAGGAAACAGACTCAAAATTGGTTTCAGAGCTCTTTTCATCCAGGTTGTTTGTTGTTGTTAGACTCCTAAAGCTATTTTTGAAGACTTACTGAACCAATCGGGCCTTCCTCCCCAACCCCTAAGACCACTCAGAGGTCTCTGGCCTCTCTCCCTGTTCAGAAGAAGAATGATTAATACATTCTGCTTTGTGTAATGCTCATCCTAGGACTGAGGAATCTTTTTTGGGGGAATCAGATTCACTTAGCTTTGTTTCTGGCTACTCATGCTCTCCCCCCTCCCCCCCAGCCATTTTGTCATGTGTGTCCTCTCTCTATTTTCCCCCCTTTTTAACCCATGTCCTCTACCTTGGAGGGTTTCATAAAACCAAAATTTACTTCTATATTGTATAGCTTTTCTTAAATATATAATAAAATTCAGTTTGTAGCTTTCTAAGCTGTCTACGTTTCTTATTCTTTCTGCCTTCCTTTTCTTTTCTAAATTAAAAAAAAAACTCGGTTAACCACCTGTCTTTTTTTTTCCTGCTCTAGCTATAACCACAACTCCTTTTCCACCCCACCTTTTGGAGAAGTAAAAAGGAGATAAAACCCTTTTACCAAATATACTTAGACAATCAAAACAAGTTCCCATATTGTCTGTCTGAAAATGTTTATCTCACTCTCCATCTTCCATTGGTATTGTGATTGATCACTTCATAGATGAGAGTTCTCAAGTTTTTCAAAGTTGTTTTTCCTTTATAATGGTATTGTTCTATAACTTGCTCTTCTGGCTCTGCTTACTTCACTTCCCAGGTTTCTATGCTTTTTCATTCATTTACATCTGGTGCTACTCTTACTCTCTTGTCTCTTTACCTCACTTATTCCTGAAACAGCCTCCCTGCCTTTTCTCCTTCTTAGGGAAGTACGAGATATGTCAGGGTCTCTTAAATCATTAAATTTCTGATCCTGGGGCACATTACTAATTTTTCCACCTTGGGGTGGGGGGGTAATCTTTTAGGCTAAAATATATATATATATACGTGTGTGTTTGTGTGTGTGTATATGTGTGTATATGGTATAAAGGTGAATAGGACATTGAAGAGGTTACAAGTTATTTAAAAGAGGATCTAGAACATGTATTCCAGTAGTGATTACAAAATAGTTTTGGATAGTTGTACAAAAGAACTTTAAAGTGTTGCGAATACCCCGAGAAGAGTAGTATCATTGTCAATGTGGTAGATGGGGAATCATGAAGGAGATCCTTGTTTGATCTGGGACTTGAAGGATGAATATTAAATCAGTAGACAGAAGTGATGGACTCAAGATACAGAGTGGGATATTTTCAGAAACAGCCAATTTTGCTTGACAATGACTAACTGGTACAATGATTTTATTTTTCTTTTGATTTGAAGAGAAGAGGTGGGGAAGGGAGAAGGGGAGAAGCATCAACAGCAATGTTGAAATTATTAAAATGGAGGAAAAAGAATTGTAAGTCAATGAATTATTTTTAAAATATAGAAGAGAGTAGAATGTAGGTCAGTAGGAAGGACAGGTAGCTCTAGAACTATTGAGTTGAATTTATTATATGCTTAAAGAGAAAAGCAGGCTGTTTATGACTTCTTTCCTATATAGGACATGTTCACCTTTGATATGAATTAAGTTCAGATTTTGAAAAATAGACAGAGATGAGGAAGTGGGGAGAGAATAGACTGGGGATGATATTCTCTATGTAGAGAAAGAAATGGTAAAACACTCCTGTACCTTTTTCCAAGAAAACCCCAAATGAGTCACATGACTGAGACAACTGAACAACTTAACAGCAAATGTGGGGAGCAGCCTGAATAGCCATAGAAGCAATGGACAAATGTGGGAAGTGTTTGAACAATGAGTAGTCTGTATTTTTTTGTTTTTTTGTTTTGGTTTTTTTTTTTTTTTTTTGCAAGGCAGTGGGGTTAAGGCCACACAGCTAGGTAATTATTAAGTGTCTGAGGCCGGATTTGAACTCAGGTACTCCTGACTCCAGGGCAGGTGCTCTATCCACTGTGCCACCTAGCTGCCCCTTGAGTAGTCTGTTTTGGCTAGAGTGGAGAGTACATGAAGGGAAATAGTGAGAAAATAAGTTTGCAATGGTAAAATCATAATATCATGGTTTTAGGAATGAACCTCAGAAATCATCTGGTTTAACCCCTTTACAGATGAGGAAACTGAAGCCCAAAGAGGTTTAAATGATTTGCCTAACACAGTGCCAGAGAGGAGATTTAAATCCAGGTTCTCTGATTTTAAATCCAACATGCTGTCCACTGCACCACACAGTGCCAGGTGTTGAAGGGCTTCAAAAGCAAGCCCACCGTTTGATGGGCATTAGGGAGTTACTGAGGCCTTTTTTCTTTTTTCAGAACAGTGGAATAAGATAAATCTCTACAGGATAAATATTAATCTGGAAAATATGCATAGAGTCACTTGGAGGGAGGAAAGACCTGAGATGAGTTGATTATAATTCTATAGGTGGTGGGAATATCATCCATTAAAGAAAGCCAGGTATAATGATAGCATGGATGTGAGTGCTTGTCAGCAAAAGTGGAAAAGAAAGGCATGAATGTCAAACATAGTAGAAGTGGAGATGGGACTTAAAAACTAGATTTGGAGAATGAGTGATAAGCACGACTCAGATGATGTTGAGGTTTCAGCATAGTTATTGGGAGGCTGGGGAAGCTACTGACAGGTGTAACTCTACACCTTTAGAAGATAGACTTTGACAATACATATTTTGTTTTCATTTGACTTTGGAAAGTATTTTTTAATTTAATTTGAATGTGGCTGTAACCCATCAGAGAATCCACAAAGACCTAATGAAGAAACACTGTATAGAAAGACTTAGGAGAATTTAAGTCTCCATCCTTATTTCAAAGATGAGAACAGGTTTTTTTTTCAGACTTAAGTCAAGATGCAGACCCAAATACAAATAAAAAAATGGCCTCTCTTAGATTCTTTTAAATTGTGCAGGCAGAATGAGAGAGCAAGTGATAATGTTAACCAAGAAGATGAAAACAGGATTTGCCAGAGAGAGACCAAAATGTATATAATCAAGAGGAGACATTATGTATATATTTATATATATTAGTTTGGAAACAGATCCTAATTTTCAGTATCTAAGCCAGTGTTTGGGCCTATGAGTGTCTTTTGAAGACTCCTAGTCCTAGTAGACTACTCAAAATGACCACTTGAACATTGTTAAGAATTTTAGTGGTTTTAAAAAACTTCTAACTTTCAGGATCACCTGGTATGCTTCTTGCCTGGTACCCTGGCTCTAGGAGCTCATAGTGGACTAACAGCTGATCATATGGAACTGGCCAAAGCTCTCATAGAAACTTGTTATCAGATGTATCATCAAATAGAAACCGGCCTGAGCCCAGAGATTGTGTACTTCAACATTCATGCCCAGAAAGGCCATAAAGATGTGGAAGTCAAGGTAAGATGATGGGTTGATCTGGAAGCCTCTGGTAAAGGAGAGAATGATCCATTTTTCCTTTTCTTCCCATTCTCCCTGAATGAATAATAATCTTTGTTTCCCTCTCCAGTCTTCAGATAGGCATAATCTGCTTCGACCTGAGACAATAGAGAGCCTATTCTATCTATATCGGTTCACTGGTGACAAGAAATACCAGGACTGGGGCTGGGAGATCTTGCAGAACTTCAACAAGTACACAAGGGTGAGGCCCTATTTAGCCACTATTCTGAATTCTTAATGGGGAAGAGTTTGGGTCCAGAGTGCTGAACTTTCCTTGATGTTTTCACCCTCTTGTTAAATCTAGAGAGGGAATAATTTCTTTTTTTTAAAAAAAAATATTTTCACATTACTACAATAGTCTTGTAAAAGCAAACATAATCCCCCTCTCCTGACAAAGATGGAGAAAGAAACCTCAAGAAAAATAAAGTGAGAGAAGAAAAATGTACTTCAGTCTGTGTTTAGATACCATCAGCTCTGTCTCTGGGATGGATTGCATTCTTTATTTTTAGTTCATCAGAGAAGTTGCTTCAATTTTTTTTTCACAATTGCTATTGCTAACTGTAATTCCTTCCCTTTTATTCCTCCCCACTCCCGTTTATTCTATCCTTTCTCTCCTTTCACTTTGTCCCTCCTCAAAAACGTGTTGTATCTGCCTACCGTCTTCCATGATCTTCCCGAGAGGGAATAATTCATAAAATGTTGAGTGTCTCTTAAAAGAATTATAGAAATCAAGTAATTACATTTGTTATTATTTATATCTACAATGAGCTTGGAAGTTATTGTCTGGCAATTTTCACAAATGGGAAGAGTAGTAGAAAGTTGATGTCAAGGACATTAACAGAATAATCTTGGGGTGGGTGTTTGAAGGGTGTCTGGGAGATTATCATTTCATGATGGTTATTTGTTTACTTTTTTCCTCCACTAGTTGGTCTCTTGTGTATCCATTATCTACTTTGGAATGCTTATTTCTAATCTTTTATTTCTCAACTTAAAAAATTAATAAACATTTTTTCCTACCTTGTCTAACCATCTTTTTAAAAAAAAATCCTGCTGATTAATTTATATAGCTCAACAAAACAAATTCAAATTCCCCATCAGCCATAACTAGAATGTATGTCTTCTATATCTTGAGAAGTTGGGTAGCATGAATTGCTTATCTTTTTTTTTTAATGTAAGATATGACTAAGCTAAAATTGTGATCTATGGTCTGTTCTTTGGGGTTCAGAGAGAGAACTAGGAGTATAGAGAACTAGACCCTGAATCAGAAAGAACTGGGTTCAAAGAGAGCTCACATGCTTGACTAGCAAGTTACTTGACTTCTGTCCCTCTTTAATGGGAAATGGTAGGTTTTTTGCTTAGTTAGTATTCCCTCTCAGGGTCCAGGGTTGCTGTGATGATAAAATAAGACATATTTGAAAAGTGCTTACTATTGTGCCCAACACATAGTAAGATGCTTAATAAATGCTTGTTCCCTTCTTCCCCCTGTTTAGTGGGAGTGGGCTTTTTCTGCTGTAGTCCAACTGAGTTCTTAGGACTTCCTGAGGCCAGGAGACTTATATTATTTTCCATAGTTTGGGGTAAAGGGAATATCCCTTGAAGCCTCTCCTAGGAGGGAGTACTTGATGGGTGACCCTTCTTCACAAAGGAAATTTGATGAATTCATAGAACTATATTGGAGTAAAAAGGAAAGCAACGGGTTTGTCCATGGGTGAATTGGCATTTTTATTATATAAATATTTTATTTGTTTTTCCAATTATATACAATAGTAGTTTCTATCTATCATTTTTTTGGTAAGGTTTTGAATTTTACACTGTCCCCCATTCCTTCCCTCCCCCTTTCCCCCACAGAAGGCAATCTGATAATCTTTACATTGTTTCCATGTTATGCATTGATTGAAATTGAATGTGTTGAGAGGAAAAAAACGTATCCTTGAGGAAAAGAAAAACTATTAGAGATAGCAAAATTATGTAGTACATAAGCCAACTTTTTTTTTTAATTGAAGGTCTTTATTTAAACTCCACAGTTCTCTGGGTATAGATGGTATTCTCCATGACAGA